>NC_033796.1:52230480-52259402 GCF_001876935.1 Asparagus officinalis
ATATACATATATACATATATACATATATACATATATATATACATATATACATATATATATACATCTATACATATATATATCTTCGGATGCGAAACATTTTCGCACAACAACAGTGCGAAACTCGTTTTGTGCCGTTGGATTTAACTAACAGCAGATGAACCATTCCCAGACCCTCACCCCTATTCCCACTGTACGACCTATTCATTTCCTCTGTGCCCCCAAACCCTCCTCCCTCTCTCCCCATTCTCTCGCCTCCTCCCTCTCCCTCTCTTCCTCGTGACCCCAAGCACCGCCGCCGATCATCTGCCATTGGCGATCTCCTCCTCCGCCATTTAGCCAGACCCGACCCCGACCCCAACCCCAGCGACCACTCCGCCATGACACGAACCCCAACTGCGGTTCCGACCCCGACCCAACGACCTCAGCGACCAGTCCGCCACGACGCGAACCCCATCTCCGGTTCTGACCCCGATCCCAACCCCAGCGACCACTCCGCCACGACAAGAGAGAGTCTTGAATCAGGTGCGTTTTTTATTTCTTGCTTGATTTAGGGTTTTTTGATGTTGAAATTTTGATGTTTTAGGCGTTTTTTATTTCTTGCTTGATTTAGGGAAACTTCAACTCCGCCATTTTTTCTCTTAAATTCTAATTCAACAGTTCAAACTTTCATTTCCAATTTTCCCAACGTAAAAAGGCTATTTACTGGATCTGAATTCTCAATAATGATAATGTAGATGGTCGTAAAACATGAATTACAAAGACGTGTGAGTTCGAGTTGAATCCTGCGAAAATTGATTGATTGTTCTTCTAAATAATTGTGAAGATGGGTTATTGAGGTTAATGGAGCGCAGGGGACTTTGTATGCGCCTCAGGTGATGTATCCTACTCGATTTTTATTGTTAAATTTTGTGTTTTTGGGGGAATTGGTATGTTACTGATGGGAAAGGTGTGGGTTTTGTTTGATGGGTTTTGTTGATCAGGTGATTATATATCTTGAAATTTTCAAATATTGACTCTCTTTTTTTTGTATATGATCATTTAAACTGACTTTTTCTGTTCATGATTGTCTGAAGTTGAGCATGAGTTTATCCCTTTCTTGACAGTTGAAACCAGTATTACCTGAAGATGCAAGTCGTGTCAATATACCCTCTTGATAAGTTAAATAATTTTTCGATGGGGTATTGTTCATCTAGGTTCTTGTTTAGCTAAGCTTAAGTTTTTGTAGGCCAAATATCAGAATCTAATGCCGTAAACTTCTGTTTGCAGTGAGTAGCTCTACGAAAATATTCTTGATCAATGCAAGGAGACCAGTGTTGAGAGCTGCTCGAGGCATTTTAAGAGTAGTAAGGGAGAGCTCTCATCCTCTGTTTCTTTGTGATGGAACGAAGAAGGGAGAGCAACATATTAGTTTGTTGTATTTTCTGAGTTTGCTGAAAAATTGTTTCCCTAATATCTTTTGAGTTTGCTGAAAAGTGTTTGTTGCCTTGAGCTTGCTGTTTTGAGTTTGCTGCGAGTTTGTTGTGAATGATGAGAAGAACATGCAAGTCTGTTGTTGTATTTTCTTAACAAACTGAACCAATGGAGAGTTTGTTGTATTTTCTTAACAACCCACATCTTATATATATATATATACCCTTGGTTCAGTTTGTTGTATTTTCTTAACAGCCTGATACCAATGGAGAGTTTGTTGTATTTTCTTAATAGGGGTGAGGGTCTGGGAATGGTTCATCTGCCGTTCGTTAAATCCAACGGCACAAAACGAGTTTCGCACTGTTGCTGTGCGAAAATGTTTCGCATCCGAAGATTGCTCTCTCTCTCTCTCTATATATATATATATAAGGAGGAAATCCCCTCCTATGACAAGGATACCCATTAATCTCTATATATGAGATTAATGGGTATCCTTGTCATAGGAGGGGATTTCCTCCTATGACGCCTCTAAAATCACATGATTGAGCGATATTGTGGATGATCCGCTCCGTTGAACTTGATTTACATATTCTAAAACCCCAACACACCAAGTTTGGGGTGAATCCGTCGTCGTTTGACCCTCCATCGAGTCATGTGAAAAGTTCTATTCATTCAAAACTGTTAAAATTGATACGAGTGGATGAAGGGTCAAACGATGACGGGTTCACCCCAAACTTGGTGTGTTGGGGTTTTAGAATATGTAGATCAAGTTCAACGGAGCGGATCATCCACAATGTCGCTCAATCATGTGATTTTAGAGGCGTCAAGGAGGAAATCCCCTCCTATGACAAGGATACCCATTAATCTCTATATATATATATCGTGCTTTGCACGGTGCTCACACTAGTTAGCAATAAATGCTAAAATAACAATTAAGATTTGGCATTAATTTGAAATTTCAATAGAACAAGGACTTAGATGCAAAAAAGCCCACGTTTCCCTCCCCAAAAGCGTCGCTCCTTTCTCATCTTCTCCAAAACCGAAACCGCTACTTTCTATTCCTCCTCCATCTTCGTATCCCAAATATCATTCGCCGATCTTTGAAAAAAATTGCAATTGAACCCAAGTCTCAAGCGAAGAACGGACGCATCCCTGAGTCCAACTTCATGAAACCCAATTTTCAAGCCAAGGAAGAAGGATCATCTCTCGGCATCCTCAGGTAATTTCTCAATCTTTTAGTTTCGTTAGTTACTCTCATAAACTCATAATTAGACAACTCCTTAATTCAATCTAGTTAATGAAAGTTTTTTTATTTTTATTTTTTTAAAGGAATAAAAAATGGGACAACTCCTTAAAGTACTTTATAAAGCGACGGAGGAGGAGGAGGGTGCGTGGTGCATTGCTACAAGAAGTAGGTGTTTGTGAGTAAGGAGAACGGGCTCGAGGTTTGGTCACAGCTGGAGTAGGAAGAGGATGCGAGGAGGGGGAGGATAAAGATGATGGAAGGCGGAGGGGGGTCGTCTGTTTTTGAGCAGGGAGATTATGGAGGGGGTTGAGGTCTGGGAGAGCTCCGGATTATCTGCTGCAATCTCACTCTTGTAATGCTGGAAGCAACGAGGGATCAAGTTTGTACTTTGTACAACAGCAGCAATCTGATGATCAAAAGCACTCGGGTCTGTGTTTTTAGATGATAGCATCCATCAGCCGCATTTTTTTTTTTTTTTGTATATGTGACATCCCCAACCAACTGGTTTATGCATGCGACTAACTCTTCCTTTCTTTTCCGCTAATGACCACACGCTTTAAAACACATTTTATGAAGGCTTGAAAATGCTTGGCCCCTATGAGCTCCGATGGCAGAAATGCAGCAGTCTTGCCGTGTCTAAAATCGCGTGCAAGCGTGAGGATGTCTTATTTATGCATTGCGTATATTTACAAATCTCATTACCTTTAGATGTATATGCATATATACATCGTAATGTTTTGCTTGATCACGACTCTCAATTAGTCAAGTAATATACATCAAAAAACATGGTGTGGTTATCTGTAGCTCTGAAGCTTTAAGAATCAAGATTGATCGATACTGCGAGGTTTGCATTCTCTTTTACCGCTATCCCTTCAGCTAGTGGAAGCTCTTGAAATTAGTCAGGTGTTAGAGAACTCGCTCCTTTTGTATAAATGAGGATCTGGTCACATCATCTGTTCTGATAACAGGCATATAAAAACACTAACCACCCCACAGTCCAGCTCCAAAGATGGGTTTATGCAACGTCTTAATTGCAAAAGGACATTGACACCTAATTAACTTGAAAATAATTTTGATCAATTAAAGATTCTTATTGATTAGGAATCCCACATATACTAGAATTTAATTTGCTGACATAATCAACCATATAGAAATCTATTCCCACTATGATTCTATTTCTTTGAGAAGCAAGCAATTGGCTTTTTGGATCTATTATATATATATATATATATATATATATATATATATACTACTTATAAACTAAAGGAGAACAACAAAAAAGTTATGATGAACAGTAAATCTTAGGTGGACAAATCAAAAGGAGCCATGTCATTATTTCCCCTCTCTTCTATTGCCTCCCTTCCCGCATCTCTCTCCTATTGCCTTCATCTCCTACTACCCACGTTCTTCCCCCTAATCGATTTCAAAATTCAAAAAACTCCCCTCTCGAGATCCCCCCTGTAAACCCAAAAGAGATCACCTCTCTATCCTAACTCAGACAAGGATTTTGCTTTTGTTTTCTTCTTTCTCCAAGATCCCCCTCTCTCCTATCCGCCCCTATCTCCGAGAAGTTTTCTTCTTTCTCCCCTCTGTCCTTCGTTCTATCTCTCATTTGTTGCCAAAAAATCAAAAAATCAAAAATTAATAATAAAAAGAGGCAAAATTTTGAGCTAGGGCATTTTCCCCCAATTCAATCAACGATGCATTATTTTTTTCGATTCTTCGTCGTCATCCTCCTCGTCGCTGCATCGGCCTCCGCGTCGGAGTCCAATCACAAGGTAACCCTCTAATTCGCCTATAAGTTTTGATCTCTAGCCCTAGATATCTGAATATATAGTTTCATCCCTCAAAATCTTGTAGAGAGTTTAAGATCAATTTATTCTAATTGTATCTTCTTGCAAATAGTTCTAAATGAAATTAGAAACAAAATTTTTCGGCCACTGCCAAAAATCATTCAGGAGAAGTATTTTCTGTGAATACGAGTGAGAATTATGATTTTGGGATGCATTGTGATTTTAACTTGAAAATTGATTCTAATTGAAAAATATTGTTGTTGAATTTAATGCAATCTTTTTCTTTATGTTTCAGATGGAATCCTGATGGAGGGAAGCACAAATATAAATTCTTCCAATAGTATAGAATAAAAACCCCAAAACTCTCTTTTATTTGCAAATTTTTCTTGAAAATATTATTTTTTAAATTGATAGGATATAAAAACCCCAAAACTCTCTTTTATTTGCAAATTTTTCTTGAAAATATTATTTTTTAAATTGATAGGATATTTGCCTTTCTGTTTTTTAGATTTTTTAAATTTTTCTTGAAAATATTATTTTTTAAATTGATAGGATATTTGCCTTTCTGTTTTTTAGATTTTTTTTAACTGTTTGAGAAATTTGAGGATCACTTTATCAACCGAGCTACCAATTTTTACCCTTGAGCTCTAATAAACACGTTCTTTCTAAACTATCTCTCTGATCATTATAGAATGTACAAATATCATTGGATTCTCATTGCAATTATGTGTGCTTGATAATTTAATTTGTGTTTTCCTCAGCAACATATTGTCGTCCAATTTCTACAACTCAATATTTGATTTCAATAGAAATGTAGAATATTACCTTTAAGACATATTCTACATTAATTTTGATTGTTAGATTTGGAACTATGTCTATTCTCTTGTATCTGTTTCCATTGTTTGTGTAACTTCCATATAGAATGTTTTCACATAGACTCAGGGAGCTCTTTGGCACTTGCTCCTATATGATTTTCTCTAAAAACCATGAGATCTTCTGACACATGAACTTGTACATAGGGAACTGATGCATTCTCATAGTCTGGACTACACTCCAACGATCATGATATCGGACCTCGTTATGCTGTGAGTATGAGTTATTCTCATCATATACCACTCACTTCTACAATTGGTATAACTATTCACTATCTTTTCTAGTTTTTACTGGAATAACTAGCTGACAAATGAATTATCGTCACTAAAAGGAACTTTTTTAAGGAGCTATAATGTTCTGATTCTGTAATCTTTGCAGGGTGTGCTGCTTGGCCTTTCAAACACTGCCGGAGTTTTAGCTGGTGTCTTTAGGACAGCAGCAACATGCTACATTTTGCAACACGGTCAGATCCTCGCTCTTTCTGATCCATGAGTATTTTTTTCTTTTCTAAACCTTTTTACATACTGACGTGTGAAGACCTTCAGGTTCTTGGGATGATGTCTTCAAAGTCTCTATAGACCTCTATCGTTGGAACTTGGAACTGTAGTCTGGAACTTGTTCTCGACTGGGGAGAAAATCCTTGATTGATTTAGATGAGTTAAGTAGGCCATTTAAAGCGCGCAGAGGGTTTTCATGCTCGAAGCAACCCATCTTTGGAGCTGGACTGTGAGGTGGTTGGTGTTTTTATATGCCTGTTATCAGAACAAATGATGTGATCGGTGTTGGATAGGATTCCTAATCTATTTTGGTAACATGAGGTTATTAGGATTCCTGAGGTTATTAGGATTCCTAACTTATTTTGGTAATAGGTTATTAGGATTCCTAATTTGATTTGGCTTTTGGTTTAGAATTCCTAGTATGTTTATGATTTTAGGATTTCTATATATATGGAACAATTGAAGGAGAGAAGAGGAGGAGAGAATTAGCATTGTTTTGAGCACTTTGAGAGGGAGATATTGTGAGGGAGTAGAGAGCTTTGGTTAGGGTTATATTTGAGTGATTTTGTGAGTTGTAACCCGTTGTATTTCTCTTCCATATAGTGAAATCTCCCCATCCTCTCCCCGTGAACGTAGGCAATTTGTCGAACCACGTAAAAATTGGTTGTACTGCTTTTGTGTGATTTGTAATAGCTTTTTAGGATCCCTCGACAGGTCAGTCCTAGAACTAATGAGAGGAAGAGCCGATATCTCACTTTGTTGAGATATTCGCTTCAGATTCTTATTTCCTTGGTGAGACGGGAATTCTTATTGTGACCTGACTCTCTTGTTGTGCTGTCGAAGCGCTGCCAAAATTTTCGCTGCGCGCAACAAGTGGTATCAGAGCTCAAATTTCAGATCTAGGGTTTTTTCGGTGGAGGAAGATTCTTGTGTGAAGCTTGGTTTTTGGAGTTCTAGGCTTCGGTGGAGATAACATTAGGAGTTGCCATTGGAGCTCGTGTGGATAGGAGATCTATTTGGAATCCGATCTAGGATTCAGTTGGGTGGTTGATAATCATATTTTATTACAATTTTATATCTTCATTATCTATTTTACATGAATAAATATACCATTAATAATTGTTGTTAGCTTAGTTTCCACATAATTGAACATAAATATAAATAAATATTATTAAATATAAAAACCCCTCAAAATCTCTCTTCTCTATTTTGTAGCATTTTAGAAGCCCATGAAGCAAAAGCTTAAAAGAGGAAAATGATTGAAGCCCAAAGAGCAAGTGAAGAAAATGATCTCCAAGATATCATGTTACAATGCACAAGCCCACAAAAATAAGCCAGCACAAATCCTCTTTATTCTCAAGGTTTGGGATTTATTGTGTGCAAGTGGGCCGGACTTCAAAATTCAAATACATATTGATTGCTGCAGTTTTGAATTTCAATCACAAGAAATGAAAGTGGACCGGACCCGGACTTTGTGCTGCATAATCATGAATGGACCTGCTATGTTCATTTTCTTTCTCAAAGAAATGAAACTTCATGGGCCTGCAAACTTCATGGACCGATGCTCTTGACTTTGGGTTGCTGCAGTTTAATTTTCTTCAATGGGCCGGAATCAATTGAAACATGAAGATGGTGGTTGCTGCTGGATTTGAATTGGGAAACCGGACTTGCTGCTGCAGCTTTGAGTGGAGATTTAAATTTTTATTTTCAAGATCAAGTGGACCAGACTGTTGGCTTTGCTGAAAAATTGAAAATCAAGACTGGACCTTGGATTGCTGGGCTTGATGCAAGGATTGGGCCGAAAACCAAAGATGAATTCTTTAAGAATGAAGACCAGACTTAGTTTTTAATCTTGTTTGCTGCAGAATTTTCTTCATGGATGCAAGATGGGTCGGTTGTTGATTTTCTCAAATGAAATGTGGATTGCATGGACCGGACTTGGAGATTTGCATTGGAAAATCACATGAATGGCTCATATTTTCTTTGATTGCTGTAGAACTCTCATGAGCCGGACTTGGCTCATATTTTTTTCGGTTGCTGTAGATAATTGAATGGGCCATCAATCATTCTTGAATTCTTCATGGACCAGCTGCTCTTGATTTAATTTTGAAATTCATTTGAATTGGACCGAAATTAATTGGATTTTGATTTTCTTTTGAAAATCAAATAAATCAATTGGGCCTCCTATGTTTGGGCTAGAGAAGAACAAAAAGCAAATTCAAATGTAGAGATTGTTGCTTGGGGCTCAAGACAAATCCAATGGCTCATATTCATTGAATATTACTATAAATAGGGGTAGAGAGTGAGGGGTTAAGGGTGTGAAAATTTTTGTAACTCCTTTTGGAGAGGAGGACTACTCTTAATTGAGAAGGCATTCCAAAATTATAACTTTTTGTTGAAATTAATAATAATAATTTTTTCACCACTTTAAATTTTTCTCTTCTTCTCTTTGTTGGATGATGAAGACGAAGATGAAGATGGAGAATTATTTGAAGGTTTGCATTTCTTTTCTTTTTCTCTTTTAGTGCTTATTAGTTTAGATTTATTTCTATGCTTGTAGTTAGATTTTATTTTCTTGTTAAATAGCCAAGAGGCTAGAACCCTCTTGCCTTAGATTTATTTTATGCTTATAGAGTAGATTTATTTTTTTGTATTTAATTCTTATAATTTTATTTTGTAGTTTTTTTAATTTCTTGTACTATTCACCTTGAGGCTAGAACCCTCTTGGGTTTAGTTTTTCTTTTTGTTTATTTTTATTTTGTTTGATTCACCTTTAGGCTAGAACCCTCTAGGGAATCGCCCTTTTCTAAGAAGTAGGTTCAATTTTAGATTACCCATATCTATAATTGAATCCACCATCTTTAATTTCTTACAATTTTTTTTATTCTAGAATTTTGTTCTTCATTCTTGATTTTTTTTATTTGTTTCTTGATTTTATTCATTTTTCCTTCTCACCTTATTGAATCATACTCATTCTCTTTTACATCCACTCTCACTTACACTTTGCACCTATTTACACACCACTTTCACTCTTTCAATCTCTTCACAATCATATTCACTCACCAATCTTATTTGTCACGCACACAACATAAGAACCGATTTTATATTTTCTCCTACAAAATACCTTCCTCGTGGGATCGATATCTTAAATACTATAACTTGACACAGTTGTGCACTTGCAACCTTTTCGGTACATGTTTATGCTGCATCAAGTTTTTGGCGCCGTTGCTGGGGAACGTGTTTAAGTAGGTTTTAATTATTTTGGTTCTTTAACTTGTGTGTTTTTTGTGAAGGAAACGCTTGGAGCTTGAAGATCACGGATTGGAGAGCTAGGATTTGAAGATTTGCTTTCGGGTAAGTCCTCTTTTTAGTTTTTAATTCCACCATTTAGCTACTTCTTCACAATTAGAGACAATTAGGACTTAAAAAAAAAGAAAGGATTTTATTTTTTTTAACCATAATAAAATTCATCCTCCACTTTGACATTTACTAACAAGATAATAAATTCAAACAAATTTCCCCTTCTCATTTGTTTGATTGTTAACCCTAATTAAAAAAAAGATTTTTCTTTTCCATCCTTTTTAGTTGCTTTTAATTCTAGGGTTTAGCCTAACTCAACTAGACCAGCTCCTAACCAAAAACTCCTACAGTGAAAAGTTCAAAATTTTACCCAGGTAATTAGCCAGGTAAGGATAGTACTAGAGGGTGATCAAAGATCAATTAAGTACATCTTTCCTTGCGGAGCGCTTTACGCAACCCCTAAACATTGCCTTAGACACCAACTAATCTGAGAAAACTTAAACCGGTTCACTTAAGGATTTCTTGTTCCTTATTGAGCTCGAATCCTTAGGGGCCAACGTCTAATGAGTTTTATTAGGCTTGGGTGGTGTAGTGAGGAATTAGTGATTTTTGGGCTAAGGAAAGGGTGATGAAATCCCTCACCTTATCTTGATTATGGGGTTTTGCCCTTAAAAATATTTTTAAGTGTGTACCAAATCAAGATGCTCAAATCACTTGGTGAATCCTACTAATATTTTGATCCGTTCAATTCTCATTCACAATTTCAACAACCCAGTTTGTCACATCAAAATCAGTCTCCTCATCATCAAGTTGTAACTCACACTCCTCTTGATACAGATCATGATGAACGTCTCAATATTTTGGAAAAAGGTTTTGAAATCATAATTAAGGCCTCCACACTAGTCATGGATATGTTAACTCAAACATCCTACACGATGAACTCCTTTATGCAATCAATCGAACTCATACTTAGCTCTAACACTCAAGCTATAGCTAGATTAGAAACCCACATTGATCAACTAGCTAGTGCCATAAGTGAAGAAGAGGAAGGAGAAATTTTGAGTCAACCCGTGGTCAATCCTAAGGACACTCAAATGAATGCACTACAGTCAGGAAAACAGGTCGATAATCAGGAAAGAACACCTTTAAGCCAAATTTTTGTCCCAATTCATTCTTCCCCTGATAATTCAATTCAGGAAAGACCGGGGGAAGAAGAAGAAGAGTCAGATCTAAGTTTTGAGGAAATTTTCGGTGAGGAGCTAAAAATATTAGGAGAAGCAGATCGGGTTTGTCAAAATAAAGAAACTGTGTTGGACAATTGCTGTTTTGAACTGAATTTTGAAAAACTCTTTCTTGATGAACTAAGATTTTTGGAAAATAAACAACAACCAAATTTTTACACATCAACCATGAATCTTGGGGTTGAGAAAATTGTTAAAGAAAAATTGGTTGTTAGAGAACAAACATTCACAAATCAAGAATCTAAGTCCAATATGCATGACACCAATAATACCTACCTTCCATTGCCACAAAAATCATTGAACACCCCGGAATGCTTAGAATTTCAGCACATTGTTGATTATATCATGTTGAATTTATTTAACATCCGTGGGAGAATTTTCAGCAATAAGGTAGGATTCAATGTAGAACATGAACTCTTCATGTTGAATATTTCATTCTACATTGATTATTTTGTTTATTTCAGAATAATAAAAAGAATTTATTCTTCTCTCATTTGAGAGTTTCTTGTTCAGTTGTTTAAAAAAAAGAAAAAAAAAAAGAAAAAAAAAGAATAATTTTTTTTTCATCCTCCTCAGACCAAAGGTAATTACAGATTTTTATCAGCCGACCAAATATAAGTGCTTCACTTCTTATCTGCTTTACTTTATGCATCATAGAGTTTGCATTGAGGACAATGCAAAATTTAGGTGTGGGGGTGGGAATTAGTTATTTTTCTCTTTATTTTACATTTTTAGTTACATTTTGTTTTTCCCCCTTTTTCTTTTTTAAAAAAATTATTATAAAAATATCATCACTTGCCAAATTGATGGAGTTATGTAATAATTAATTTATTTGATAAATTTGAAATTTTCTAATCCCTAGTTAGTTATTTACTTAAGTTCATCTTTTATGATAACTCTAAATAAATTTCTTAAGAAATGATTTTCAAAGTAGTATACTTTACTTAAGCCTTAACTTAGACTTTTATTTAAAATAATAAAATTTTTACATACTTAACTTAGAGTTAAAAATAATTTTTTCAAAGTGTCTTGATTTACATATTTTCAAAAAATATATACATATAAAAAAAATTGCAAAAGAAGAGTGCGAAAAATGGGCACCAAAAAGAAAGAAAGAAAAAACTCTTGAATTCAAGATGATTCTATCTTATAAAGCCTAAGCTAACCGAGTAATTAAGCCCAAGGAGTATTTCCATATTTAATGACCTAAGCCCATTTGGGTTGGGATCCATTGGCCCAAAACTCGTTAAATGGTCACTTAGAAAGCATGTTAAAGTAGAAAAAATCACTATGGAAGAAAGAGTTAAAAAAAATTAAAATTAAGTAAAAAACTAATAAATGTTTTATAGTTGTATATATATTATCTTGGAAAATATTTTAAATCAAGCAACTTGAAAATTATTTAAAACAAAGAGTTGGCATGTTCTTTTCAAAACTTTTAAATTAAATTTCTAAGTTTAGCTTGCTTTTGTATTGCTACAATGAGAAGATTTTCTTAAAAATATACCTTAGAGTTATATATAAAAATATTTTCTTGAGTGATAACTGGCTCCAATTAGATTATCTAAAAGTTATCAAGTGAATTTAGTTATTTACTGACTTTTTTAATTTGGTAAGTTGACCGAATTTTGTGGGTATATTCACTGCAAACCCTCACGAGACTATAACTCGTCCACTAGGTTAACCTAGGGGTTCAAAGGCTTGTTGTATACGCTAAATACAACCGCGATTCTTGCGAAAGTGAATTAGGATTTTTTTTTTCTTTGCTAGAGGACTAGCAAAAGTTTAGGTGTGGGGGTATTTGATAATCACATTTTATTATAATTTTATACCCTCATTATCTATTTTATATGAATAAATATACCATTAATAATTGTTGTTAGCTTAGTTTCCACATAATTGAATGAAAATATAAATAAATATTATTAAATATAAAAACCCCTAAAAAATATCTCTTCTCTATTTTGTAGCATTTTAGAAGCCCATGAGTGAAGCCCAAAGAGCAAGTGAAGAAAATGATCTCCAAGATATCATGTTACAATGCACAAGCCCACAAAAATAAGCCAGCACAAATCCTCTTTATTCTCAAGGTTTGGGATTTATTGTGTGCAAGTGGGCCGGACTTCAAAATTCAAATACATATTGATTGCTGCAGTTTTGAATTTCAATCACAAGAAATGAAAGTGGACCGGACCCGGACTTTGTGCTGCATAATCATGAATGGACCTGCTATGTTCATTTTCTTTCTCAAAGAAATGAAACTTCATGGGCCTGCAAACTTCATGGACCGGTGCTCTTGACTTTGGGTTGCTGCAGTTTAATTTTCTTCAATGGGCCGGAATCAATTGAAACATGAAGATGGTGGTTGCTGCTGGATTTGAATTGGGAAATCGGACTTGCTGCTACAGCTTTGAGTGGAGATTTAAATTTTCATTTTCAAGATCAAGTGGACCGGACTGTTGGCTTTGCTGAAAATTTGAAAATCAAGACTGGACCTTGGATTGCTGGGCTTGGATGCAAGTATTGGGCCGAAAACCAAAGATGAATTCTTTAAGAATGAAGATCGAACTTAGTTTTTAATCTTGTTTGCTGCAGAATTTTCTTCATGGATGCAAGATGGGCCGGTTGTTGATTTTCTCAAATGAAATGTGGATTGCATGGGCCGGACTTGGAGATTTGCATTGGAAAATCACATGAATGGCTCATATTTTCTTTGGTTGCTACAGAACTCTCATGAGCCAGACTTGGCTCATATTTTCTTCGGTTGCTGTAGATAATTGAATGGGCCATCAATCATTCTTGAATTCTTCATGGACCAGCTGCTCTTTATTTAATTTTGAAAATCATTTGAATTGGACCGGACTTAATTGGATTTTGATTTTCTTTTGAAAATCAAATAAATCAATTGGGCCTCCTATGTTTGGGCTAGAGAAGAACAAAAAGCAAATTCAAAGGTAGAGATTGTTGCTTGGGGCTCAAGACAAATCCAATGGCTCATATTCATTGAAGATTACTATAAATAGGGGTAAAGAGTGAGGGGTTAAGGGTGTGAAAATTTTTATAACTCCTTTTGGAGAGGAGGGCTACTCTTAATTGAGAAGACCTTCCAAAATTGTAACTTTTTGTTGCAATTAATAATAATAATTTTTTACCACTTTAAATTTTTCTCTTCTTCTCTTTGTTGGATGATGAAGATGAAGATGAAGATGGAGAATTATTTGAAGGTTTACATTTCTCTTTTATTTCCTTTTTATTGCTTATTAGTGTAGATTTATTTCTATGCTTGTAGTTTAGATTTTATTTTCTTAAATTAGATTTATTTTCATGCTTTATAGAGTAGATTTATTTTCTTTTGCAATTTATTTTATAGTTTAGATTTTACAATTTATTTTGTAGTTAGATTTTAATTTCTTACACTATTCACCTTGAGGCTAGAACCCTCTTGGGTTTAGTTTTTCTTTTTGTTTATTTTTATTTTGTTTGATTCACCTTTAGGCTAGAACCCTCTAGGGAATCGTCCCTTTCTAAGAAGTGGGTTCAATTTTAGATTACGCATATCTATAATTGAATCCACCATCTTTAATTTCTTGCATTTTCTTTTATTCTAGAATTTTGTTCTTCATTCTTGATTTTTTTTTATTTGTTTCTTGATTTTATTCATTTTTCCTTCTCACCTTATTGATCATACTCATTCTCTTTTACATCCACTCTCACTTACACTTTGCACCTACTTACACACCACTTTCACTCTTTTAATCTCCTCACAATCATATTCACTCACCAATCTTATTTGTCACACACACAACATAAGAACCGATTTTATATTTTCTCCTACAAAACACCTTCCTCGTGGGATCGATATCTTAAATACTATAACTTGACACGATTGTGCACTTGCAACCTTTTCGGTACATGTTTATGTCGCATCAGTGGTTCCTAATTCTGTCAAATTTGTTCTTTCTCTACAATTTGGAGTTAGTTTGCAATGGGAGAAGAAGGTGAAAACAGCAAGTCGATGGCGAGTATAATACAAGTTGGTTTTCAGAACACTAAGATTAGTGTGGTGAAGTATGATGGCAAAATCAACTTTGGTTTGTGAATGAGCGACGTACAGGATGCGCTCAATGCTCAAAACTTGGAAGAGACCATCATGGTCCACGAGAGACCACCTAAATATGAATAGGCGGTATGAGAGAAGATGAATAGAAACGCTTGTGGGGTGATCAGGTCCTGTTTGGAACAGGAGCTGAAATATGATGTGATTGGGGTGACGTCTGCGATGAAGATGTGGGAAATTCTCAACAATAAGTACCTTGCGAAGAGTGTTGAGAACCGGTTGCACTTGCTGCGTAGGTTATTCAGATTCCAGATGTCCAGAGGTACCTCGCTTGCGGCTCATGTGAACAACTACACTAAGTTGTTGTCGGACTTGGCGAACGTGGATGAGAAGATCACAGATGAGTACAAGGCTATTATTCTTTTGGGCTCCTTACCGGATGAGGAGTATGATACATTCGTGCTCACTTTGTTAAATAGGAGATCTTCTATCAGTTATAGTGAAGTAACTAACGCGTTGACAAATTACGATTTGAGGAGGAAGGATAAAGAGACTTCCCGCGCTAGTACTTCAGGAGAGACCTTGTCGACGAGAGGTAGAAGCCCATATCCGAAAGGTGGTAATAGAGAAAGGTCAAAGTTAAAAAACCGTCACCAATTAGCAAAGAACCAATGTGCATTCTGCCAGGAGCATGGACATTGGAAGAGAGACTGTCCGAAGCTCAAGGAGAAGGAGAATGGCAAGAAAAAGGGCCCAAAGGCCAATGAGGTGAATATTGCGAAAGGTGATGATTCCGATGATTCGTGCTTTTCTCTACTGATTACTCCGGAGGTGAACCATATGGATGCATCAGATTGGATGCTTGATTCCGGCGCTACCTATCATGTGACCCCTAGGCGAGATTGGTTTGCATCTTTTGAGAAGCTCGATGGGGGTGTTGCTATCATGGGAAATGATCAATCCTGTGACGTTTGTAGCATAGGTACCGTGCGGATTAGGATGCACGATGGAGTAGTTCGTGAGTTGAAAGAGGTGAGATTTGTTCCTCGACTGAAGAAAAATCTTATCTCAGTTGGAGCTTTGGAGGCGAAGGGATTCAGGGTGACTTTTGAGGATGCTGTAGCGAAGGTTACTAAGGGATCTTTGGTGGTGATGAAGGGAGTCCGCAGTCATAATTTATACTATCTGAAGGGGAGCACCGAGATTGGCCAGGTTGCTTCGGTTATTTCAGAAGCGGACATGAGCAAACTTTGGCACTATAGGTTGGGGCACACAGGTAAAAAGTCACTGCAGGCATTGTGCAAGCAGGGGCTATTGAAGGGAGTCAAGAATGGGAAGATTGAATTCTGTGAGCACTGTGTACTTGGCAAGAAGACAACGGTAAAGTTCGGGATTGCCATTCATTAGACGAGGGGCATCCTGGACTATGTGCACACAGACGTTTGGGGTCCCACCAAGACTGCATCACTTGGTGGTAGACATTGGTTCGTCACTTTTGTAGATGACTATTCTAGACGTTGTTGGGTGTACACCATGACGAAGAAAAAGATCAAGACGTTACGATCCGACAACGGTGGTGAGTATACTTCTGACCCCTTTCAGCAGCTATGTCGAGACGAGGGCATAGAGAGACACTTCACAGTTAGTCATACACCGCAGCAAAATGGGGTGGCAGAGAGGTTGAATCGGTCTTTACTGGAGAAGATCTGATGCTTATTATCACAGAGTGATTTGGAGAAGATCTTTTGGGCTGAGGCACTTACATATGCGAGCCACCTCATTAATAGGCTGCCTTCATCTGCGATTGAGGGGAAGACCCCTATGGAGATGTGATCGGGAAAGCCAGCACACGATTATGACCAGCTCAAGGTATTTGGGTGCCCTGCATATTATCATGTTAAAACTGATAAATTGGAACCTCGAGCTAGGAAGGTCATATTTGTAGGATTCAAACGTGGTGTTAAGGGATACAAGCTTTGAGATCCAGTTGATAAGAAGATTGTGCTGAGTAGGGATGTCACATTCGATGAGGCTTCTATCTTGAAGCTTCCCAGCTCTCATCAGGTGGAGAGTGACCCGACGGAGGAGATATCGCAGGTGGTGGAGATCGATGCAGCTCCACATTGTCCAGATGGTACAGTATCCGTTAGAGTGCCGACTGAGGTGATGCCAGGCGAGCACGACGGTGACACGGAGGATACGAGTACTAATGTGTAGGATCAGGGACCGACGGCTCAGGTTCGGGAGTCGATTGCGGTTCGGAGACAGAGGAGAAACATACAGATGCCAGCACGGTATGCCGACACAGTTGCGTATGCACTTCCGGTGGAGAGTATCGATGAGTTGGTGCCTACTACATTCAGAGAGGCCAAGCAGAGTTCAGAGGCTGATTCGTGGTAGGTGGCTATGCAGGAGGAGATGGAATCTCTTCATAAGAACGATACATGGGAGCTTGTTGAGCTTCCAAAGGGGCGGAAGGCTATTGGTTGCAAGTGGGTATACACAAAGAAGGAGGGCATTGAGGGCACTCCATTGAGGTTCAAAGCTAGGTTGGTTACGAAGGGCTATGCACAGGAGGAAGGTATTGACTATAATGAGGTTTTCTCTTCGGTGGTGAAGCACTCTTCGATTCGGATTCTGCTAGCTTTGGTGGCACAGTATGGTTTGGAGTTAGATCAGTTGGATGTGAAGATGACATTTCTTCATGGTGATCTTGATGAAGAAATATATACGACTCAGCCATTGGGATTCCGAGCTACAGGGAAGGAAAAATTAGTTTGCAAACTAAAGAAATCGCTATACGGTTTGAAGCAGTCTCCTCGACAGTGGTATAGGCGATTCGATGGTTTTATGATTGGTCATTCGTACACTCGGAGCCAGTTTGATCCTTGCTTATATTTTCGCAAGTTAAAAGGAGATGCGTACATCTATTTGTTGTTCTATGTCGATGACATGTTAGTTGCCTCTACTTCCAGGTCGGCTATAGATGAGTTGAAAGTTCAGCTTTCAAATGAGTTTGAGATGAAGGACTTGGGTGAGGCGAAACGCATTCTAGGGATGGAGATCGGCAGAGACAAGAAGAAGGGCAGAATTTGTTTGACACAGGTGGCTTATTTGAAGAAGGTTCTACAGTGATTCCATGTTAGCATGGATACGAAGCCAGTTAGTGTACCATTGGGAGCCCATTTGAAGCTTTCAGCTGGTCTTTCACCGAAGTTAGTTGAAGATAGAGAGTTGATGTCGAAGACTCCATATGCGAGTGCGGTTGGGAGCTTGATGTACGCGATGGTATGTACGAGACCAGATTTGTCACAGGCGGTAAGCATGGTATCGAGATACATGCACGATCCAGGAGTGGGTCATTGGGACGCCGTGAAATGGATTTTGAGGTACATTAGAGGTACGCTTAATGTTGGTTTGGTTTATGAGCGGAACACTAAAGGTGGGCAGTTATGCAATGGTTATGTTGATTCGGATTATGCCGAGGATTTGGATAAGCGCCGGTCTACGACGGGGCATGTGTTTACTTTGACCCGTGCGTCGGTGTGTTGGAGATGCACCTTATAGTATACAGTGGCTTTGTCTACGACGGAGGCAGAGTATATGGCAGTTACGGAGGCTGTGAAGGAGGCTATTTGGCTTCGAGGACTTTTGGAGGAACTTGGTATATCACAGAGGTCCGTCACTATTCATTGTGATAGCATGAGTGCTATCTATTTGGCGAAGAATCAGGTTTTTCATGCGAGAACGAAGCACATTGACGTTCGTTATCACTTCGTTCGGGATGTTCTTGAAGATGACGATGTGAAAATTGTGAAAGTCCACACGAAGGATAATCCGACGGATATGCTCACTAAGGTGGTTCCGAACAATAAGTTTGATCAATGTCAAAACTTGTTGCACATTCGTGATTGTTGAGGCCGTTGGCGGCCATTTGGATGAACTACGGGCGGCTTGATCCCTTGGGAGAGGGGGTACGTAGGCAACCACATTGGTGCAGCTAAGTTTAGAGAGACGACACATTGGTGCTCATGTTGGTGTCGGCTCAGTGTTGGGAACACTTCGCCGAGGTGAAGAATTGTTGGATAGGATTCCTAATCTATTTTGGTAACATGAGGTTATTAGGATTCCTGAGGTTATTAGGATTCCTAACCTATTTTGGTAATAGGTTATTAGGATTCCTAATTTGATTTGGCTTTTGGTTTAGAATTCCTAGTATGTTTATGATTTTAGGATTTCTATATATATGGAACAATTGAATGAGAGAAGAGGAGAGAATTTGCATTGTTTTGAGCACTTTGAGAGGGAGATATTGTGAGGGAGTTGAGAGCTTTGGTTAGGGTTATATTTGAGTGATTTTGTGAGTTATAACCCATTGTATTTCTCCTCTATATAGTGAAATCTCCCCCATCCTCTCCCCGTGGACGTAGGCAATTTGCCGAACCACGTAAAAATTGGTTGTACTGTTTTTGTGTGATTTGTAATAGCTTTTTAGGATCCCTCGACAGGTCAGTCCTAGAACTGACGAGAGGAAGAGCCGATATCTCACTTTGTTGAGATATTCGTTTCAGATTCTTGTTTCCTTGCTAAGACGGGAATTCTTATTGCGACCTGACTCTCTTGTTGTGCTGTCGAAACGCTGCCGAAATTTCCGCTGCGCGTAGTGATCGGATCCTCATTTCTACAAAAGGAGCGAGTTCTCTAACACCTGACTAATTTCAAGAGCTTCCACTAGCTGAAGGGATAGCGGTAAAAGAGAATGCAAACCTCGCAGTATCGATCAATCTTGATTCTTGTGGCTTCACAGCTACAGATAACCAGACCACAATTTTTTATGTATATTCTGTTGTATATTACTTGACTAATTGAAAGCCATGATCAAGCAAAACATTACGATGTATATATGCATATACATCTGAAGGTAATGAGATTTGTAAATATACGCAGTGCATAAATAAGACATCCTCACGCTTGCACGTGATTTTAGACACGACAAGACTGCTGCATTTCTGCCATTGGAGCTCATAGGCAAAGTATTTTCCAGCCTTCATTAAATGTGTTTTTAAGTGTGTGGTCATTAGCGGAAAAGAAAGGAAGAATTAGTCGCATGGATAAACCAGTTGGTTGGGGATGTCACATATACAAAAAAAAAATGCGGTTGATGGATGCTATCATCTATAAAAACACAGACCCGAGTGCTTTTGATCACCAGATTGCTGTTGTACAAAGTACAAACTTGATCCCTCGTTGCTTCCAGCATTACAAGAGTGAGATTGCAGCAGATAATCCGGAGGTCTCCTAGACCTCAACCCCCTCCATAATCTCCTTGCTCAAAAACAGACGACACCCCTACGCCTTCCATCATCTTTATCCTCCCCCTCCTCGCATCCTCCTCCCTGTCCACCATATTCTTCATGTATCTCATGTTGGATGCTTTGTTCATGAAAAGGCAATTTTGCCTTTGTGAATAGTGCCACATTGAAAAATGAGATGAATAGTAAAGGGTATATAATGGTTCTCTCCTTATTGGGCTTTAAATAGTGTTTTGGGTTTTGTGGGCTTTGCATATCTACCACACGCGTGCGCGCCGTCGCACCACACATGCACACATTTTTGCTTCTCAAGCTTTTATTTTTACACGTTTTACACGTTCTGTAACGGCTGCATGCGGGTAACGGAAGCAAGATTTGTGCGTAACGGTCCCTTGGATTCAGCGGGGGTTACACTTCTCCTCACCTATATAAACAGGCTTGGAGCTCATTCAGAAGTACACCAACAAAGAGAAGAACATCTTCTAAGCTCTCTTCTTTCTCTACTCTTATTCCTCCAAGAAATTTCGGCTACATATTTATATTTATTTTTTGGGCAACCGTTTTTCCTCTGAGCATAAGCTCTGTGACTCACGCCCGAGTGCAGAGGCCGGCCGATTCCGGGGGTTTTTACCGCTAGGAGAGAGGGGACAAATTACGCCAGGGCGATAGGCGGGTCCTTAATCTTCTAGGGTAGTGACATCACGACTGTTCCCGATCAGACCTGAAATTTCTAACTCTTTAAATTGGATTTTATATTATTATATTCCTTTTTAACAGTATCTCATCCTCTTCCCCTTCCTACTCCAGATGTGACCAAACCTCGAGCCCGTTCTCCTTACTCACAAACACCTACTTCTTGTAGCAATGCACCACGCACCCCCCCCCTCCGTCGCTTTATAAAGTACTTTAAGGAGTTGTCCCATTTTTTGATCCCTTTAAAAAAAATAAAAATAAAAAAACTTTTATTAACTAGATTGAATTAAGTTGTTGTCCAATTATAAGTTTATGAGAGTAATTAATAAAAATAAAAGATTGATAAAGTACCTGAGGATGCCGAGAGATGATCCTTCTTCCTTGGCTTGAAAATTAGGTTTCTTGAAGTTGGACTCAGGGATATGCGTCCGTTCTTCGCTTGAGAATTGGGTTCAATTGCAATTTTTTTCAAAGATCGACGAATGATATTTGGGATACGAAGATGGAGGAGGAATAAAAAGTAGCGGTTTCGGTTTTGGGGGAGATAAGAAAGCAGCGACGCTTTTAGGAAAGGAAATGTGGGCTTTTTTTGCATCTAAGTTCTTGTTCTATTTAAATTTCA
The DNA here is from genome assembly GCF_001876935.1 of Asparagus officinalis. Lineage (NCBI taxonomy): Eukaryota > Viridiplantae > Streptophyta > Magnoliopsida > Asparagales > Asparagaceae > Asparagus > Asparagus officinalis. The sequence continues at coordinate 52,251,525 of NC_033796.1, forward strand.
AATTAATGGCGAAACTTAATTGTTATTTTAGCACTTATTACTAACTAGTGTGAACACCGCGCAAAGCACGACATTTTTTCCGTTACAGAAATCCCGGTTTTAACTGTTGTATTTTTTTGAATTTTTTTAGATTGCTACAGTATCTTGCCTCTGCTACAGTGTTCCCTTGTGTTACAATAACAAATTTTCTAAAAATATTGAACATGTTATCAAAATAAATTATTATGCTTTGGGTTGATGAAGTGATCCTCAAATTTCTCAAATAATTTTTAAAACAAATCTAAAAAACAGAAAGGCAAATATCCTCTCAATTAAAAAAATATTTTTAAGAAAAATTTGCAAATAAAAGAGAGTTTTGGGGGTTTTATTCTATACCATTGGAAAAACTTATATTTTTGCTTCCCTCCATCAGGATTCCATCTAAAACATAAAGAAAAAGATTCCATCAATTTCAACAATAATATGTTTCATCGAGAATCAATTTTCAAGTCTATAAATTGGAGAGGAGACGCAAAGGAAAACTATATGCAACTCCATTATAATCAAGCAAATAACCTGTTGAAGAATCTAAAGCAAACACAGGAGTAACACTCACAAAAGCATCAAACATGAGTCATATAATGAAATCAAATATTGAGTTGTAGAAATTGGACGACAATATGTTGCTGAGGAAAACACAAATTAAATTATCAAGCACACAGAATTGCAATGAGAATCCAGTGATATTAGTACATTCTATAATGATCTGAGATATATTTTAGAAAGAACGTGTTTATTAGAGCTCAAGGGAAAAAATTGGTAGTTCGGTTGATGAAGTGATCCTCAAATTTCTCAAATAGTTTTTTTTTAAATCTAAAAAACAAAAAGGCAAATATCCTATCAATTTAAAAAATAATATTTTTAAAAAAATTTTACAAATAAAAGAGAGTTTTGGGATTTTTATTCTATACCATTGGAAGAATTTATATTTGTGCTTCCCTCCATCAGGATTCCATCTAAAACATAAAGAAAAAGATTCCATTAAATTTAACAACAATATTTTTCAATTAGAATCAATTTTCAAGTTAAAATCATAATGCATTTCAAAATCATAATTCTCACACGGAGTCACATAAAATACTTCTCATGAAGCCGAAAAATTTTGTTTCTAATTTCATTTAGAACTATTTTCAAGAAGATACAATTAGAATAAATTGATCTTAAACTCTCTACAAGATTTCGAGAGATGAAACTATAGATTCAGATATCTAGGGCTACAGATCGAAACTTATAGGCGAATCATAGGGTTACCTTGTGATTAGACTCCGACGCGGAGGCCGATGCGGCAACGAGGAGGACGACGACAAAGAATCGAGAAAAATAATGCATCGTTGATTGAATTGGGGGGAAATGCCCTAGCTCAAAATTTCGCCTCTTTTTATTATTTTTTGTAACGATCGAGAGAAAGAAAGAAGGAGAGAGGCGGAGAAAGAAGAAAATTTCTCACAGATGGGGGCGGATAGGAGAGAGGGGGATCTTGGAGAAAAGAAGAAAACAAAAGCAAAATCCTTGTCTGAGTTAGGATAGAGAGGTGGATCTCTTTTGGGTTTAAGGGGGGATCTCGAGAGGGGAGTTTTTTGAATTTTGAAATCGATTAGGGGGAAGAACGTGGGCAGTAGGAGAGGGAGGCAATAGGAGAGAGATGCAGGAAGGGAGGCAGTAGAAGAGAGGGGAAATAATGACATCGCTCCTTCTGATTGGTCCACCTAAGATTTACTGTCCATCATAACTTCATAACTTTTTTGTTATTCTCCTTTAGTTTATTTTTATATATATATATATATACTATATATATAATATATAGAGAGAGAGAGAGAGAGAGAGAGAGAGAGAGAGTAAAACTCCTATCAACTTAAGATGATGTCCACCAAACTTCATAGCCACTAATTTATTAATATAAAAAATATTTTCATACCATGCAAAGATCCCTAGGCAATATGAGTGGCTAAAATGTTTGATGGACAACTTTTTATTATCCACTTAAGTTGACACAAGTTTTGCTCTTTCTCTATATATATATATATGTGTGTGTGTGTTGTGAACGTGGGGCCCTTGAACCACGTGAATGAAGTGAGCTAGAGAAAAAACCAGCGGACAAAATCCTTTGGCCCACGCGGTATTACCAAGGCCCACCCGTTTGTCCTTTGTATAAATATAAGAACCTAGGGTAAGCGGCTGATTGAAGAAATGCGGTTGAGTTCGAAAGGCCTACCCGATAGCTTTTGCTGCAACTATATATATCTCTTGTAATCAGTCATCTAGGGTTCGGTGAAAAGTGCGAAGTGAGGGGGCAAAATCAAAAGCAGGAGCTTCTATTGGCGGCTGCAGCAGGCAAACGCAGATTCCTTTTTTTGGTTGTAGCGAAGTACAGAGGCGGATGTCTTTTGTTTTGAGAGAGATAATTGTGTGAGAGGTTTTGAGAGTATTTGTTTGAGGGTTTAGATTGTGTGATTGTAAACCCTAGTTGTATCTCTCCCTCTAATAGTAGATCTCCCCCTCCTTGCCCCGTGGACGTAGGCTATTTGCCGAACCACGTAAAAGTTATGTTCTTGCTGTGATTTGTAATAGCTTGTAGGATCCCTCGACAGGTCAGTCCTAGAACTGATGAGAGGAAGAGCCGATATCTCACTTGGTTGAGATATCCGCTTCAGATTCTTGTTTCCTTGGTGAGACGAGAATTCTTATCGATCTAATATCCCTTGTTGTAATTGTGAACGTGGGGCCCTTGAACCACGTGAATGAAGTGAGCTAGAGAAAAAATCAGCGGACAAAATCCTTTGGCCCACGCGGTATTACCAAGGCCCACCCGTTTGTCCTTTGTATAAATATAAGAACCTAGGGTAAGCGGCTGATTGGTGCAAGGATCTTTTTGGTTTTGGGAACTTGGCGGCTGCAGGAGTTTAGAAGGCAGGGAATCGGTCTTCTTTGTTGGCGGCTACGAAGAAAAAGTGCAAGGTGGGACTTCCTTGGTGGCGGCTACGGAGAAAAGAGCAAGGCAGGAATTTTTTCCGGTTTCTCTTGTGCGGCTACAGTGCATGAGAGGGTTTAGAGTTTGTGAGATTGTAAACCCTAGTTGTATCTCTCCCTCTAATAGTAGATCTCCCCCTCCTTGCCCCGTGGACGTAGGCTATTTGCCGAACCACGTAAAAGTTATGTTCTTGCTGTGATTTGTAATAGCTTGTAGGATCCCTCGACAGGTCAGTCCTAGAACTGATGAGAGGAAGAGCCGATATCTCACTTGGTTGAGATATCCGCGTCAGGTTCTTGTTTCCTTGGTGAGACGAGAATTCTTATCGATCTAATATCTCTTGTTGTGCTGCCGAAGTGCTGCCGAAATTTCCGCTGCGCACAACAAGTGGTATCAGAGCTCCGGGTTGGACTTGGGAGCTTGTTCGAAGGATTCGCTGAAGAATTCCTATTTGAAGAATAGATCGACAACATGGGAGAAACAAGCACATCGGGATCGTCTCTTTCGAAGGCGATACAGAGTCTGAGCATCAATAATACAAAAATTGATGTTCCGAAGTTCGACGGCAAGATCAATTTCGGTTTGTGGAGGTGTCAGGTGATGGACGCCTTGGACGCTCAGAATTTGGAGGAGACTCTTGAGTTACAAGAGAAACCCGCTGATATGGAGGACAAGGTTTGGAAGAAAATGAATAGTAGGGCTTGTGGAGTTATTCGGTCATGCTTGACGCCGAATCTTATTTATGACGTAATGAACGAGACGTCGGCGAAGAGAATGTGGGAAACACTCAATGAGAAGTATCTAACGAAGAGCATTGAGAATCGGCTTCACTTGAAGAAGAGGTTATACCAATTCAAGATGAAGAGGGGAGTTTCCATTCGGGAGCATGTTAACAACTTCACGAAGCTAATTTCGGATATGGCCAATGTAGATATCATGGTTGAGGATGAAGACAAGGCGATGCTACTATTGTGTTCGTTGCCGGAGGATGATTTTGGAACGTTTGTTCTCACTATGATAAATGGAAGAACTACGGTTAGCTACAAGGAGGTGACCTCAGCTTTGGTGAATTATGAGTTGAGGAAGAGTGATGGCGAACCCTCCGAGAAGGCATCGGGAGATGCATTAGCAGTTCGAGGCCGTGGTCCAAACCGTCGTCCAGGTGATCGCTCAAGATCGAAGTCAAGAGGTGGCCATAGAAATATTGGTAGGAATCAATGTCGCTTTTGCAAAGAAGAAGGACATTGGAAGAACGACTGCCCAAAGTTGAAAGACAAAGCTGGGAAGAATAAAGGGAAAGCTGTACAAGCTTCGGAAGTGAATGTTGTCAAGGCTAGTGACGACAATTCAGATACAGATTCTTCAGGCTATTCCTGCTCTGCACTACCGTCAGTTTGTTACGCTGACTCTACGGAGTGGATGATGGATTCTGGTGCTACATACCATATTTGCCCTAGGAGGGATTGGTTCTCCAGCTTTGAGGAGTTGGAAAGAGGGGATGTCGTGCTCATGGGTAATGATCACGTATGCCCTATTGGTGGTATTGGTACAGTACGGATCCGGATGTGTGACGGGGTGACTCGGGAGCTGAAGGAAGTGAGATTCGTTCCTCAATTGACGAAGAATATCATTTCGCTTGGAACTTTGGAGGCAGCTGGCTATAAGGTGATATTGGAGCCTTTCTACATGGAGATTTAGAAGAGGAGATCTACATGACACAACCTATGGGGTTCAAAGCTGCAGGAAAGGAAGAATTGGTATGCAAGCTGAAGAAGTCTCTTTACGGATTGAAGCAATCGCCGCGACAATGGTACAAGAGATTCGACGGCTTTATGATTGGCCGAGGGTACACGAGGAGCCCATATGACCCGTGTGTTTACATGCACAAGCTACAGAATGGTGAGTATATCTATTTGTTGTTATATGTTGACGATATGCTCATAGCTTCCAGGAATACTTCAGCTATTAGAAAGTTGAAAAATGAGCTATCATCCGAATTTGAGATGAAGGATCTTGGGGAGGTTGAAGTTGACACAGAGGAGTTACTTGCAGAAGATGCTGAAGAAATTCAGTTATGATGGCAATGCCAAAGCGGTGAGTACTCCATTAGCTCCCCACTTTAAGCTATCAGCTAAGATGTCACCTGTTTCAGTTGAGGATCGGGAATACATGTCCAAAGTTCCATATGCCAATGCTGTGGGTAGCTTGATGTATGCGATGGTGTGTACAAGGCCAGATTTGTCACAGGCCGTGAGCATGGTATCTAGATACATGCACGACCCCGGGAATGGTCATTAGGAGGCCGTGAAGTGAATTCTACGGTATATCAAAGGTACCGTGGATGTTGGTTTGGTATTTCAGAAGAATGAGAAGACAGGGCAGGATTGTATTGGTTATGTGGATTCTGATTATGCGGGGGATCTGGACAAGCGCCGGTCTACTAGCGGATATGTGTTTACACTAGCAGGAGCACCGGTATGTTGGAGATGCACACTTCAGTCTACAGTGGCTCTCTCTACTACGGAGGCAGAGTATATGTGAAGCTGTGAAAGAAGCTTTGTGGTTGCAGGGATTATTGGAAAACTTGGGGATCGCACAGGAGACCCTTCGGGTATATTGTGATAGCATGTCAGCTATCTATTTGGCGAAGAACCAGGTTTATCATGCGCGTACGAAGCACATCGATGTCAGATTCTATTTTGTTCGTGACGTTTTGGATGAAGGAGACGTCATATTGGAGAAGGTCCACACGAAGGACAACCCTGCGGATATGTTGACCAAAGTTGTTTCAGGCGTTAAGTTTGGTCATTGTTTGGAACTTTTGAACATTCTTCGGTGTTGAGGCCTTTGGAGGTCATTTGGGTGAACTACGTTCGGCTTGATTCCTTGGGCAAGAGGATACGTAGGCAGTCTTTCAGATGCAGCCGGTTTGGATTAGTTGATGGGGGTGAGATTGTTTGAACTCTCGTTCGGATCCTCGACTTGTTGTCGAATGAGTGGGATTTTTGGTTTGGTTGGTGTCGGCTCAGTTTTTGGAAGAAACTTCACCGAGGTGGAGAATTGTGAACGTGGGGCCCTTGAACCACGTGAATGAAGTGAGCTAGAGAAAAAACCAGCGGACAAAATCCTTTGGCCCACGCGGTATTACCAAGGCCCACCCGTTTGTCCTTTGTATAAATATAAGAACCTAGGGTAAGCGGCTGATTGGTGCAAGGATCTTTTTGGTTTTGGGAACTTGGCGGCTGCAGGAGTTTAGAAGGCAGGGAATCGGTCTTCTTTGTTGGCGGCTACGAAGAAAAAGTGCAAGGTGGGACTTCCTTGGTGGCGGCTACGGAGAAAAGAGCAAGGCAGGAATTTTTTCCGGTTTCTCTTGTGCGGCTACAGTGCAGGAGAGAGAAAGTCCAGTCCTTCTTTGTTTCCTTTGAGAGAGATTTTGTAAGAGGGATTTGAGAGTTTGTTTGAGAGGGTTTAGAGTTTGTGAGATTGTAAACCCTAGTTGTATCTCTCCCTCTAATAGTAGATCTCCCCCTCCTTGCCCCGTGGACGTAGGCTATTTGCCGAACCACGTAAAAGTTATGTTCTTGCTGTGATTTGTAATAGCTTGTAGGATCCCTCGACAGGTCAGTCCTAGAACTGATGAGAGGAAGAGCCGATATCTCACTTGGTTGAGATATCCGCTTCAGATTCTTATTTCCTTGGTGAGACGAGAATTCTTATCGATCTAATATCTCTTGTTGTGCTGCCGAAGTGCTGCCGAAATTTCCGCTGCGCACAACAAGTGTGTGTGTGTGTGTGTGTATCAATTGCTTGAAATAGAATCATAGTGGGAATAGATTTTTATATGATTGATTATGTCAGCAAATTAAATTCTAGTATATGTGGGATTCCTAATCAATAAGAATCTTTAATTGATCAAAATTATTTTCAAGTTAATTATGTGTCAATGTACTTTTGCAATTAAGGCGTTGCATAAACCAATTTGTCACCAACTCAAAATAGTATTCTCTCGGCCAAAGCATGACTGAGCCGAGACAGTGGCTTCAATCGTGCATATTTGAGGCATCTATGACACATATTATTAGAATATGTCCCGTATCTTTTTTAGTATCCGGTGGGATTAAAACCTGGTGGGCCTTTAGGGCAAGTTAGTGCTAGGGTTTAGCACTATGCAAGTCTCTCATGTGAGTTGGATCGGTGGAGAGATTGGAGGTCGGAGAGGACATGAGTGGAGACTATATGTGTATGTGAGATTGAAAGAGGATGAGAGATGGGTGATTCTCTTATAGTGTTCTCCATCTTACATAGTAGATTTATCGTGTGTTTGTCCCGTGGATGTAGGTCGAAATTGGTCGACCGAGCCACGTAAATCTTAGTATTTTTTTTTCTTCTTGTGTGTGTTGTTTTCTATCTTGTAATACGTGTGTTTTGATCTCCGGATCATGGAGATTGGAATTGGGGATCGCCGATTCCCCAACACATATTACATGGGACCCCATGTTGGGAGACAAGGAGGGAAGGCCCCTTTATCCTCTGCTTGTAACTTTTTTTGCCAAAAGTCCAAAGCCTTTTCATTATAATTTGTGGGCCTTTCAACTATAATTTAAGGGTTTTTGGTCAAGACGTAGCTTTGGATAACCCAAGGATCGAGTTGCTTGTGTGCACAGGCCCTCCACTAATTCCAGGTTAAAGGTGATCGAGGGGCCAGCGAGATCAGCTCTCTCAACGTCTCTTGCTTTCAGTTTCTAGTTCACATAGTGCATTTCACTGAGCAACCTTTATTTGAGCTAGACAAAGCTTCTTCTTGTTCTTCTGTGTTGTTGGGCCGCCGAAGCCATGTAACAACCCCTATTTCTTGTTACCCAGTAGGTTCT
>NC_033796.1:52259937-52319551 GCF_001876935.1 Asparagus officinalis
TATGAGGATCCAAAGATTCACTATTCATGCTGCAGTAACTTGTTGTGCTATTATTACTGTAGCAATGTTAGTGTAGACAAAAACCAGAATATTGTAACATTTTAAAAATACTATAACATTTATAAAAAACTGTAGCATTTAAAAAAGAATTACAGGGGCAAAAATAAAAAAAAGACTACTTTGCACGGGGTGCACACTAGTTATACATGATATCGGCTATGTATATAATGTCCGAAGAAAATAAAATTATAAGAAAGATGTAATGTTTAACGTTTCGCTAAACCTTATTGTTGATTGATAATCTAGAGCTCGGATAAGAAACACCAAAACTAAACAATCGTTTGAGCTTTGGTGGAAGAAGCTAGCGAACATTAACCAGATAGACGGATGAAGTTTAGCCACCAAATAGATAAACGACCAAGTAATGTAATCAAACATAGTGTACAAAGAAAGTTCAGAATCAATACAGACATTGGTGGCAAAGGATTACAATCCTACGGCATCAACAACGTACGAGAGATGTATAGACAAGGACTAACCTACGTAGAGGGTTTCAGGGATACTTGCCCCCATACTTTTTAACCCCACATGATTGAGAAGGACTACTGTGAGAACTACTAGTACTTGGTTTTGTTATGAAAATAATCATGTACTAATATAAAAATAAAACTAATAAATATCTTTTTTGTGTGTGTACAAATAAGTTTTTTCACTGCGCAGAATTTATATTATATAAGATATTTATTTATATGTGAAATTGTAAATATGTACCATGAGGGGAAACAAATTATGAATTCATCCTAGGTATAGACGATACCGTGATCATGGGAACGGGTTAGGCACAAAACATTCAAAGTCGAGGTCACAGGTTCAAAGACTCGTGCATTTCTATTGATCATTACTCGCCTTAATTTGATTGACTACGCAATAATAACTGTAGAAGACATCATAACACACCATCAGTATAAAGGATCCCGTCGTCAACAGGCTTGGGAATGCTCATCATAGTTGCGAGCAAGGCAAAAGAAGCAGGCCAAAAGGCACCAACTCTGTCCTCTTGCCCACCTCAAGAGCCCATGCCATGTTCTTGTCAGCAATAATCCTCGTGATCTTATCGGTCTCAGATCCGTTAATCTTGTCAATAATTAACCTCCTCCAGATAACGAGGCATGACCGCTAACGAACCATCACATAGCTTTCCAAGACCGTTGTGATCGTCCTCAGGAGCCAAACCGTTTGCGAGGACTCGAGATCATGGTTGAATTCAGTGATGACGAAGGTCATCCTGAAGCCGTGATCTACTAAGCAGTGAGAGAGCTCCCTCCACGAGGGGTATAACATGGCCCTGCGCTGGATAAGGTATTACAAGAGCGTGTCGTGAACACATCTTGTAGTATTGGCTTCGATTCTTGTAGTATATATTCACAAAGCAAGTATATGTAATTGGAAAAAAATACAGGTATTAACTCATTTTGCTTTCCTGCCATTCTGACTCATTATACGCAAATAATGTCAATACTAATATTTCACATCAGATCTTTTTTAACGTTTTCGGGTTGTTTTCTTTGAATATATTGTAAAGATACACAGGGGCAGATCCATGATTTCAGTTCTGGGGGGGTCGCGTACAAAAGATAGACGGAAAATTACGAAAAATTTTCTTACTGCAATTTCGTTCACAAGAGATACACTACAACCCAAACAAAACGAGTAGAATAGTCAACGTCAATATCTCCAAAATATTTCAATAGAGGAAGATAAAAATTATGTAGAAAATATTCAAATAAACATTTAATTTTTAAGGGAGGAGGTTTTACAGAAACCACCATATTTTTTTCTCAAAATTTTGGAGTGGCCGTGACCCCACGTGGACTATATATAGATCCGCCCCTGAAGATAGACTGCACTGCAAAGGACAATACGCATGTTTTCTTTTATTCAATTTCTAGCTCAATTATTGGAAGCCAGTGATTTAAGAATATATAGCTCCAAGTGACATGTGGACATAATCACATTAGCATCTTCTATCAAATTGTCAACGCTCTACCGACATTGTATAAACATAGCGACAGAATCCAATGTATTTTTCAACCAAACTAACCTTATAGTTAAATTAACCATGTTTTCCATTGATGTAACCTTAGATTTAGCCACCTTCTGTCGTGTCCGGGATTGTTAATCATTTAACCACCAAATTTTCGCTCTGCATTACGTAATCAATGTATGAATGATCTCAATATCTCAGATTTAATATGTTGATGATTATTTCGCTAATAGTTTTAAATGTCAAAAATTTCAACCCAAAGATAACCTCCTCAAATATACTTACTATAATGAAATCATGGTCAAGGCATCAACCACTAATCAACCATTAAATGCAATAATTTCTTGAGCATTTACCATACGACAGTTATTTTAATAATTGCCACCCTGGTCATCTCCTGATCACAAGTTCATGCCAACTGCCCCTATTATGATATGTAAAAATAATTCAGCAACAGACACCAAAATACAGAGAGGAAAAACAAAATACAAATAGCACATGCATAATGGGAGCTTGAGCAGTTTTAAATAAATCAATAATAATGCTAGTCCTGAGAAAAAGTCAAACTAAAATTCATTACATAAATAGTCCCAGTACTGAGGAAAGTTTAAAAGCAATATGTTTGGAACACCTCTTTCATGATTCTAAGATACGCACCCCAGAAGCATAATCATAACAAAGATAAATGCCAATGGTTGAGCATACAGACTGAAATTTGCTCTATTTTTTGGCAGGCCGGGAGGGCCCAAAGTAGTTCGTAACTAATCCCATGATTGCGAACCTGACAGATAAAAATAAATAACATTAGTATATACAATTTAATTGTCCTATTTAAGCCCCTAAGACTTAGCATTAGTTTAAAAGTACCATTGCTCAACTAGTTATTAATAATCTAAAGTTATGACCCAGAGATTTAAGTGTTCATATAACATCAAAGAAAAATTAGAGTAGAAACAGCTATTTTCTAGTGCTGCAAATAGATGTTGGGATCGTGGGATGCTAAAGCGAACCATGACCCCGGTTCAATCGAGATTTGCTGTGTTCCACAATCCGGGTTCAATCGTCCTGGATCCATTGAACCCTGGATCCGCAGTGGAACAAGACCCAATTCACCAACTGGGGTGACCCAATTTGGAAAATAAGTGAAATTTTTGAAAAAATAACTCTGATTCAGAGCATAAACAACAAAAAATGTGAGAAATGAAGCAAATAAAGTATCATGCGTTAATTGCAACATGATTCTCAAGGTTATTTTACCATTACTAATATCAACTAGCATATTTCTTAAACTTGACACTTGAAAACCTTTGATTCCTATACTTAAGAACCGAACCTAAAATCAATCACGTTCCCCTAGTGTACCGTATAAGCCTACCCTGCCTACCCTCTCGTACTCATTCCTAATTAGTGGTGTACCACGCTCCCATTCCCATCCCGTGAACCAGAACGAATGAGGTTCAATGCAACTCTGGTTGGAACAGCACAAAGTTAAAAATGAATCCGCATACACATATTAACAGATGGCATCAAACAAAAAGCTCCGGACCAGTCAACACCTTTCCTTAAACAATACAAGATGTACCGCAAAAAAATCAAATGTGAATAGAAAAAAGTGGATTCATTCGATAAAATTAAACTCCTAAATACACGAGCAGACTCATGGAAATTCTACACAAAGGAATCCATTAGAACTATAAAGCTTGCTACTATATTGTTCAAAGTGACACATTTATGCTTAATATGTATCTGAAGGAAATTTAATAGCCAGGAAAATCAAAATCTATCCAGATAAAAGTATATCAATATGGAAGAATAATATGAAGGTCACAACCATATAATTTTCAACATTGACTTCTTATGCCAAGGATTTTTCATCTTTTCATAGCTCTTCGAAAAGGTATTTCTGATTGTTTTCCTTTTATCATTTTTCTTCTAACTGTTCTATTTTCGCTTCTACTTTATCAAATGCATTTGTTCCCAGAATGCATCATGAGGGATTCCTTGGAAAAAGTGTTATAAACAAGGCAATGGTTGCATTATATACGAAAAAAATGTACGATTAACTACTTTGCCTCTTGAGAAGCATGTTCTTGCTATTGGTTGGTCTACGAGCTAAAAATAAATATACTTGGATTTAAGCCTAGTCATAATCCAAAGGGTTTTACTGTTTATTCTAGCATTACTTGTGGGGTACCCGATCTTGGGAGATAAGGTAGACTGACTGCAAAATTTATCCCATTTGACAATGACTCGTCTGGATATCTTATTGTTATTGGCTTTTTTAGTACATACAATCAAAACCCACATCAGCTTCACTAGAGTGCAACATATCATGTATTGTGGTATCTTAAAGTGTATCCATGTCATACACAATATTCCTCACTGTTGCGCTCTTAAAGTGTATCTATGTCATACACAATATCCCTCACTGTTGGGCTCAGTAGCATGTCTTACAAATGAAATCTTAAAACCCTACATTGACCTCGGAAGGTAAGATCAGTTGGTGGGGTAGATGGGACTAGGAATGATAACGGGTGAAGGCCTACCAACAGCCTAACAACACAGTCTAAAAAATTCCAGGTTTAACGTATAATCTAAAGATCTGCTTTAAGTTATCTATCTATGATGCATGCAAGATCTGATTTCCATGAATATTCCTCCTGGAAGGAAGTACAACTATTCAGTAAAGCCATTGAGTTCACTATCATCATCATGATTACCTTTTCTCTATCAAAACACGTTTGCTAAGGAGCTCTATAGGGTCCTGGGAAGATTTGACAGAAATTAATAAGCTGGCAAACAAATATTAATCTTCTAACTAATAACTGAAGAAACAAGGGCATGAGAACCTTCGAAGTTCTTCCAGGTTAACGAAGATTCTAGAAGAAGATGAAAGATGTGGAACTTCAAAAGAAACATTCAAACCCCAGTTGATGGTGGTTGCATCCTTTCATGTTTGTCAGGGAAATAGGGTCTATGACATTGCTGGGAATAAGAAATAAGGTATGCAGAACCCACGATGAACAACCACCTATGAAAAGTGGGGGTACTTGGAACTGGCCTTTTTTCAAGAATTATTTGCACATCACCCTTTGAAGGTTAGGAAGCTACATTTGAGAATACATACTTTATAGGTAACTAGTAAAAAAGAAAACTAAGCTTTATTTTGCAAGAAATAAATAAAAAACCTAAATGACATGATCACCATATTCTACGACGGAAGGGAAATAGAATATACTTTTTTGATCGGAAGCCCACTTTACAGTGAAAATTGACATGTCAATGCTTAATGATTAGTCAGACTTCTCATCTCCAGCCAACATAAAGCCTGTTCAAAATGACAGACTTAGCTATCCACACTTATGCTGAAATGAGGTTATTCATATGTGGGACTTAAGTTTAGGAACCTCTGAAATCAAATTCCACATGCTAGCAACCAGAATGGTCTATTGTGTCAAGAAGGTCATTATAACATGGAGTTCCATATAAAGACCAAATGATGAATAGAAGCATATTTCTAGCTCCCTACCTTTTCTTTGTCAACAATATAAACCTTTCACCTGTAATTCTGTAACAACATTGGATAACTGCTATTACCTTTTATATTTGACCTTTCGGTTGTCAACCTATAAAGCCCCTATACTTTTGAAAGACTGTGTGCTTACTTTTGAAAGACTGTTTATTCATGCTCTCTAGAAGAGGCTACAGAGAGGACGATAGTCTGGTAGAGATTAAGCATTCCCAAATAGAAGAGAGAGAAAAGCGAACAGAGGAAATGAGCACTCACAAGCACTTTGAGAAAATTAAAGACTAATGATCACCACAGAAAAAATAAAATGGAGAATTAATAAATATAACGGAAGTAAACTTGTGATGCGAGTGTTGAAGGAATAGATCAACTTATATAGGAAAATAAAATGACAATAAAAGTGAAAAAGGGTTAACAGAGTGACAAATGCAAAAGTGTACTTACATCATTGCCATGGAGATCTGTTTCAAATCATTTTCCATATTCTTCATGTTTACAAGAGACTGAGCACAGAATATTATCGCCAGCCATGAGCAGAGCTTGTACTGAACAATGAAGAAGAAACAAAGAGGGTACAAACTATAAGAAAGGGACATAAGCGCATAATCATCAAGGTATTAAAAAAATCTGCTAGTAAGAAACCCTTAGACTAGTATTGTACAAGACATGTGTTGATTAACTTTGACCTGTCATGAGCTTAAATTTAAACATGGAAAAATATTCACAGGATGTGGTTATAGCATTCAAATAAATACCTTCAGAATTTGCAAGCAAGCATTTCAGTTCCACGTCCCTATAAAGCTTGAATATCCTTTGGCTTAAGATGTTGGATCATTAAAATGTATATACTTCTTAAATAAATTTTCCATATGATTCTCCAGCTACAGTATTTCAACATCTGAACACGTGTTCAAGCATATGTGCGGGCACCATGTATGTTCTCATGAGTTTGAATGAGGTAATCACCACAAAGAATCATGCCTTTCGGCTCAATGTACTGGATTACTGAAAAATAAATACTTCAAACTATTCTCAATTTGTTATTCTAAGCTAGAAGTTTCCACCAATATGTCAGCCAAGGCTACAGAAAGCTCTAGATGGCCTACTAACCTGACGCCTAGAGCCTAAGCGCCTAGGCGGAAGCATAGGCGGGGCGCCGGGGCCTAAGTGTTTTCCTATCTTTTTAATTTTTTAATTACAATTATTGATAGTCAATGCCACTATTATAGAAAGCTTAAGTGCAACCAGACATATTTCTTAAGTGGTGGCAGAGAAGGTTTTCTTGAAGGTCAGGAGATGTAGAGGAGATGTTCATAGTTGGAATTTAGATGAGGTTGGAGGATGTGGAGGCTGCAATGGAGGAAATCATGATCAATACCTAAGGGATGCAGTCCATATAGGAAGACCACGCTCTCCTAAGCGCTCCTAAAATCTAGGTGCGCAGTCTTAATATCGCCTAGGCGCTAGGTAGGCGGCCAAGGTACCGCCTACGTCTAGGCGTACGCCTAGGCGGGCTAAGCGAAGGCTTTCTAAAACATTGATATCAGCTACATATTACCAACCACTATAAATACGTCAAAATATGCATGAAGCTAGCAACCAGTGCAAGGGTGTGTTTCCACCTATGGAGAGCAAGGGTGTGTACGAATGTGGAGTCATACTTATCAGACACCATAAATACCAAAGATAATACCTCCTTTAGAGAAATAAAGCAACATTTATTATACTGACACAAAGCAATAATTTTTTTAAGGATGAAATGTTTGGAAACTATTTTTTGATAATAAGATGAAGTTTTAGGCATTTACGGAAAACTGTATTAATATACCACTTTATAGTTTCTGAAGCTTTTCTCAAGCATTATTCTTCTGAAGTTCTGATAAGTTTACACGTCCAGCACTCTTGTCAAGAAGTATTTTTTGGGTGTTCTAAATTTCAGTAAGTTTACGAATAATAGCACTTTATGGAGACCACTGTTTTAAAAAACCTCCGCCTAGTCCGCTTAGGCGTACGCCTAGGCCTAGGCGGACGCCTAGACCTAGGCGGTACCTAGACCGTCTAACTAGCGCCTAGCGTCTAGGCGATATTTAGGCTGCCCACCTAGATTTTACGAGCGTTTAGGAGAGCATTGTCTGCTTACGTGGATTGCACCCTGTAGATCTTGGTTGTGATTTTATGTGTTGTAGCCTACACGTCCTCCAAACTCCATTAACCTCCAAATATGAACATCTTGGTTGTGATTTTATGTGTTGTAGCCTACACGTCCTCCAAACTCCATTAACCTCCAAATATGAACATCTCCACTACCTCCTCCGACCTTCTCCAAACTCCATTAACCTCCAAATATGAACATCTCCACTACCTCCTCCGACCTTCAGCAAAACCTCATTAACCACCACTTAAATGAAGAAAGAAATCCGTCTAGACACCAGTCTGGCATCTAAGCTTTCTATAACGTTGACATTCACTATCAATTATTGTAATTTGTAATTAAAAAAAATCTTAGGTTTTAGCCTTGTTAATTATTATTTTGGCTATTTAGTATCTAAGTATGCATGATTTATTGTGGAACTAAGATTGCTATCTTTTTTAAAAATTTCATATGAATTTAATACATATTTTTATTAATTATTATAATTAAATAATTTAAAAATAGTCAAATGCCTAGGCAACGCCCAGGGGTCTAAACGCTAGGCGCTCGCTCAAACGCCTAGTCTGTCTAGCGACTTCTGTAACATTACCGAGCTCCCCCGATCTCTGTAACTACTAACAAGATAAATAATACTTCTTAAATATCTATTTAAGTTAGTTAATAACAGTAACTTAAACTTAAGAAGGGTAAGTTAACAGTAAACTTAAGTTTAATTTTAAATTTAAGTTAAACTTAAGTTTAAGCTAACAGTAAACTTAAGTTTAAGTTGAAGTTAATATTAAGTTTTTTGTTGATGGTAAACTTAAGTTTAAGTAAATAGTAAACTTAAGTTAACAATTAAACTTAAGTTTAAGTAAATAGTAAACTTAAGTTAACAATATTTTAGTTAACAGTAAACTTAAGTTTAAGTTTATTGTTAATTTAGTTAACAGTAAACTTAAGTTTAAGTTTATTGTTAACTTAAACTTAACAGTAACTTATAAGTTAACAATAATTTGAGTTGAGAATGAGTTTTTACTGTTGAGATGAACTTATAATTTGAGTTAAGAAGTATAAGCATACAAAGAGCTATTGTAATTGGTAAACCAAATAATTTAGTTAATAGTGTTGATATTTTAGTATTTATGCATCTTTGATTGAGTATATATATATTTATCTTCAAGTATCACAATTAAAGAAAAAAAGAAAAAAACGCCTAGAAACCGTTTAGGTGCCCGCCTAGGCGACTAAGCACTGGGCGCCAAGTCCGACGTCTAGAAGCGCCTAAAGTTTAATGTAACATTAATGGAGACAGTAATTTGTATTCGACCACTTAGAGGGAACTGTATCTGCAAAGTAAGGACGCTTTTCTAAACATTTAGGAAATTTATCAGTGAACTCCCATGAAAAATGTTTTGGTACTCATGATATATGATACATATGTATATGTAGCTTTTGTTACTTTAAAAAACAGTATACACAATTTTATATATTTCAGTTGCTATGAGAATATAGTCTCTCTTGATTTTATAGTATAAATTAGTTTAACAAGAATATTATTCATGTTTGATAATTAACATAACCACACAACTCTTAAGTCAAATACAGTCAAATATTTCAATGATAACTTTATAATAGAAATGTTATACAATCTATTAAATATAATCAATAATTCAATATAATGTAAATCAAATATATTCATAAAAGTTCACATGCAAGCATGTCGCACATACATGTATGTTAAAAAAAACTCATGCATTTCTATTAACTTTATTATAACAATCTCTATCAGTATCATCACATATATGCAACTTCATAATAAATATTCCATCTTTTGAAGCTCTATTCTCTTCTCTATTGTCAAAAAGGATGCATTAACAGAAAGTGATATCCCTCTAAAGAGTGCAAGCGAATTGAAAGGAATGGCAAATAATTATTAGTTGATCGTAGAGAATAAAGTAAAATGATGCGAAAATGTTGAAACATTTCAACAAAAACCAAGCAGATTAATTCCCTCATGTTCAAAGAATAATTGAGATTATATTACTGTCTTTGTTCAACCTTCATTAAAATCATTATTTTAAAAAATTGTCTAGGAGCCCGCCTAGGCGGTCGCTTAAACCTAAGTGGCAACTAAGGTGCCCGTCTTAAGTCTTAGGGGCAACTAAGGTGCCCGTCTAAGTCTTAGGAGCACCTAGGGAAGAATGGCTGCTTGCGTGGAAAATAAGGTGTTAGAAAGAGTTATATTGCTCGCTTAAGCATAGTAATGGTTGAAGAGAGTTAGCTAGGTTAAAATGTATCGGAGATCAAAACTCTATGTCCAAGTCTATCTCAAGTAAAATAGTGAGGATATAATTTGAATCTTCAAAAATAATCCTTCCTCTCTCGGTGTTAAAAACGTCTATGTGCCGCTTAAGCGTCCGACTAGGTGCATGGGCACTAGGTCCGACGCCTAGAAACACCTAGCACTTTCTAAAACATTGATTAAAATTGCAGAATGTGACCGATTTACTTTTTCTGTAAGTTTTCTCATCTTTACATCTCGGTCATTTTGGCAGGAATAGGACCTGGATAATAGTCATTCATTTTTCCAGCTTACCCCCCACCCCCCACCAAAAAATAAAAGCACACATGCGCCAAAAAAAGGGGAAAAAAAACTTTGACTTAGAGGGTGTTTTTGGAAAGGATTTATGGTTTGGAGCTTACAATCTATGCTTTGTTGGATTATGGTTTTTATGATGAAAACTTTTATAAAACATGTATGGGTAGAAAATTCAGTTGCTTGGTAAAACCGAGCTTATTGGGATGAGCTTAAAAGATCGTTTTTCAGAAGTTGGAAAACCCCAACTTTTAAAATAGGACTTAAAAGCTAAGCTTATTTGGAATATTACCAAACATGCAGATATGGAAAAGCTAACTTAAAAGTTACTTTGACCAAAAAATAAGCTTCCCAAACACCCTCTTAACATTAACAAATAAACCTTCAAATTTCTCATCTGAAGAAAAAGGCGATCTTATATGCTAAAATCACATCCCTTGTGTCCCTCTAATCTTCCAAAATAGTTTTCTAAATCCTATCAGCAAATGATGCTGATTAGTGCCTCATACATTTTCTAGACACTAACAAACAAGATTTTATCCAAATAACGAGAATAAAATTTATAAAATTCGTGACTTTTCCATATAACCCTCAGCTCCGAACATTCGGTGACTAAAAACTCTAATAGAAGTTGGGAGGTAGTTGCTCGTCTTTATACCTAAGCTACTTTAGGTCGAATAGGACCCAGATGGCCAGATCTTAGTCCTTTTTCTTTCATTTTCTTATTTTGGATCAAAGTTCTAATTTTTCTGACCTAGTACTATCAGGATAAACCTTTTAAAAAAAAAATCATATTTTGAAGAATCAAGGGACTCCTATACTCCAAATTCCTCTCTATTTCGCCCAGATATTTCCCAAATAATTTTCGAAATCATATTACCAAATACTTACCGCCTGTTTGTACGGCCTCGCCGTAGACGGCTGCCGAGGATCGCTCGCCGTTGAAGAGCTCGCCTCCTTCATCTCTCTCTCTCTCTCTCTCTCGATTACTCGTTGATGTTCTCGGATTCACCTCCACGTTTGGGATCGGGGACCAAGGGAATTGGCTCTAGGGGACCTCAACTGTGTCGCGTGAAGGGCGGCTTTCTGTCACGTGCATAAATGAAGCCGAGGAGATTTCGGGTGGGTATTAGAAGTATTTCTACCCATAACAATAGTTCTAGCAACCGCATTTATTCAGCGCAAGTACGTTCATCCGTTCATTTTTCAAAATCCATTTTTCTTTATTTTTTGGTGTTTCCTTTACTTTTATAGAAAATGTTTCTTGTATTTGTTTTGCTAAAAAATATGAGCGGAAAGTACTTTCCCCTATTTTTTTTAGTTTGGTTCAAACTGAAAAAAGAAGAAAACATTTGATATGTGAATAGATTCACTCATTTTCTAGTATTTGGTTCAAACTAAAAAATCAAGAAAACTTGATTGTGGTCACCATGGTAAGATTATTACCTTTATAAGATAAATTTATTTCCAACATAAGTTGAGAGGTGAACATATATCAACCGATAAAAATATTTAAATTTTTGAGGGACTTGTTTGTAATTTTTAAAAAGATTTGAGGCAGTGATTTGCGAAATATTCGATAATTCATCTGTTTTCTTATGTGCCGTATATAGTTACAATGCTTATTATATTGCAGTACATAATTGAGTTTCTTTTCTCACTACATCTCTGGCTCCCTGTTACATCTTTACTACACGATTTTCTTTTTCTTAGCTTATTACGTCTTCAAAAACTGAGTTTCTTTTCTCAGATAAGGATCTTAATTACATCTTTTGATAATTGAGCTTCTTTTCTGAGCATGGCCCTTAATTTTTGTCTTCAATAATTAAGAAAGAGCACTCTTGCTGGACTCTTGGTATGTTAATGTCACTTTTATATTCATCTATATTATTAATTATAATACTGCCTTTTTTTTATTTCTGAACAAACAAATTTGCTGGTTTTTATTTTATTTTATTTTATTTTTGTAGGCACTTGGTCATGATGTTCATCCGGATGAGTATCACAGGTGAAGACCAATATGAATAAATTTGTAATTACAATTTGGATCAATTCACAAAAATTGGAAAATATGTGAATTTATCATTAATATGCATTACATTTATTTATTTATTTATTGTTGGCCATCAGTTTCGTGCACGGGAGGTTGCCGTATGAGAACATCCGACCCGACCCAAAGTTAAGACAGCTCTTGCTCAGCACGCCACAGACCAAAATCGTAAGCTTATCGTAAGCTTGTTTAAACAAATGTTATTTTTATAAGTTTTTACATAATTTGGGTCGGATCTTAACGAACTCGGATCTTTTTGGTTATCAGATGTTCACGAATTCGGACCGCAAACATGCGAAGAAAGTTTTAGAGAAACTTGGCATTGAGGAGGAGATCTTTGAGTGCATTAATTAATAATATAGATGAATATAAAAGTGATATTTTTTTTCTTAGCTTATTTTCTTTTTTGTGTCTCATGCAGCTCCAGTGCCTATCTATGGCTGTACACAATTTGTTTCTTTTAATTGCTATCTTTTAAAATTCACCGCAAGGAGTGCTTCTCTATAATAATATTACCTCTATTCGGCAAAATGCAGGAAGGCGGATTACTACTGCTATATCTTGCTGAGTTTAAAAGTTGCGAGAAAAGAAAGAAACAGCTGATCAATCTCTGGAGTAGTACAAGGCACGTCGAAAACTTGAGTCACTTGTTTTGTTTCCTCATGTACATATCTTTAACATCTTCTTCTATTTTTACTTTTCTAAGGAAGCATCTATGTATGGGAATTACTAGAAAATCCCCTTTAATTTTAATCACAAAACACCCTCCAGCTTTGAGATCTTATCAGAAAACACCCATAAAATAGGGCGGCTTTCTGATAAAATCTCAAAGTTATAGGGGTTCTTCTGATAACCCCCTGAACTTAAGCGGGGTTTTCAGATATTTTCGAAGTAATGGTGGGTTATCCAATAACCGTCCAAAGGTGAGGGGGGTTTTCTGAAATCTAGCCTTTACAAATCATACATAAGTTCAGGAATGTTTTTACTTACTTATTTATTTATTTTTGATTTATGAATTCGAAGGGGTTTGTGAAATTTACCCTACAACATAATTTCGGCAAGTTCCTAACGCAGCTATATATACTGTTCCTTACTGTATTGACTCTCATCAGTGCATATATCTGAACTCACTTGCAGTGTTGGGGGCAGGCAGCAACCCTGCAACTTGAAGGGCACGAGAGTTCACTTGGTTGGATGGAAGCACTCTCTAAAATTTGAGAGAGTGCTAACGCTTTTCTTCCAAAAATGCTTTTCTTCCAAAAATGCGTTCATTGTTGTGTTCGGGCTTCTCGTAGAATTTTTGTCTTCAATAATTCATTCGTATTTTCTTTTTTGTGTCTCATGCAGCTCCAGTGCCTATCTATGGCTGTACACAATTTGTTTCTTTTAATTGCTATCTTTTAAAATTCACCGCAAGGAGTGCTTCTCTATAATATTATTACCTCTATTCGGCAAAATGCAGGAAGGCGGATTACTACTGCTATATCTTGCTGAGTTTAAAAGTTGCGAGAAAAGAAAGAAACAGCTGATAAATCTCTGGAGTAGTACAAGGCACGTCGAAAACTCGAGTCACTTGTTTTGTTTCCTCATTTACATATCTTTGACATCTTCTTCTATTTTTATTTTTCCAAGGAAAGCATCTATGTATGGGAATTACTAGAAAATCCCCTTTAATTTTAATCACAAAACACCCTCCAGCTTTGAGATCTTATCAGAAAACACCCATAAAATAGGGCGGCTTTCTGATAAAATCTCAAAGTTATAGGGGTTCTTCTGATAACCCCCTGAACTTAAGCGGGGTTTTCGGATATTTTCGAAGTAATGGGGGGTTATCCAATAACCGTCCAAAGGTGAGGGGGGTTTTCTGAAATTTAGCCTTTACAAATCATACATAAGTTCAGCAATGTTTTTACTTACTTATTTATTTATTTTTGATTTATGAATTCGAAGGGGGTTGTGAAATTTACCCTACAATATAATTTCGGCAAGTTCCTAACGCAGCTATATATACTGTTCCTTACTGTATTGACTCTCATTAGTGCATATATCTGATCTCACTTGCAGTGTTGGGGGCAGGCAGCAACCCTGCAACTTGAAGGGCACGAGAGTTCACTTGGTCGGATGGAAGCACTCTCTAAAATTTGAATCCAGGCTTTTCTTCCAAAAATGCGTTCATTGTTGTGTTCGGGCTTCTCGTAGAATTTGGCATGCTGTGGTAATTGTGGTGGTGATGATGCTCATGGCTGAATTTTTTGAGATGGGTCAATTTATCCCTGAAATCTGACTATTTGCCCATTTGTTTATGAGCTTGGTTTATCTCTCCAATTTCTGCTATGATCTCTTCTCCATATACTCCCAAAATTGTTGTTTAGGGGGTGGGTTTATTGCAAAGTTGCAGTATGCCTAACATACATACCCCAAGTAAGTTGACTATGCTATTAAACTTAAACATCGTTTGATCAACTCCTCTCCCTTGATCATAATTGTCATTCCTAACGTCATGTTGTTGATGGCCAAGTCACACAAATATTCGATGAACGCTTCGAAACAAACCCATCACCTTGATAACTCCAATTACTTTAAACCCCCCATCTAATTGTTATTTAAATTAGATCATATTTCATGAGTTAAACATGTTAAAATCCATCAAGGTGGTTAATAAAGCTCTCCGACAGCTCTGTACTCTTTCAGATACGAAGAACATACAAGCTTATCTCTAGCCGGAAAAGTTCAGCAAAAGAAGGCTACCTGAAGTCTACACTCACAGCCCAAATCAAATTACCATCACAGAGCAAATTAAACGAGACATGATATACACAGGAAATTTACAAGACATGTTTGGTAGTTTTAGCAAAAGAGAGATCTCAACAAAAGGACCTTACACTATTTGCATTGATCTAACATGTCCTCGCTAATGTATCGATATCCTGGAGAAAAACTCGGGTACTTTCTTCTTCGTGCACTAAGCAAACCTGCATTTATGCACGATGGAGTAAGGTTTAAGAAAAGATGATCATGAGAGTTTCGAGCACCATTGTATTTGTCCAGCCATATCAAAAGCCGTTGATGAGGGAACGTGTATACAGAGACTTACCTTGTGAGTACACATCATTGCTCTTCCTTAATGAAGAAATGCTGTGGTAGCGAAAAATCTTCCTCTTGATTCAAAGTGTCAATCTCCTCATCATCAGGTTTCTAAGAATTAAAAAATGATAAATAATTAGCATCCTATATCATCAATCCATGTACTTCGCTATCAACTTATATATAACAATAAAACTTTCATCTGACAGAATTGTCTCGGGAACTAAGCGATCCTTACAGAAATAAGAGAAGACCAAATGCATTTCCTAGCACCATGTAAGATCACTTTACGCTCACAATAATCCCTTAGGCACCCTACCTAAGCTCCACCCCTGGGTTAGGTTAGGTTGACCTTCGACCTAATCAACCTATAAGATGCACACTGGTACCAAAATATCCAATAAAATATTAGTTCTCTCATTATATTTCCCGTGTTTGAACTCTGAAACGTTTAATGTCTTCATACATATGTACCATAAATGAAAGATAATCTTGGCTAGAAAAATCCACGCAATTAGGAAGTTGAAAATCAAAAGGCTTGCATTAGGGAGGTACAATCTTTTCAACGTCCTCACTGAGCCTTATAAGGACCCTATGAATTAATATGCTAAGTTAATATGCTAAGTTGATGTGCAAAACAACAAGTTTTGCCTCTTATAAGAGAAAAACTAGAAACCTAGGGTGCAAAGTGTCATACACTAAAGAGATAGCACAGTTAAAACTTATCCGAGATATCTTATGACAACCCAATGACCTCAAAGGTAGTTGATGTCGAAAACGATTACTCACCCCTTCCTACTAGTATCATCATAACCATTGCTAAAATATTTGAGTCCAAAGGCTCTAAATTGTGATATTGGAACCGTTTTTCTACTGCTAATTAAAAGTGACAGACAGCTCCAAACGAAAATGATTGCTGTTCCCTTGCAGCTTTACAACAAAAGCAATCTTCGTAAATTGATTGCATCTCATAAGGAAAAATTGAGTTAGAAGAAGAGTGAAGTCGACTTACACCATATTCACTAATGATAGTATCTAATTTCACATTATCAATTTATTAATTCTTTGATGTCTTCTAAAACTCATGGCAACATCTATCATTAAAGACCAAAAAGGGATATGTTAAAAGAAGGAAAAAAGAAAACAAAAAAAGGATATTAAACAGTTTTCATTTGGTTAACAGCAACTAGGAATCAATCAATAAGGAACAAAGGATATTAAATAGCTTTCATTTGGTTAACTTTATGTCTTTATCAAATATGATCTGCATGATTTTGATTAATAAACTATAGCATATTAAATCAGGAATATCAGAAGGAATTTCACACTTGATTTCAGGAGATCAGGATTCGAGTTTGAAGACTTCCAAATGAATAAATTTACAGACATCTTAGTATTACATTTTATTTGATACTACTCTGGACCTTCTTGCAGCTCTGAAGTGAAAATTCAAATGGAAGTGACACTTCCACTTGTTTGTAATCGGTGCTTTTAGACTTAGTTTTATACTTTAAAAAAATGCTCAACTTTCCCTCCATGCCATCATTCCACTTCAGAGTCGAAATGAATTTATGAGACAAGCATATCCTCAGGTCATATAAGTTCCAGAATTCAGTTTGACTTACCTCAGTGAAGTCCAGCACTTCAACCTAAACAAGCACATCAATCATTACATATTTACATGAAAGCAAAGAACCAATATTCCCTTAATTACAACAGTCATACTACGAAGTGATTGTACCACATAGTTCAGAGGCTCTCTACTGTCCCTTGATAAAATACAATAGAAAATTTTAATAGGAAAAAATATACGAAGTTACACAAGGTAATGTGCAACTAACTATAATTAGGTAACCATATAGCTAAAACTAACTATAACCATATGGGGCTTCTCAGTATAAACACATCTTTGGTTTGAATGAATATCCTTACCAGCATTTCCAAATTGAAGAAACGATCCAACAACTGTAAAATTTCATCAGCTGAGAAGTGTTTATCGAAACTGCAAGATTGCCTTTCCCCATAAATATACGAGTATTATACATCTAACCTCATAAATTTAAACAAAAAGGTAATAAATCTACCTCCTCCGCAGAAATTCCATCATCCCATAAAGAACAAAATGCCGATGCACACCTGTGAAGGACATTCCTTACTATTAGAATACAGAAAGCGTAAGAGAAAAATACAGAAGAAACTTTACCAGTTAGAAATGTTTACTATTTTGATATCGCAAATACCAAATTGGACAGCATTTAGGCTTAAAAGTAGCCAATTAGGTTTCAACACCAAAATGTCAAGAAAGGAATTAATTCAAAGGACGAGGACTCAAAATGGTGAACTAAATCATATTTACAGACAAGAAAAATCATATTTACAGACAAGAAAAATCATATAAAAAACGCAATCTCATGCAACACAGATTTCCACTATTCAATATACTATGATTGAGAAAGAGAACACTACAGTTTCATGATTTAGGCCCCTAACATCATGCAGTCTTAGGGTAGCGAGCTGTTTGTTCTCACTCATTCCTCTCTGTACAATTTCCAATTAAAGACTCTACTTCAAAATTTTAGTATTCCATAAGTGGAACCAGATCAGCCAGATTGACATGATAAATCCACGCCCAGCCGGAAATTGATTGGCAAGCTAATCAGCATATTACATTGCAACAAAAGATAAGGAAACTGAGTTTAGTTGTCTTTTAATAGTATAA
The DNA here is from genome assembly GCF_001876935.1 of Asparagus officinalis. Taxonomy (NCBI): domain Eukaryota; kingdom Viridiplantae; phylum Streptophyta; class Magnoliopsida; order Asparagales; family Asparagaceae; genus Asparagus; species Asparagus officinalis. The sequence goes on from NC_033796.1 coordinate 52,278,094, forward strand.
TTGTTAGTTGGCTAGTTTTTTGCAAATTACATAACATGAATGTGGAACTTCATGCAACCCAACCCCTTACCAGTGACCGGGCTCCCTTCAACAAAAAACTTATACCATCTTGATCAATGTTTGTGCTTGGAACCGTTAAACTTTACTTGTCACGCGTTATGAAAACTAATAATTACAAAATAATAATAATAATAATAATAACATCAATAGTTATACCATGTTAATGAACATGCACGACATCAATCTCAACAATATCGCATCATCCATGTTACGCAAAAAGAAAGGGCTGTAATTTCAGTTGTAAAGTTTCAGATACATAAAGCAACAATTTCCCATAATTTTCATAATCACTAGTGTTGATTTCTTAAAAAAAAAAGGAACCTTTCAATTTGGCGGGAGGATAGATTTCGAGAGCCTCCAAAACCCTCAGTTCCAAATCGACTTGCGAGTGCTCCTGCTCAATTAAAAGAGAAAATTTTAGTTTTTTTAGGAAAATAAACGAAAATACTAAGGATTAAATCGAGAAATTGAATAAAGGAGGGGACTTTAGGCAAAGAGGATGCCGATGAATGGGGAGCTTTGGCTGGGGAATGAACGGAGAGGCCGTCTTGTTCTTCATCGCCTGCTGCCTTCATTATCTTCGATGACGATGATTCTAGGGCTTTTATTTCTGTTATAATTATAATTTTGGAGGGTCGAAGGAGAAGAAAATAAATGGGGTTTTAGATATTAGTCCCCCAAGTCGTAGGTATTGAGGTCCCAGGTCCTCTAAATCCAGAGGTGTCCGGTCGGTTCAATTTGGGTCAAACCCGACCCATTTAATAAATATAATAAATAGGTGAAAGCACCCGACTTGTTTATTTTATTTTATTTTTTTGAAGAAAAACAGGGCCAGAGGCCCTATTCATGTATAAATATTAAAATTAAGGATGATAAATATTTACAAAGACAAATACTTAAGTAGGTGAGGAAGAAGGGACCAAAGGAAGATATGAGCTACCAGGAGAGGACCTTGCCGTCACCGATAAGGAAACATCTTCATTGTTCCGATCCACTTACCAAAAGGGAAAACAAAAAACAACAAAATTGATAGTCTCAGGGGAACAAAATAGACAACAAAAAAAGGTTCGCAAAAGAACAAAAGGGGCCCTGGAAGATGATAGTCTCAGGGGAACAAAATAGACAACAAAAAAAGGTTCGCAAAAGAACAAAAGGGGCCCTGGAAGAGGGTATCAGCCTGCTATCTGAATAGACAACAAAAAAAGGTTCGCAAAAGAACAAAAGGGGCCCTGGAAGAGGGTATCAGCCTGCTATCTGCAGGAAGAACATGCTGAGAAACTGAGAGGTCAGGGGAGCCTGTTGCTGTCTTCGCTTGATTCCAGAATGTTTGGGAGGCTCCAGGAGTGTAGGATATGCTTCAATTTGATGGAAAATTCTTGGAGGGGGTGCACCTGTTCAGAAAATAAGAAAATTAACTGATTTGTTGATGATCTGCTAGGGAGTGCTGAATAAGTTGGAGAAGATGCAGTCATTCCTAGCTTGCCAAATGACCCAACTGATGGTTGAAAAACATATACTCCAAAGATGACGAGCTGAAGATTGGATGGATGAGTCATAGCAGATAGCTAAACACTGTCTGATGTCTGCTGGGAGAGGGCTTATAACCTAGAAAGGAATGGAGCCCAAATCTGATTGGTGAAAGCACATTCAAGGAATAAATGATCATGAGATTTCTGGGAACTACAGAAGGTGCAGGAGGAGCCCCCTAACCATCATTGGTTAGCTAATCTGTCCTTGGTCTTTAGTCTGAATAAACTCAAGAGCCAGAAGAAAATTTGAACTTTACTTGGTAGCAATGTGTTCCAAATGATAGCATTGAATTGGTGGCGCAATCCTCCGTCTGCAAGAATAAAGTATAGAGACTTGACAAAAAATTTCTTAGAGGAGGATATAGACCAATATGGTATGTCCACTGCAGTGGATGGCTGCAAATTGTAAGTTGCCAGAAAATTGCAAGAGATTAAACACCTCATTTCTATCGCAGACATCAATAGTTTTTTTCAACAACTGTAAAATTCCATATGTCCACTGCAGTGGATGCCTGATCATGCTCGATTCAGTTTCATTTGCAGGTCATTGAATCTAGCTATTATGGATCAAATTATCTTGCTACAGCCCGATTCCCCATGACTCTCTACAGTTTGACAAAGATACATCTTTTGAAGCTAATGAATGCTGCTCAAATTGAGCTCCCTTCTGTCTATTTATGTCAAACTTAAAGAAGATATGATTCTGCTACATTAAGTGGACATGTAATTAGATAATTTCTGTTACCTTATTTATTTTGAAGTATTTCTCTCAATATCCTGATTTTTTATATGCCAAATGAGTATTCTTTATGATACTATTTATAACCCTATAACGTTTATTTATAACATCACTTAATAAAAGTGACAAATCATTTCTGAGAACAAACATAAATTGTCAATCAAAAGTCATTCAATCAAAACCTAATATATATTATATATGATATCTTTCAAATATATGTCACATAGAAAAAAATTGATCAATGCAATAAAAGCTATAGGGATACATATAAACATAAAAGTTTTTACACGTGCATCGCACGTGCACGATACTAGTATTCATTAATATGTTAGTAAGTTACCTAATGAGCTTTAAGAATGAACTTTGGAATTCATTTACATAAAGTTATCTAAAATTAAACTCATAATGTTAGATAGCATATAGTAGAATTCACAGAAACATAAATTCCCCAATGAAATTTTTTGAAGTAAATTTGGATGTTAAAAAATATAATAATAAAACCTTACCATTATTCATATGCTTATATAAACCTATTCATGACTATTATGTTGAAATTTGATTATTATATCAAACTGAATGTCAATTATTTGACTAAAAAACAAACACAAATGAATTTTATATTATTCATCTAAAAGTAAAAAGATAGTAAAGAAGCAACCTTGCAAAATTGTGGCCTTCTAGTTAAAAGAACTACTTCATTTGGCTTGCTAAAACTGCCAAAACAATGAATTAGAGCTTGAACAATATCTAATTTCTTAGCTCCAAACCATGCACATCGCACATTTGTACTCCATCGCTCCTCTTCAGTGAGCTTCATTGCTATCTCGAATGTCTCTTTCCTTTCTCAGCTCAATGCTAGCCTTAGGAAAATATTGATGTATGAACCTTATGTTGCCAAGGTTTGCTAATGGACCCATTCCTGAGATCAACAGATTTTGTATAGAAATATAGGCATCGATTCCCCTTTGAATTGTATCAAGCTTCGGTCTCAAAGCATGTGTAGGATTTACTCGTCTCTCTGGACTCGGACAACATGCTTAATAACTTTAGGAGGACAAAGATCCAATCTTGCATCTTCATTTATCATGGGCATATTACCTTTTTTCTCAAAATCCCACTCTTTTTCATCCTTGAATAATGTCGTTTATTCAGTATTAAGCAACTAAATTGTCCCTACTATTCTTGGAAACCTAATGCTCGACTTTTCATTCTTGAATGCATTGATAAGAATTATTATCAAATATCAACTATTGTTTTCTTTGTATAATTCTATTTCTATTCTTAATTGTTATGAAAAATGTATTATATCTTTAAGTATCATGGATAGAATATTTTATCTTTAATTGTTATGGAGAAAAGTTTTGAACAATAAGAATTGTTTAAAATAAAAATCTATAAGGCAAGTCAAATCCTATATATAGTGTCTATATGTAGTCTTAAGAACATAAGTGGATAATAGAAAAGAATTAGAAATTTGAGAATCTATTGTTAGATCTAAATAAAAACTTGAGATCTAAAACCATAAAGCCATGATTAATTCGAAGAGATTAACAAGAATCATAAAGAGCGGAAGCTTATACCTGAATCCATAGATGAAACCTGAGATGTATTTTGGATCTTCTAACCTTAAGGGTTTCTCTATAGCTGAATTTCTCTCTTGATGGGGGTGAAGAGAATTAGAGAATATAACCCTAGATTAGGGACCATAACCCCTTATCTATAGATGTTGTACATTTGCAATTTGGCCATGTAGGCAATAAAAATTGCCTTTAATCCTTATAAGAGAAGTTCAGAACAAAACTGCTAAAACCTCGCCCGAAATAGCAGAAAAAGGGGGAAACGCAGATATCCAGAGAAGTTCAGAACAAAACTGCTAAAACCTCGCCCGAAATAGCAGAAAAAGGGGGAAACGCAGATATCTCCCAAACCGTAAGGAATTTGGCGAAAAACCTCGCCCGAAATAGCAGAAAAAGGGGGAAACGCAGATATCTCCCAAACCGTAAGGAATTTGGCGAAATGGAGGAAGCGAACTGAAGCCCTTGGCTTGGTTCGGATGGCTCCATCTCATCGAGATAGGCGATTTTCATATATAAGTCGTCCAATTCCGACTTACGGTTTGAAAGTTACGGCCCATTCTTCGATCCATGCTCTAGAGCTCGCCTAACGGCTTGAAGCTCGCCTGCAGACCCAGGATCGTCTGCAGTCCCCAGCTTCGCCTGCAATCCGCCTGCAGACCCAAGTCTGCCTGCGCACCTGAGCTCGCCTGCAAACCCAGTTCGCCTGCTAGCTCGCCTGCAGACCCAAGTCCGCCTGCAGTCCCAAACTCACCTGCAGACCCAGTTCGCCTGCAAGCTCGCCTGCAGACCCAAGTCCGCCTGTGGTCCCAAGCTTTCCTGCAGACCCAGCTCGCCTGCAGACCCAAGTCTACCTGCAGTCCCAAGCTCGCCTGCAGACCCAAGCTGCAGACTCGTCAGCTCACTGTCAACTGCCCACTGGGAGCATGGGAACAGTTACATCAGTGGTCGAATCCCACAAATCAGGGGAGAGGGCACAGTACCCCAAGACCGTCAAGCGGCCGCTCACAGTACGGATGATTGGGCAGGTGTCGAATCAACCTGCACCCTCATAAATGCGACTCACCTCACTTGTCCAAGCGAAGGGGTGAGAGCCGCCGGCGCTCAGTGAGTTGGCCATATCCACTCGAGTACCTGACAGCCACTGTCACGCATACAAGGAGGGGTTTTCCCATTCCTAAGTGATGTGATGTAAAACATGGCTCCTCGAATGACCGCTCCTGTTGCAGGTGAACAGCAGGATATCTCTGAACGACGTGTGGTCACATCCCATAATTCACACATAGTTAATTGATTAATTCAATCAGTTAACTGAACCACTGGCTCTCGACTCCCAACGGAGTCGACGACAAGCTCTCTGCATCACTTTTGCATTGCAGCGCCACTTCCTAGTTCTGAGCCCCGATCGCCGGTGAACTAGAAGACCCAAACTCCATCGAACCGAGTTTCTACTATGTACTGAAGCTCCGGCAGCAACTTCGATCGGATCGTCCAAGGGAAGCAGACTCGGCACGAGCACCGAGCGAGGCGTCCTATCGCCACCGAGGAACCCACGTTAAACAAGGAGGGCCTTCCCTCCACTTCTGTTGTAAACATTTGATTTATTAGTTTGTAATAAGCCTTCTTATTAATACAAACGAAGCTCCCTGTTTTCGGGAGATCAAAATTTACACCTACAGGCCCCTCAACAAATCATAATTACAACCTGGTATCTGCACATATAACCCCATGGTTTATTTAAATATCTATTAACCCAAATTAATTGATCACTTTAGTGGGTTATCCTGAAAGATAGCAATACACATTAATTAATCATATGTGCCCACAAATAGATTTATTAGATTAAATCCAACATCTATTTCTCAGTATTGCTCCTCTTCGATAATAAGTGGATTTCAATTGGAAGTTTTTTCTCTTGAGGAAGCTATTTCGGATTGATCTTAGACAGGTTATTGAATAAATTTGAAAAACGTTTCTAGTATTCCTCTAATTTTTAATTAATTTTGATTAATAATCATGATATGCATATTCTGTTTCCTTGTATGTCATGTTTCCAATACCAAGACCACCAGGTTTTTCTAGTTTGCAAACCAAAAACCAGGCTACTTTTGCTTTAGACTGACTCCAATAAGCATGAGTCCAGGGAAAATCATGACATATCCGTTCAATTGTTCCTTCTTTTTTCTTAAGAAGAAGAAGAATAAGAAGAAAATATTGCTCGATGAGCAGCTGCATGCATACTATATAACTCTGATTTTATAAACTGCAATCTCCCAGAGAGCAAGAGTTAACTTAATTTATATTTTCTTACTGTACGCACTACCACATATTTTCTCTAACGCAACGGTTCAAAACCGTTGCGTTAGCCATGGAACTGTCGCCCTTGAGCAAGTGCGACGGTTCTCAAACCGTCTCATATACTGCCGTTGCCCTACCTCTACCGTAACGGTTTTGAACTCTATTGCGATGGTTTTTTGAACCGTTGCCCCTGCATCTAACGCAACGGTTTTAAAATGTAAGCGGTTTTAAAGCCATTGCAACGGTTTTGATTGAGCTATTGCGACAGTTTTTAAGCTATTGCAGTGGTTTTGATTGAGCTATTGCGACGGTTTTCAAGCTACTGCAGCGGTTTTTTTAGATATTACAACGGTTTTAAAAGACCAAACGCAAAGGTTTTAGTAGGGTAAAGCTATGGTTTTGATAGAGCTACGGCAACAGTTGGAGCTATTGCAACAGTTTTAAAAGACCTAACGCAACGGTTTTAGTAGGCTATAAGTATGGTTTTGATAAAACTACGGCGACAGTTGGAGCTATTGCAACAGTTTTAAAAGACCTAACGCAACAGTTTGGATCGAGCTATCGCAGCGGTTTGGATCGAGGTATCGCAACGGTTTTGATCGAGCTATTGCAACTGCTCAATCGAAGCTGTTCTTGGTTTCCTACGTCAAAATAATTATAGTATTCAATTACCTGGATAATCTTTTTAAGAACATGGTCAAGTCAAATTTTAATACACAATATAAAAGTGATTATGTTGAGCATAATCAACCATAATGATAAGTGCCAACATACATCAGTATAGTATAAAAACTACAAAGTATTAAATCCACACTACCAACATTTCAACTCAGAAAATATCGTACCGAACTAACATTCAAACAATGTACATCAACATTTGATTACAAAACATGAAACTTCTGAAATTGGAAGGTGATATGTTGGCCTGCCAGATGATTAAAAGTCTCCCTCCTGACATTGGACACAAAAGTAAGTATAAATAAGTACTATAGAGAAGAGGAAGTGCACGACATGAGAACATTTCTGAAAAATAAATACCTGGTGATATCATAGACTAATAGTGCGCCTGCAGCTCCTCTGTAATAGGATCTTGTAATGGATCTGAAGGATTCTTGGCCTGCCTATAATGATAGAAACTTCAAGTCAGATGCATATAATAGTTACGAACATATAATAGCTAGAGATAAACCAATGATAGAAGCAGAGAAACATTTACATGTATATACCGAATCACAGGACAAAGAAAGTGATGATGTGTTACAAACATTTATAGCAAAAAGTTCATTAAGAAGGCTATTTTTTACAGCATAAAAAAGAAAATTCAGCATAAAATTTCATAGTACTATCAGTTAGTACTCTTCAACATCCATTAGGGCTGAACACAAACATTCGTTAGTTCTTATTAGTTGGTAATCTTCAACATAAGAACTAAGATTTATGTAATTTGAACTTGAACCCTACAAATTACAAGTACTGAAGAGTTGCACAACATTCCATTAGGATTTCTGTTATGGATTTCCCCAGTTGCATACCCTTTTCCTATATTCTACATTCACAACATTTCTTTCTAATAGATGGTGTATTCAGAACCTGTAGAAATTAAATCCAACAAAATGATGGAAATTACAATTGAACATTCCACATTTCATAAAATATCTAAGACCCTGAATCCATCAAAACTAATTAATAATACTTCAAACAGATTTGACCAATCTCATATTATTCAAACGCGTTAACATAGCCTCCGTCTAATTTGGAAACTTGCAAGAAATAACAAACTGAATTCAAAATTAAGCAACCAATAGTATTTGATCTTATGATTTAGTTGTCTTATCTAGCACTCCATTGCTGACCTGGCTCTGTCAAGCACACCTGGTAACCAAAGAGACCTCAATATTGAAACTTTAATACTACATCTCTAGGGAACAATAAAAGAGAAGATGTTAGTATTTCATGGTTTGGACAGCTCCAAAGACTTCCAGACTACCTGCCTCCCATGTAAAATACCAACCAATCATCTACTGATGTTTTCCCACTTATATTACTGAATGACCATCACGAATTGGCAAATGTCAACAACCTTTTTATCAAACCTTGGCATTTTATTTCTCTATCAATCTTTAAACCGGCATGTCTTTGCTATTTTCAAACAAGTGATAATATAGTTCATGTAAATGCAGAATCATCAATTTCCATAACTGATTATATGTCGCTACAATATTTTTGCGTGAACATGTAACCATGGCTAACATGAAGAGGAATATGCAGATAGTGGATTTTTTTGACAATAGTGGAATGAATATTTTGGGGTTAATTGTGGATAGACCCTTTGTATTATCATAGAGCGAGAAGAAAGCAACGAGGAAAAAGAAGAAGTAACTAAAACGAGTCAAGAAAAAACTACAGAAACCAGTTCAAGAGCTAAGAAGGCTAAGAAATGTCGAAGTGTAAAAGGTACTTGCCTCTTCATGATCTAGAACACTAGCAGTCTCTTCAGGAAGTTTAGTACGCGCTTTAAACCTGTCAACAAAGCTTGGACTAACTGGACGTTCAGTTACTTCACTCAACATATCTGCAAATGTTTGAATCATACTTGTAGCTTGAGGTTCTTGTTGTCTCTTCATCTCCTCTTGTTGAGTGGCCACCACCTTCTTTGTTATTGCTTGAACAATTGACTCAGGGACTTGATCACATGGATCAATGGCTTTCTCCTTATTGCTTTGTAGCATGCTTTGAGTGATCGCCCGTCCCCGGAGACGCACACGTCCAGGATGTTCTTTTTTATTGACAAGATGCCATGCATCTACATTTTCTCCTTAAGTTTGTTCCTGAGTTAGCTCCTGAGTTAGTTGTTCCAATGTACCAATCATGTCAAGTGTTTTTTCTGGTTGCGCTTTTTTCTTCTTTTTACGAGTCTCTATAAACACTTCTGCATCTGTTGGAGGCCGGTTCAATTCCTTTTCCTACAACAAAACAACACATCAATCATTTAGCCATTCATTGCATGTCTAAATCATTTAGCTATTATTAATGCATAATTACACTGTAAATCATATATAAACAACATGATTACCATATCTCTACGAATTCTTGCAAAACTTTTTGAACCCGCTGTGTGCAAGAGCGTTTGACTGTTTCGACTTTCCTTATTCTTTTCACTTGCTTTCTACATAATCAAAGAACTTCTAATAAGTATTCTTTAATCAAAATAAGCTAAAGCCAACCTCGTAGTGCTAATGATGTAAAGAAAAATAGGATATATTAGAAATAAAGACTGAAAATTCTGCAACAAACAATCTGAAACAACAGCCCAAGGTAACAAAGAGACAGAGTGAGTGAGTGAGTGATATAAGCTAGAAATATTGTGTGGACGGTCCTCTTTGTGCCACTTCCTCTTTACAGATATTCATCAGTCATGTGGCTATGCTTTGGTTTCACATCTCACTCTCTACACTTACTCTCATTCACTGTGATGTTGATGCTGGAAAAAGTTTTTATTCTATCTTTCATTGGAATCAAATATTGAAAACTGGCAAAATAACAAATTCCTTGACATAAGTCCTCCTGAAATAAGCAAAAAACAAAATAAAATTAGAGACAACAGAACTCACTCTGACAATGAGAAACTTTAGACTTTCAACGGTCATTAACACTGTTAGAAGAATTTCAGCTAATTCAAAGTTTGAGATAACTTATCTAATAAAAATGATTTACATTTTTTTTGTGAAAGTCCTAATAAACTTCATTATAGTGTTGTGATGTGAACTTAGAAGTTGAATTCAATTAAGCTTGGCTAGATCAAAGATTCAAGATTCCTGACACAAAACTCTTGCGAGCGTCTAATCACAAGAAGTAGATGACTTTGATACGTTATGGTAGAATTAGTTAAAACTACCCACTTGTTTTCCTAGCATCTGAGGCTAGGAAAGTGATGTTGGCTGTTACTATTTCTATCCCTTGCCTCTTACAATGTTTGTAACTTGGCAGGGTGAGCATGAATATTGTTTCTGAAAATATTCCCACTTGCTGTGTCTGTGTAACGTGTGGATTAGAACAATTAGATTTGTTTGATCTTACTGCAACGAAAGATTCTGTTATTCTAAGATTCTGTTATTCTGTATTCATGAGCTGTAAACTAAGACTTTTATTATAATTATCTAGTGTTATTTATCCAAAATTTAGGCATCATGAATACGCATACGTTTCTTTATGATCGATAAATAATTTTTTTTCTCTATTGAAAGCTGAATTTTAGGGAATGCAAAAAGTTAAAAGTCTGCACCTTGAAAGAAAGAAAGAAAAAAACAAAGGAAAGAAAGGAAGAACATTGTTGTAGGTCAATGCTGGAATACAAACTTTTCAGACGCTCTTGATAAATTCTGGATCAATCCATCTCTTCCCTGTATCTTCCACAAGTTATTAATAAATGAGTTATGATAATTTAAGTCTGATCCATGATGTACCTTATGATCTGACAGTCAGTGAGGGAACTGAATTTGATCAGAGTTTCCAAGAATTTTGTGGAATGAATTGTGAGTTGTTAATCAGTCCGGATTGGTAGTTGAGTTCAAGTTAGTAGATAGAATTCTAGTTAGAGTAGAATACTAGTTAGTAGATAGTTTTTTCTAGTTATTGGATAAGATTAGAGTTGTAATCTTAATCCTATATATATGTAAACCATATTGATGAGTTTAATAAGAGAAAATATCAGAACTTCTCCACCGAAAATAAAATCCCTCTGTTCTCTTCTACTCTCTCTGTTTTGCTGCTGTTGTTCGGTCCCAAAGGACAGTCCCAGGTTCGGCCAATAGCAAGTGCAGGAGCAGAGACTAAAAAAATCCCTGCAGCAAAGTCCTGTGTGTTCTTTGGTGTTCGGTTTTCTCCAAAATCAGTGAAAGAAGCTTTGTTTTCAGGTTTGTACAAAAGCTTACAGGTTGTACTTGAGCCGATCCTATCTCAAAGCCAACAAGTGGTATCAGAGCCGGTGTATGCCTAAGTATCAACCAAGATCTGAAGAGATGACGAGTTCGGAGAAGATGACGACCAAGGTGGGTTCGCTCACTCTTCAATACCCGACGCTATCGAGGGATAACTATGCTTCGTGGGCAATCAAGATGAAAGTCTACATGAAGGCTCAAGACGTGTGGGATGCCATTGAGCCCGCGGCAGGCGCGTCCGTGGAACACAGGAAGGATCAGATGGCGTTGGCGGCCATCTACCAGGGGATTCCTGAAGAGACTTTGATGGTGATCGCAGAGAAGCAAACGACAAACACACAAGTATAAACACCTAAACTAAATACCAAGTTATAGGTATTCAATAAGCTTGTCTTGGTTTGCGGATGAAACTTGATCTTGAATCTTTGACTTAAATTGTATTGGCTTCATTCCGATTCCGCCAACCTCCTTTGAATATTATCATTAAGCTCAATCCAACCAACCTCTAACGGTGTTATTTTTCTAGAATACCTAATAGGTAAATACAAACACTAGACAAACAATATTAGGTATTGTTTGTAAATCATCAAAACAAGATTAGAGATGTAGGCTCATAAACATGAGACCTAACATTGAATACTAGTGATTCAGCAATATATTATAATATATCATTTTGTGCACCTATATGCATAGTTTATCCCCTATATAACCAAAAAGAAAAGAAAAGAAAGGCATGTCTGGCTATTTGGTGACCTAGCTTTGATTGTGAGTTGTTAATCAGTCCTAGTTAGAATAGAATTGTTAGTTTTGAATCCATGTTATTAGATAGAGTTCTAATTATAGTAGAATACTAGTTAGGATAGGTTTCCTAGTTATTGGTTATAAATATGTAAACAAGTCTTTGTAATTTTGAGAACGTTAATGAAACTTCAAAAAGTTCCTGCTCCATCTATTTTTGTGTTCGTCAGCAAAACAGGAGGTCATTATTCCGGCCTCTGTTAATCCACCAAAACAGAGCCAGAAAGAAGAAAACGCCCAGGAGATTGTCCCCTGTCCTTCGTTCTTTGCTGCTGTCAGTTTTCCCAGAAATCAGCCTATCTCTATTTACAGGTTTGATACTGCAGGCCGATCCTATTACAAAGCCAACAAGTGGTATCAGAGCGGTGTATGCCTAAGTACCAACCAAGATCTGAAGAGATGACGAGTTCGGAGAAGATGACGACCAAGGTGGGTTCGCTCACTCTTCAATACCCGACGCTATCGAGGGATAACTATGCTTCGTGGGCAATCAAGATGAAAGTCTACATGAAGGCTCAAGACGTGTGGGATGCCATTGAGCCCGCGGCAGGCGCGTCCGTGGAACACAGGAAGGATCAGATGGCGTTGGCGGCCATCTACCAGGGGATTCCTGAAGAGACTTTGATGGTGATCGCAGAGAAGCAAACGACAAAAGAGGCATGGGAGACGTTGAAAACTATGCACCTAGGAGCGGATCGTGTGAGGAACGCGAAGGTGCAGACCTTGAAGTCCGAGTTCAAACTTCTCCAGATGAAGGAGAATGATAACGTCGACGATTTTTCGACGAAGTTGACAGGAGTCGTCAACAAGATCCGGGCTTTAGGCGGCGAGATGGAGGAGAACTACGTCGTCAGAAAGCTTCTTCGGGCGGTGCCAGAGAGATTCCTTACTATCGTCTCCACGATTGAACAGTTCGGGGACATCGACGACATGACACTCGAGGAGGCGATCGGGCGGCTCAAAGCCCACGAGGAGAGGGCACGTGTGTTTCGAAACAACGTCGACGATCATCTATTGTTGACGCATGCGGAGTGGCAAGCAAGGAGCAAGAAGAACGGCGGAGGCTTCCTCTCAACACCTTCAACCAATGATGGTAGCGGACGAGGTCGCGGTCGAGGAGCTGGTCGCGGACGAGGGCGTGGCCAAAGAGGCCGAGGCGGACAGCAGTACCACGGCAACGGGCAGCAGCACCACGCTGCCCAGACAGGCCGCGGAGGAGAGCACGGCGGCCAGGCAGGCCGAGGCGGCTTCGGCGGCAGAGGAGGACGTCCAGGAGGTGGTTTCGGCCATGGAGGTGCAGCTCGCCAGGAGGGGGAGAGTAGCACAAGCGGTGGTCGAGACAAGTCCAACATTAAATGCTTCAATTGCGGAGTATACGGGCACTTTCAGTCGGAGTGTCACAAGCAACGCCGCAACCATGAACAGGAGGCTCATCTCACCCGTGCATATGACGAGGAGCCAACCTTGATGATGGCTATGTTAGAGGAATCGTCAAGTGTTATTTTGCTTAATGAGGAGAAGGTGATGCCGGATTTACTTACAGCGGGGGAGGCACATGTTGACAACAACACTTGGTATCTTGACAACGGAGCTAGCAATCACATGACCGGCCACCGAGACAAGTTCAAGGAGCTCGACGAGAACATCAAGGGAACCGTCAAGTTTGGTGATGGATTCGCGGTAGAGATCAAGGGGAAAGGCTCTATCCTCTTTTAGTGCAACAACAGCGATCAAAGGCTACTACCTGAGGTATATTATATTCCAAGTTTGAAATCTAACATTATTAGCCTTGGTCAGATGACTGAAGATGGGAGTAAAGTTGTTATTGCTGACGAGTTCCTGAGGGTGTTTGATAGGAACGGTGCTCTCTTGATGAGGGTGACACGTTCAACTAACCGATTGTACAGGATAGAGTTAAAGACTTGCAAGCCGGCGTGTTTGATGGCGAACATTAACGATCCAGCTTGGTTATGGCATGCTCGTCTTGGGCATGTCAATTTCTTCGCCCTCAAGATGATGACTGATAAGAGGATGGCTTCCGGGTTGCCGAAGATCTTGCACCCGAATCAACTATGCGAAGGATGCCTCGTCGCCAAGCAAGCAAGGCTGTCGTTCCCTTCACAAGCAAATTTCAGAGCTCAGAAGCCGATGGAGTTACTACATGCTGATCTATGTGGTCCTATCACCCCATCTACGCTTGCTGGGAACAACCACTTCCTTCTTATCGTTTATGATTTCAGTCGATGGATGTGGGTATACATGTTGAAGGCCAAGAGTCAAGCTTGTGAAACCTTCAAGAAGTTCAAAACAGAGGTTGAGAACGCATGTGACCACAAGGTGAAGACATTGAGGACGGATCGTGGTGGCGAGTTCTTGTCAAAGGAGTTCACCAAGTTTTGTGAAGACTACGGCATCAAGCGTCATCTCACTGCACCGTACACCCCGCAGCAAAACGGTGTAGTGGAGAGGCGTAATCGCACGGTGATGGACATGGCGAGGAGCCTACTTAAGAGCATGCATATGCCTGGAACCATGTGGGGCGAAGCGGTTAGGCACGCGGTGTACATCCTCAACCGACTACCAACCAAGGCGTTGTACGATCACACACCCTACGAAGCTTGGTTTGGTAAGAAACCCCACCTAGAACACTTGAGAGTTTTTGGATGTATGGCGCATGTGAAGATTGCAGGTCCTTCTCATAAGAAACTCGACGACCGGAGCACGCCAATGGTGTATATTGGGGTAGAAGAAGGAAGCAAAGCGCATCGTCTTTACAACCCTCAACACGGCAGAATTCATGTCAGCAGAGACGTCGCGTTCGAGGAAGGAAAAGGATGGGAATGGAGCGCCGACGGAGACGTAGAACCACCTAGCTGCGTGGAGTTCGCAGCGGAAGAGGAATCAACAACAACCGGCACAGCAACCGGCGCGTTTCCTGCAGTCCAAACTGGACAGACTGTAGCCGAACCCCCTGCTGGCCGAACTATCCCTGCAGGAATTCATGCTGGCCGAACCAACACAATACAGCTGGGCGCTGCTGCTGCTGGAACATCTGCTGGAACTGCTGCTGGACCACCTGCTGCAGGAACTCAAATTGTAGCGGCGCTGACCGGAGATGAGTCTGGACAGCCAGCACACCGAGGGCGGCAGCAAACAGGTGCCCGAACCAGTCAACAGACTGTTGCAGGTCCAGGAACAGCTGCTGTGGCAGCAGATCCAGCGATGTTAGAGCTGTCCGGACCTCCTGAAGCTGCAGTGATGACTCCTGTACGCTATCGATCCCTTGCGGACATCTATGCGGAGACGGAGGTGATCGATCTTCCTGCAGAGGAATTGTTCCTGATTTCTGAAGAACCTGCGAACTATCTCGAGGCCGCATCAAATCAAGAATGGCGGACAGCAATGGAGAAGGAAATGGAGGCCATCGAGAAGAACAAGACTTGGATACTCACGGAGTTACCACGGGGTTCCAAACCCATCGGTCTCAAATGGGTATACAAACTGAAGAAAGACAATGAAGGCAATATTCTCAAGCACAAAGCAAGACTTGTAGCAAAAGGATACGTCCAGCAGCAAGGCGTGGACTTCGATGAGGTGTTTGCACCTGTGGCGAGACTCGATACCATCAGAATAATCCTCGCTATATCAGCACAGAACGGGTGGGAGGTGCACCATTTGGATGTGAAGTCGACATTCCTAAATGGTGATCTCCAGGAAGAAGTTTATGTGGTTCAACCTGAAGGGTTCGTTGTGAAGAATCAAGAGCACAAGGTCTACAAGCTTTCAAAGGCACTCTACGGTCTACGCCAAGCACCTCGGGCATGGAACACGCGCCTCGACAAGTGCATGAAGGGCATCGGATTTGCAAGATGTACTCAGGAGCAGGCGGTATACACCATGAGTAACAGAGGGGATACACTCATTGTTGGCGTGTACGTAGATGACTTGATCGTTACGGGCTCGAGGGCGGGTGAGATAAAGTTTTTCAAGCAACAAATGATGAAGGAGTTCGAGATGAGTGACCTTGGATTGCTTTCCTATTATCTTGGTATCGAGGTGGATCAGCGAGATGATTGTATTGCACTAAGGCAGGCGGCCTATGCGAAGAAAGTTTTGGGTCAGTTCGGCATGATGGATTGCAACCCGACTCAATATCCTATGGAAACAAAGCTAAAGCTTGGAAAGGATTCTGAAGGAACACCAGTGGACGTGACGGAGTATAGACGCATTATCGGATGCTTAAGGTATCTAACTCACACCCAACCCGATATCACATATGCCGTGGGGATTGTGAGTAGGTACATGGAGCACCCTACAGTTTTGCATAGACAGGTTGTCAAGCATATTTTGAGGTACGTGAAGGGTACTATGTCCTACGGATTGGTGTACAAACGAGGCCAAGGCAATGAAGAGTTGGTGGGATTCACTGACAGTGATCTTGCGGGAGATGTTGATGATAGGCGCAGCACAGGTGGCATGGCATTTTATCTAGGTGACAGTTTGGTCACTTGGACATCACAGAAGCAGAAGACGGTGGCATTATCATCCTGCGAGGCAGAATTTATGGCGACAACTGCAGCAGCGTGCCAAGGCTTGTGGTTGAGGAGTTTAATCAGCGAGGTGATTGGGAGTGAGCCCAAGCCGGTCACACTCTTCGTCGACAACAAGTCAGCGATTGCCTTGATGAAGAATCCAGTTTTCCATGGAAGAAGCAAGCATATCGACACACGTTTTCACTTCATTCGTGAGTGTGTTGAGCGAGGACAGATTAAAGTGGAGTTCGTGAGCACGAGCGAGCAGCGAGCGGATATTCTCACGAAGGCACTAGCAAGGGTGAAGTTCATCGAGATGCGGGAGCTTCTAGGAGTAAGGGACTTGGAATCTCGTCCAGATTAAGGGGGAGAATGTGAGTTGTTAATCAGTCCGGATTGGTAGTTGAGTTCAAGTTAGTAGATAGAATTCTAGTTAGAGTAGAATACTAGTTAGTAGATAGTTTTTTCTAGTTATTGGATAAGATTAGAGTTGTAATCTTAATCCTATATATATGTAAACCATGTTGATGAGTTTAATAAGAGAAAATATCAGAACTTCTCCACCGAAAATAAAATCCCTCTGTTCTCTTCTACTCTCTGTGTTTTGCTGCTGTTGTTCGGTCCCAAAGGACAGTCCCAGGTTCGGCCAATAGCAAGTGCAGGAGCAGAGACTAAAAAAATCCCTGCAGCAAAGTCCTGTGTGTTCTTTGGTGTTCGGTTTTCTCCAAAATCAGTGAAAGAAGCTTTGTTTTCAGGTTTGTACAAAAGCTTACAGGTTGTACTTGAGCCGATCCTATCTCAAAGCCAACATGAATATCGTTAAAAGATTAGTTATCACCTTAAAGAGGACCATGGCATACATATATAATAATTTAAGTGAATAAAACAGAAGGATCAGACTTGCTCATTTGATTAAACTCAGACATTAAGAAGTCGTTATCCTATTTAACTCAAACCTGTCCAGATCTAGTCATGTGGCTTTAATTGCGTTTGTATACATGTTTGTGTACAAAGCAAAATGTGTACGCGTTTGTGTCTGTTTGTTTCAGAAGGCAAAAGAGCAAGGAAATAAAGAAACAAAAACAATGGTATTAATAGAAAATTAAATTCTTACCCTTCCATTTTGAGAATGCCAAATCTTTAGTAAAGCTCTAAATTGATCCTTGGGAACATTCTTGGGGCGCTTTTTCCATCTTTCTCCATCATTTTTTAAACCAGTAAAGCATTGACGTTTCAGCAAGCACTTCCACCGCCTCCATGCACTATTAATTATTTGCAAGGTCCATTTTCGTCCAGAATCGGCAATTGAATACTTCTCCTACAATGACATAACAATATACAAGTTAAAATCTACCTTGTCATTACACAAAATGATTTTTTTTGTGCTATATCATACCTTCACATAGTCCCATAAACTATCTTTGTCTTCTTTCCCAATTTCGTGCCAATTCTTATCTAGTGGTGTTCGTCTTGGATTTCTTCCAAGGGTACCCAGAAAACTACTAAGTTCATTTAAAATTCTAATTGGTGTATCAGATATCACAGAAACTTCACCAAACATATACATCCTTTTAAGTTAAAAGGGTCATATTACTTTAAAATTCAAACAAATTAAAACTAAGATATGAAATAGTTGCATTTATCTTATGGTTCTTCCAGACTCTCACCAAATCTTTCTTAACCTGGTAAAATCATTATACTCTTCTAATATGCATTCATAGTACACTGACAATATATAAAATAGAAAAAAAAAACAATAAAAAACGAGATCAGATAAATTGCATATCAAAGCTTCAAAGCATTACCAAGTTCAAAACAAAGGATTGATGCCAAGGGCACATCCCATAGTTGCACTTTTCTGCAGGCCACCAATCAAGAGTCACACATACGAAAGATCGATCGGTATTGGCAATGGTAGTCGCCCCCTCTATGTCTACAGTCACATTTACAGAATTAAATAGCACGGAGCTGAATCTAAAGTATACACAACATGAAAATTCAAATAAAAATATGTTCAATCGTCAAAAATTTACAGATAAATAAGATGCAAAAAGGGAAACGAGAAGGTTGAATCTAAGAGTTCGGAGTGGAAGAGAAATCTGACCGAGTACCAGCTGAAACCCTAGAAATCTCCGGCGAGGACTGGGCTCGATTTCTGGCGAGGACTGGGCTCGAAGATGATATCAGAGAGGAGATAGGAGATGAGATCCACGATGAACACAGCGACGAATTCAGTGATGAGATCGCCGATTTTAGGCCATGGCTGAATTTTTGAGAGAGAGAGACAAATTCAGCGACGGAATTTTTTGGCCATGGCGGCGGCGATTTTAGGGATTTGAGAGAGAGAGATTTCCTTTAAGCGGTGGGGTTTAAGCGGTGCGGTCAAAGCATGGGCTTTACTAAAGCTCAAAGCCACTAACGATTATTAAGCCCAGGAACAATTATTAAACCTATGGTAACATTTTATATTAAATGTTGTATTACATTCTGAAAACCGTTACGATAATATCTAACGCAACAGTTAAAACCGTTGCGCCTTAACCGTTGCAATAGATCAATTATGTGGTAGTGACGTTTAGCATTTGATAAAGAACCACCCTTATGCAGGTTAAAGAGGAGTCGGAGCAATGTAGCTTAAGTTGGAGGGAAAATCATCAATCATGTCATCCTGGATTCTCAATTTTACGTTGTCATTTTCATCGCTGGTGCACTAGATGGTTTGTGTGACGATCAATTTATTAGCATATATGCCACCTTCTATTGATGTACTATTTTCTCAAAATATATTATCATCTGTGTGTTTGTTGTGTTTAATTATCTGAAAAATCTGAATGACGTTCAAATATGTGGCAACATCTTTTGTTGAATATCGCTATAGCAGGTAGTCGGACACTCTTCCCTAACCCAAAATCGGTGTGTCCAATTTGGTTGGACTGTTCATACATATCTAGCACTTACGAATTATCTACAGAATGAAATGGTTTCCCTCTTCTTTGACAAAAGAAGCTCATCGATGGTAGACCATTACTATCTTAGGTTTTTCGTTTGTAAACAACAAATCCAATACATATATAAGTTGAATATATATTTATTTAAGAATGTCATTGTTTTACACCTCATATATGTGTGTTAAATTATAGGTTAATGCGATATCACAAGTCAAACTAGTGTCCGAGATTTAGTGTTCTAGTGTTATCAATGTCTGATTTTAGGGACACATCAATTTCCATATCGGATGGCACATGTTGAGAATATATCGGGGACATTTAGTAAATATCAGAGTGTCATATCATATAATGTGTGTGCGAGCATGCGTGCGTGCGTGCGTGTTCATACTTGAAGCATGAGATGATAGAGTTGTAGAGAAACAATAACAAATTTTCATGTTAAACCTTAAAATTATTAAAGAAGTAACTGACATTTTCGAATATAATGGTCGGACTAAATAGATTTTGTATTTAAATCTTAATCCTTTTCACCACTTTTTGGAACCAAAGTTTCGCCTAGCATTCATGATCCATGATGAAAATGAGGAGAGAGATTTTAAAAATTGTGAGGGATTTAGACAGAGAGTAATTTGTCAGCTGCAAGCAACCAAGGAAGGGAAGGCACAATTAGGTGGTGCTACAACACAATCCAACTTAAAGAAGAGAGTCAGAAACTAAAAGAGTTGTAAACCTTTTACAGAAGAATTTGGGCCTGATTGGGTCCTAAATTTCCTTTTTATTTTTTGGCATTTTAATTGAGTACATGTTTAGATTTACGCCTCAATTTTGCCATAAATTCAAATCTAACATGTAAAATAAATAAAAGTTAAAACCAATGTTGCGACATTTTTGGATGAAATGTTGCCCGATATATCATGATTTTCTTGCACTATTGCCTAAAATTTGTTAATAAACAGTATATTATACCAAAAACTTATTGTTTTGTGGCAAGACTTACAAATGAGACTTCATCTCGTAATTAAAATATTACTAATTAAGAATTATTATCCATTTGCTATTAATATTATAGAATCTCAAGTACTCAAAAAATTTAATGTGATTTAAAAGTTGTCATTTCGATGTATCATCATCATCATCATCAAAGTATACATCCCAAATATAGTATTGTAGAATATTCTCCTATACTGATACCAAATATGATATTTTGTCCAATATTTGAACTAAGTTAAGGAAGCAGTGGATTCTACAAAGCTTTTCTTTTCTTTTTTGTCTTCCCTATTTATTTTGCGGACATCATTTGCTTTAATGCAAAAGGAAAACGGCTATGAGGGTGTTTGGAGGGGCTTATTTTTAGAAGCTATTAATCTATGTTAGCTTTTGGTATCTTTTGGATTATATCATAAAACTTGTATAAAAATCCTTTGGGTATAATTTAATTTGCTTGGGCAAACCTAGCTTACTTCGATGACCTTATAAGCTCGTTTTTCAGAAGTTGGAAGTATCCTAGCTTTTTAAAGTGGAGTTTATAAGCTAATTTATTTGGTATTTTTCCAAACAGATAGATACGAAAAGGCTCTAATTTGACTGAAAAATAAGATCCCCAAGCACCCTTTATGTCTTGCTTATTTTTTTCCCTGGTGCTGATCTGATTTTGTTTCGACAGACAGAATATATCTAATGCTTTGATGGTCAACTTGCTCCGGACGGAGTTTCAACAAGTATGTGAATAAAAGAGCTCGGGACAGAGTTTCAGCAAGTATGTGAATAAAGGAACTCAAAAATACCAACCACCAGGATCTCCAAAATAGAACATATATCCAATATTTGTACGAAATATTGGACTCTCCCTCCAAAATACCAACCACCAGGACCTCCAAAATATCAACATGAATTAAATTGCAATGTAAAGCGACATTCATTTAGCAGTGAGGACTCTCCAATGTATTTTCATGATCAAAATTAGATTCTCTCGATTTTTATTTCTTAGTAATGAGGACTCTCCAACGCTTACATTTTGGTGCAAAGGAACTTATTACAATTCAACTTCTAAGATTAACAACCACCAGGACCTCCAAAATAGAACATATGTCCAATATTTGTACGAAATAATTCTCCTAACTTGATGCAAGGTTTGTTGTCAACATAAGAAAACACTTGATCCGGAGTCAAGTCATAAGGTTCTCCACGTTGATTAACAAACTGAATTTCCTGGATTGCTGCTGCTTTCCCCCCACCTTCCTCAGGAAAATGGCCACTACCCATCGGTGGACTTCTCTGATTGTTTTGGAAGTTAACATTCCCACCCCAATAGATTTCTTGAGCACCCACAGATAAACTCTTGAATAATGTTTTCGGCCAGTATCCTAATAATTTATCTTGAACGTGCAACAGCCAATTTCCTCTAGTCTCATCCTATCATCATAAAGAGTTATAAAGTAAGAAGAAGTAAAAAGGCAAAATAGAAATTATTCTTGACAATATTTGCAAGTGTGAACGGTTTGCACACTATGATGCTTTAGAGTATCTTCAAGATACCAAGTATCATATATGATGAACGAATAGCAAATTATGAATTTTCTTAATTTGTAGTATAACAAGACTAATGTTATTTTGGTCAATATAACAAGATTGATGCTATATATAACGCATCATACGAATACGATATAAACTGCCTTGAACGGAAAGCAAAACATTCTTAATCTATAAATTAACTATAGGTGTCATAATCTCTTACATAATTACTTGTGCATATAACTGGTTGGTGTATTGACAGTCATCAATTTTGATCAGTAGGTGGAGTTTGCATGATAAAGGTTTCTAACAAGAAATATTTAGCATCACTATTTTTAGTATCAGTAGCAATTAAGTGAATTATAAATTTCTACATGGACCAAACCCGATAAAAGTTTTTAATGCACGTAAATAGAACATTTTTAAATCATTAATTCATGTAAGTAGACATTCAGTTAATGAGAAGTATAATTTGTACAAAAGCACCTACCACCAAAGTTGTCTACTAAAAAATATTATTTGATGCTTTATAGTAATTTAAACAAAGTGATTTAAGAAATTGCTATAACTAAAATCAGTCACAACAAAATAAATGGAAGGAAAATGATAATCATACTACCTTGTGTAATTTGACTCTAATAACATATTGTGTTCCGTTATAAACGGAAAGTGGCCAAATCTTGAATCCCGGAACTTCAGAAGTATTAGAGGGCACAAAACCCTTGCATAAAAGGTTCAAGCAGCCTGTAGTCATGTTACCATCGGCCTGACATATCATGTCATAAACCATAGTAAGAATGACAATTCATTAAGATAAAAAATATATGTATTATGACAAATTTTATAAACTAATAAGCAGATAAATGTTACCGTCCAATAAGTAAAAAAGTGAGTATCAGTATCGCCATATAACTTCGGATGTACCTAGTAGAAAAAATGTAGGAAGATTTATGTTATAATTGAATAAAATTTATCAATATTCTACATTTCAAAGATCTGAATTTTTCTTTCAAGATGTAAAGGACCCTTAATTTATTAATGAATAATAATGTTTCCAATGAAACCCTTTAGCAAGTAATATAGTATTAAATTACTCACATGCCATCCGACTACTATTGAATTGAAATCTTGACGTGGACCATCCAACCCACTAACGACACTGATATATGCCGTAGTGAATTGACCTATTTCAACGTTTTGTAACCCATAGACTACGAGTTCAGCTTGGGTTCCCCAATGTCCTTCTCTACTTTTGTATAGCAAAATCTGAAAATGTGCGAAAAAATAGAGATTATGAACATAAAATATGTACCCTAATACAAAATGTGATTTCATACAATATATCAAGTAAGCGGCCATCGAGGAAGTCACATATAAATCTTACTTTATTCGGGTTGCCTTCTTGTAAATCGACTTCTTCTCCTGAATCCTTTTTGGGAAATGCTTCATTCTGCGTCAAACATAATTCAAAAACTTATTCGAATATTTTTCTACTTTACATAAATAAGGGTTTTTCTCTATATATAGATATATCTAAAACCACCTCTGAAATCATTACCTCAAACTTTGTTATCATCCTTCAATTTTACACCCATTTTAACTATCTGAGACTAAAACTAGAATGTTCCGTTAAATTTATTTTAAAAATACTGAATAATGACTAATTTATCCTTAGATTAATTAGTTGAAATTTAAACAAAAGGTGTCCCTTAGTTTTATCCCTTCATCCACCACAAAGATGAAACCGCCAAATCCATTGTTGAGAAATTTATTTCGTGGTAATTAAGAAACTTTAAGAATTTTTTTAGAGAAAATATTTAGTGTTATCCCTGTCATCCTCCACGAATTTAAATATAAACTAATCTAAATTTTTTTAGAGAAAATATTTAGTGTTATCCCTGTCATCCTCCACGAATTTAAATATAAACTAATCTATTCGTTCATCCGCCACAAAGATCATCAAAAGGAACTTTTCATGATTAATTGCTAAAACACCAGTTCAATGGGCATTAGTATTATCCATAGGATTTATAAGACTCCAGAAAACAAATTAATCAAAACCATCGTTAACTGGAAAAAGAAGAGAGTCCATAGGATTTATAAGACTCCAGAAAACAAATTAATCAAAACCATCGTTAACTGGAAAAAGAAGAGAGATTAGAGTAATAGATTACAATGAATAATAAGTTGAAGGTGTCTTCTGTAGTGAATGTAAGGGGGTTCTATTGTAAGGGGGTAAGAAAGTAAACTGCTAAAATAATACCGCAAATTAGGATTTGGGGTACAATTGGATAGATTATAACAATTGGGACGATAAATTAAATAGCTATTTAAATAAAAGTAACTACAATTTGGGTGGGGGTGGGGTGGGGGGTGTACAATGAATAATAAGTTGAAGGTGTCTTCTGTAGTGAATGTAAGGGGGTTCTATTGTAAGGGGGTAAGAAAGTAAACTGCTAAAATAATACCGCAAATTAGGATTTGGGGTACAATTGGATAGATTATAACAATTGGGACGATAAATTAAATAGCTATTTAAATAAAAGTAACTACAATTTGGGTGGGGGTGGGGTGGGGGGTGTCCAAAAAAAAAAAAAAAAACTACAATGCAAGATCAATAGCGTTTTTCACTAGCAAAACATATCCATAAAATTGGATATAATTATCAAGGAGTCAGTTATAAAATTCTCTAAACTATGCAATTGAATTTAAAAGTATATACCAGAGTAGTGAACCCCTTTCTCGCTGTACCATTCGCTGCATTGCGACAAAGGACAAAGCAAAGGAAAATAAACCTAAAACTGTGAAACTTTGCAGACGCCATTTTGTTGCTTGCCCTGGTCAAGGTCATAACAAAGAAAAAATGATGGATATTTATATGGTCAGTGCATAATTTCCAATCTTTAATTGGAAAGGACAGCCTGGACAGAGATACGGTTAATGGCGGGATCATTAAGAGCATCTCCAACAGCTTCCCCAAAAATTTCTTCAAAATGGGGAAGCAAAATGGGGAAGCAAAAGTCATATTCTCCAAATTATTTTTGCTCCAACTCCAACAGCTTCTCCATTTTAAAGAATACTGCATTTATTACAATAATAAAAACATTCACCATCTTTGACTAATAAATAATAAATTATTTTTTATTTGAAACTTTGAAATAATGGTTAGTTTCCAACGGCTAGATTTCATATTGATGATCCAAATCATTGATTTAATTAAGTCATCATAACGAGGTGTCTAGGCAAAAAAATCTAGAACATATTCATGTGTATCTTATTGGGAAGTAAAGTATTTACAAATTCAAAATGAAGAAAGACAGAAAATCACATAGATTGCTAATGCAACAATGTAAAAGCTCAAGACTTTGTGTTCTACTTTTATTGTGATATATAAAAAAGCATCCTTGGGAAGATAAAGCAAACATACATCACATAGATGCATATTTACTGCTAGAAGAAACTTACAAAATTCACACGTATCTTCTTCAAGGAAGTGGCCTGGACACAATATAATGGGCAAAATATTTTAAAAAACACTTTTCAAATGAGGAAGAACAATTTTGTCAGGTAAATAAACATGTTGATATGAGGGAGGTCACTTAGATGATTATAATCAATCCATTCATATAATACTCTCTGTTCTATCCACAAATACAATATATAAAGGTGATTCAAATGGACTAGTTCTATATGATATCAACAAGAAACTGGACACTGATAGTAATACTCACGAGCAATGATACAAATGAGAAGGAGGCATACAGTAAATTACAGTTTATCGTTAATTTGAAAATCTCAGCAAATATCACAAAATATAGAGTGGAAAGGGAACAAATAACAGATGTACATACAGGAGTTGATACAACAACAATATCAAAGCCTTTATCTTAAATTTGTGGAATGGGACATACGCGTGCACAAGTATATTAATATAGAGGATGTAATATGGTTGTAAATGTTAGAATTAAGGGTCAGTTTGACAACTCAAAATTTTCACTTGTAGATGATGCCAAGTAGATGAATGGTTGCAAAAACCTATATAGGAAAATCAAGTCATGCTCTAGTACGGTGAGTGAGTGAAAATAAGGGTGTAGCATATAACTTGTTAAAGAAAAATTGGGCATTCATTGCACATGAAGTTTTTGATCCATTAAAATACATGAGTGGTTGGACCTAAATTGTGCTAGGATTTTTATTCTCAAAACTCAATAAGTTTACCAAAACAGTAATGAGAAAAAAGGTTTATACATTGATTTGAACTAGGCAGGGAAAATAAAATGAGGATAGCCAAAGAACTACAAGAAATAACATCAATTACTTGTAAACTTCACCATGGAAAATGTTAGAGAATGCTATCTATTCAACAATCTACTAACAAACATAATATATTCTAACTACTCCATCCAATCTCTTTATTTAACAGAATGTGAAAATCTATTGCCTCCATTTTATTTAACAGAATGTGACTAGAAATAATTACTCAAGCAAAGAAGAAACTATTTGAAAATATGCTTGGCTAATTCTCTCAGATATTATTGAGAAGGAGGCATACAGTAAATTGCAGTTTATCGTTAATTTGAAAGTCTCAGCAAATATCACAAAATATAGAGTGGAAAGGGAACAAATAACAGATGTACATACAGGAGTTGATACAACAACAATATCAAAGCCTTTATCTTAAATTTGTGGAATGGGACATACGCGTGCACAAGTATATTAATATAGAGGATGTAATATGGTTGTAAATGTTAGAATTAAGGGTCAGTTTGACAACTCAAAATTTTCACTTGTAGATGATGCCAAGTAGATGAATGGTTGCAAAAACCTATATAGGAAAATCAAGTCATGCTCTAGTACGGTGAGTGAGTGAAAATAAGGGTGTAGCATATAACTTGTTAAAGAAAAATTGGGCATTCATTGCACATGAAGTTTTTGATCCATTAAAATACATGAGTGGTTGGACCTAAATTGTGCTAGGATTTTTATTCTCAAAACTCAATAAGTTTACCAAAACAGTAATGAGAAAAAAGGTTTATACATTGATTTGAACTAGGCAGGGAAAATAAAATGAGGATAGCCAAAGAACTACAAGAAATAACATCAATTACCTGTAAACTTCACCATGGAAAATGTTAGAGAATGCTATCTATTCAACAATCTACTAACAAACATAATATATTCTAACTACTCCATCCAATCTCTTTATTTAACAGAATGTGAAAATCTATTGCCTCCATTTTATTTAACAGAATGTGACTAGAAATAATTACTCAAGCAAAGAAGAAACTATTTGAAAATATGCTTGGCTAATTCTCTCAGATATTATTGATAACAAGATCCAACTATTTGTCATTGTGTCAACCTATTAACCTGATGCATATTAATGTTCATGTCTATGCCTTATCTAATGTGTTTGTGTCATGCTCAACAAGATATTATTGTACTAAGCAAATTATCATCCAGATATTAAACTCCTCCAATGTCATCGATAATGATTTTCACATTTTAGTGTTCCAGCTAACTTTTCTCTTGAAATTGGATTCTTCATTGCATTCAACAAACTGGTTTAAACTAAAGATAGTAACCAAAGCAAAGAAAACAAATCCCTATGCTTCTACTTCAACTTTCTTTTTAAGAGTGTAACCAGTGAAATTTCAACAAGATGTATGTACACATGTTTCTCAATAATAAAGTCTAGTTTAGATAATAACCCCAAAAAAACAATAGATCAATTCATATCTAAAAAAGGGAGTTGTTTCATTTTGTGGGTCCTGTTTGATCAATCTCCTATCAAAAAGGGAGGTTTTATTTTGATCTCTTTGAACTTTGAAAAATAAGTGAAGGCATCATGTTTATTTATCAAATTAAAGAGTTCTGAGCAGCTGGAAGAGATTTCCTCACTTCAAAAATCATTTATTTTATTCGGGTTCTTTTCCGAACATCTTGGAAGAAAAAGAATCGCAAAAGAAAGACAAGAAAATCCCAAAAATTGAAAGAATACAGGATGAAAAAATCCCAAAATTGATAGAAGGCAAGATCAAAAAGCCCTAGTTAAGAGTGTACCTCAAAATCCAGTGATCAAGAGGAACTGGGCTCGATCGGAGTTTCTTATTCTTTGATTTCCTTCTTTTTTAGCCAATCAAACAACCATCCAACAACTTTTCTTAAAAAATCACTCACATCATCCAATAATATTGTGACAACTCATCTCATCTCATCTCCTATTATTTGATTTCCTTCTTTTTTTAGCCAACCAAACAACCATAAAACAATTATTTAAGGAAATAGGTTTCTTATTCCTTAATTTCCTTCTTTTTTTTGGCAAACAAACAGCCCCTGAGATGACTTGGATTATGGGTAGTTCGCTCTTCTTCTTCTTCTTCTTCTTATTATTTGGGCTTTTTGTCTTTAGGTCCAATAGTTTACCTCCCTTTATTTTTAAACCCAAGTAGTATTAGTTGTATCTCTAAGTCCAAATTTCTTTTTGTATTTGTCTTTAAACCCAAATCCAAAATACAATACTTTCAGCAGTGGGTCCCCCCATATATTTTTCTTAAATTCCGGTTATACCCTCCCACTTATAGAATTCATTTAAGTGGGTCCCCCTTAAATAAAATAAACGAAATGGAGAGAGAGGGGGGAAACTGGCGGTAAATTTCCCCCCTCCATTCTCTCTCCGTCCTCTCTCTGTCCCCCTCTTCTTCTCCCTTTCTCTCACTCCATTAATAGAACTCAACACTCTCTCCTATAACACATCATTTAATCACTCTCTCCTACAACCCATCAATTAATTCTCACCAACTTTCTGGGCATTTGAAGGTAGAAATTTGCAATTTACTCAACTACCAAGTTGTTAGCATTAATTTCTCATTTTAACCATGACAATTATTTGATAAGTTAGTTAAATGAGTTCATAAAAAAATTTTAATTCGTTATTTTTAGTAAAATGTTAGATAACTGAGGTTTTGTAATTAACCACCCATTAATTTCACATTAGTTATTTCACATAATTATTTTGCACTTCTTATTTCACATTATTATTTCACATAATTAGTTATTTCACATAATGTTATTTCACATAATTATTTTTAGTAAAATGTTATTGTTATGAATTCATAACAATTAGTTAAATATTAGTTAAATTTGTTATAATTGATGAAATTTTTGTTAAATTTGATCTTAGTATAGAATGATAACATGTAAGTATAGCATGAATTACCAGACTTATAAGTATAGCATATTAATATAAGTAGAGCATGTTATACTGTAAGTATAGCACATTAATACTGTAAGTATAGCACATTATACTGTAAGTATAGCACATTAACCTGTAAGTATAACATGTTATATTGTAAGTATAGCACGTTATCATGTAAGTATAGCATGTTATATTGTAAGTATAACACGTTATCATGAAAGTATAACACGTTATCATGTAAGTATAGCACATTAACCTGTAAGTATAACATGTTATATTGTAAGTATAGCACGTTATCATGTAAGTATAGCATGTTATATTGTAAGTATAACACGTTATCATGAAAGTATAACACGTTATCATCTAAGTATAGCACGTTAACCTATAAGTATAACATGTTATTCAGTAAGTATAGCACGTTAACTTGTAAGTATAGCACGTTAGTTAGTAAGTATAACACGTTAACATGTAAGTATAACACATTATTCAGTAAGCATAGCACATTATCATGTAAGTATAGTACGTTATCCTATAAGTATAGCACGTTATTCAGGAAGTATAGCATGTTATCCTATAAGTATAGCACGCTATCAGGAAGTATAGCACGCAAAAGAAGCTTAAAATGGAATTTGGTTTGGACATCCCTTATCATAGAATTTGGTGGGGAAAAGAGCTAGCTCAACGTGAGTTGTATGGTGATACTAAATTTTCATATGACCAACTCCGATGGTATAAGGATAAAGTTATAGAAACTAATCCGGGATCAATTGTTCACCTAGAGCATGAGGATGGAAGATTTACACGAGTATTTGTGTCTTATTATGCTTGTTGGAAAGGGTTTATGGAGGGATGTAGACCAATATTGTTCTTGGATGGTACACATCTTTTTGATAGGTATGGTAGAGTTCAATCTAATCAAAAGTTGCATTAATGTACTACTTCATATATTTTATACTTTGTTTCATAATTGTTCTTTTCTTTTATAGGTATAAAGGAACCTTACTTGCCGCAACTGCTCTAAATGGAGATGGTGGTATGTTTCCCGTAGCAATTTGCATATGCGGGACGGAAAATGAGAGTAATTGGGAATGGTTTTTGGAATGCATTCGGGACATCCTCTTCAATGATGAAGATCCATATACTCCAGATGATGAACTGGTGTTAATCTCTGATAGGGACAAAGGACTTCAGAATTCCGTGAAGAAATGCTTTCCATGGTCACATCACTCTTATTGTATTCGTCATCTCTTGGCTAATTTTAAGAATAACTTATCGAAAAAAGGCATTACACCACCTTTACGAGATGAATGTGTGCAAATTATGAAGAGGGCCGCTTATGCATACACTTCTCGTTCCTATAACAATGAATGTAACGAGCTACGGCATAAATCAGAGATCGCCTATTGTGAAATGTTGAGGATGAGTCCAGAAAATTGGGCTAATTGTTATTTTCCTGGGAAGAGGTAAAATTTTATTTTTTTTTTTAAATTTTAAATGCAAACCTTCAAGATATATGTACCTGCTATACTTACTATTTATTGACATGCATGTAGATATGGATGGTTGACATCAAACGTAGCGGAGTCATTCAATGCTTGGATCAAAGAAGCTCGTTATTTGCCAATTACCCAAACAATTGATAACATTCGCAAGAAAATGATGAGGATGAGTTTTGAAAGGCGGGAGGCATCCCACAAGTGGACCACAACATTTGTTCCCACTGTGGAAGAGCACCTTATTCAGATTAATGAGCAATCACGTTGTCTTTCTGCAATTCCTTCTACTACCGGAAGGTACGAGGTGTATGATTTGCCCACCGTTGAAGTAGATTTGAATGAACGCACATGCACTTGTCATGAATGGCAAGTAGTCGGGCTACCTTGCAAACATGCGGCGACGGTTATTCGGCAGAATATGGACACCCTTTACTCCTATATTTCCCACTACTTTAGTGTGGAGACATACCGTAAATGCTACTCCTTTCCGATATACCCAATTCCTGATGATGACAAGCCATATATAGATGACGAAAATATGGTGATTCGGCAGAATATGGACACCCTTTACTCCTATATTTCCCACTACTTTAGTGTGGAGACATACCGTAAATGCTACTCCTTTCCGATATCCCCAATTCCTGATGATGACAAGCCATATATAGATGACGAAAATATGGTGATTCGGCCACCGAAAACTTCAATTCTTCGTGGAAGACCAAGGACGAAGCGCATTCCTTCGGGATTGAATCCGGGCAAAGAGTTAAGATGTAGTAGATGTCAACAATATGGGCACAACCGTAGAACATGTAGACAGCCTATTGCAGACTAGATATGGTCTACACAATACTTTTGGTTAGAAGATATGTTGTACTTTTGGATAGATATGCTATACTTTTGGATAGATATGCTATACTTTTGGATAGAAGATACGCTATACTTTTGGACAGAAAACATGCTATACTTTTGACGTGTAAGACAAGATATACTTTTGGATGTAAGACATGCTACACTTTTGGATGAATGAAAGACATGTTATACTTTTGTCATAATTTTGTATGTATTCTATGTGTTTGTAATCAATGGAAGACATGTTATACTTTTCCATATAACGTGCTATACTTACGATTAACATGTTGTACTCTCAGGTTAATGTGCTATACCTACAGGTTAACATGCTATACTTACAGGTTAACGAGCTATACTTACAGGTTAACGTGCTATACTTACTGGTTAACGTGCTATACTTACAGGTTAACGTGCTATACTTACTGGTTAACGTGCTATACTTACAGGTTAACGTGCTATACTTATGATGTAACGTGCTATACTTACAAGTTAACGTGCTATACTTACTGGTTAACGTGCTATATTTACTGGTTAACGTGCTATACTTACAGGTTAACGTGCTATACTTACTGGTTAACGTGCTATACTTACTGGTTAACGTGCTATACTTACAGGTTAACGTGCTATACTTACGACATAACATGCTATACTTACAGGTTAACGTGCTATACTTACGACATAACGTGCTATACTTACTAGTTAACATGCTATACTTACAGGTTAACGTGCTATACTTACGATGTAACGTGCTATACTTACAGTTTAACGTGCTATACTTACAGGTTAACGTGCTATACTTACAAGTTAACGTGCTATACTTACGACATAACGTGCTATACTTACGATGTAACGTGCTATACTTACGACATAACGTGCTATACTTATGACGTAACGTGCTATACTTACGATGACATAACGTGCTATACTTACGATGTAACGTGCTATACTTACAATATAACGTGCTATACTTACAGGTTAACGTGCTATACTTATTGGTTAACGTGCTATACTTACAGGTTAACGTGCTATACTTACTGGTTAACGTGCTATACTTACTGGTTAACGTGCTATACTTACTGGTTAACATGCTATACTTACAGGTTAACATGCTATACTTATAGGTTAACGTGCTATGCTTACGATGTAACGTGCTATACTTACAGGTTAACGTGCTATACTTATAGGTTAACGTGCTATACTTACGATGTAACGTGCTATACTTACTGGTTAACGTGCTATACTTACTGGTTAACGTGCTATACTTACAGGTTAACGTGCTATACTTACAGGTTAACGTGCTATACTTACTGGTTAACGTGCTATACTTACAGGACTTGGCATTTCTATCAATATATTCAACATTCCCAGCACATACAACATACAACATTGCATTGCCACAGAACATACATACAACATACCATATTTCACGTGCTATACTTACTGGTTAACGTGCTATACTTACAGTCTCAACGTGCTATACTTACAGGTTAACGTGCTATACTTACTGGTTAACGTGCTATACTTACTGGTTAACGTGCTATACTTACTGGTTAACATGCTATACTTACAGGTTAACGTGTTATACTTACGATGTAACGTGCTATACTTAAAACGTAACGTGCTATACTTACAGGTTAACGTGCTATACTTACTGGTTAACGTGCTATACTTACTGGTTAATGTGCTATACTTAAAACGTAACGTGCTATACTTACAGGTTAACGTGCTATACTTACTGGTTAACGTGCTATACTTACTGGTTAACGTGCTATACTTACAGGTTAACGTGCTATACTTACAGGTTAACGTGCTATACTTACAGGTTAACGTGCTATACTTACGATGTAACGTGCTATACTTACAGGTTAACGTGCTATACTTACAGGTTAACGTGCTATACTTACTGGTTAACGTGCTATACTTACAGGACTTGGCATTTCTATCAATATATTCAACATTCCAACGTGCTATACTTACAGGTTAACGTGCTATACTTACGACATAACGTGCTATACTTACAGGTTAACGTGCTATACTTACGACATAACGTGCTATACTTACTAGTTAACGTGCTATACTTACAGGTTAACGTGCTATACTTACGATGTAACGTGCTATACTTACAGTTTAACGTGCTATACTTACGATGACATAACGTGCTATACTTACGATGTAACGTGCTATACTTAAAATGTAACGTGCTATACTTACAGGTTAACGTGCTATACTTATAAGTTAACGTGCTATACTTACGACATAACGTGCTATACTTACGACATAACGTGCTATACTTACGACGTAACGTGCTATACTTACGATGACATAACGTGCTATACTTACGATGTAACGTGCTATACTTACAAGTTAACGTGCTATACTTACAGGTTAACGTGCTATACTTACTGGTTAACGTGCTATACTTACAGGTTAACGTGCTATACTTACAAGTTAACGTGCTATACTTACGACATAACGTGCTATACTTACGACGTAACGTGCTATACTTACGATGACATAACGTGCTATACTTACGATGTAACGTGCTATACTTACAGTTTAACGTGCTATACTTACAGGTTAACGTGCTATACTTACGATGTAACGTGCTATACTTACAGTTTAACGTGCTATACTTACAGGTTAACGTGCTATACTTACGATGTAACGTGCTATACTTACAGTTTAACGTGCTATACTTACAGGTTAACGTGCTATACTTACGATGTAACGTGCTATACTTACAGGTTAACGTGCTATACTTACGATGTAACGTGCTATACTTACAGGTTAACGTGCTATACTTACAGGTTAACGTGCTATACTTACTGGTTAACGTGCTATACTTACTGGTTAACGTGCTATACTTACTGGTTAACGTGCTATACTTACTGGTTAACGTGCTATACTTACTGGTTAACGTGCTATACTTACGATGTAACGTGCTATACTTATAGGTTAACGTGCTATACTTACTGGTTAACGTGCTATACTTACGATGTAACGTGCTATACTTACAGTTTAACGTGCTATACTTACAGGTTAACGTGCTATACTTTCATATTAACGTGCTATACTTACATGTTAACGTGCTATACTTACAGGTTAACGTGCTATACTTACTGGTTAACGTGCTATACTTACTGGTTAACGTGCTATACTTACTGGTTAACGTGCTATACTTACTGGTTAACGTGCTATACTTACGATGTAACGTGCTATACTTACAGTTTAACGTGCTATACTTACAGGTTAACGTGCTATACTTACGATGTAACGTGCTATACTTACGATGTAACGTGCTATACTTACAGGTTAACGTGCTATACTTACTGGTTAACGTGCTATACTTAAAACGTAACGTGCTATACTTACAGGTTAACGTGCTATACTTACTGGTTAACGTGCTATACTTACTGGTTAACGTGCTATACTTACAGGACTTGGCATTTCTATCAATATATTCAACATTCCCAGCACATACAGCATAGAACATTGTATTGCCACAGAACATACATACAACATACCATATTTCCAGCGCATACAACATTTCCAGACTATCTACACGTGCTATACTTACTGGTTAAGGTGCTATACTTACAGGTTAACGTGCTATACTTACTGGTTAACGTGCTATACTTACAGGTTAACGTGCTATACTTACGACATAACGTGCTATACTTACAGGTTAACGTGCTATACTTACGACATAACGTGCTATACTTACTAGTTAACGTGCTATACTTAAAGGTTAACGTGCTATACTTACGATGTAACGTGCTATACTTACAGTTTAACGTGCTATACTTACAGGTTAACGTGCTATACTTACAAGTTAACGTGCTATACTTACGACATAACGTGCTATACTTACAGGTTAACGTGCTATACTTACGACATAACGTGCTATACTTACAGGTTAACGTGCTATACTTACAGGTTAACGTGCTATACTTACAGGTTAACGTGCTATACTTACAGGTTAACGTGCTATACTTACAGGTTAACGTGCTATACTTACAGGTTAACGTGCTATACTTACAGGTTAACGTGCTATACTTACTGGTTAACGTGCTATACTTACAGGTTAACGTGCTATACTTACTGGTTAACGTGCTATACTTACAGGTTAACGTGCTATACTTACAGGTTAACGTGCTATACTTACTGGTTAACGTGCTATACTTACAGGTTAACGTGCTATACTTACTGGTTAACGTGCTATACTTACAGGACTTGGCATTTCTATCAATATATTCAACATTCCCAGCACATACAACATACAACATTGCATTGCCACAGAACATACATACAACATACCATATTTCCAGCGCATACAACATTTCCAGACTATCTACATACACCATACAACATTAACCTGTCACAGAACTTGGCATTTCTATCAATATATTCAACATTTCCAGCACATACAACATACAACATTGCATTGCCACAGAACATACATACAACATACCATATTTCCAGCACATACAACATTTCCAGACAATCTACATACACCATACAACATTGCATTGCCACAGAACTTGGCATTTCTATCAATATACATTTATACAAATACGTCACAAATCAATTTCCAAAATATATTTGTACACAAAAAATATTGGATATCACAATTGGCAATGTAGCATCCTGACAAGAACAATACAACACACTGAGTATAAGTGGATCAAAAGAACAAATATGGCATGTAGCATTCTTGAGGGTCATGATGGTTGATTTCCTGAAAGCAACATGTAAGTGGATCAAAAGAACAATACAATGAATATAGCGTTTGAATGAACATTAAACGTATAAAAAATGTACCTTCAGATAGAATTAGAGCAACAATGCGAGCTCTATGTCTTGCACAATCCTTCTGGTGAATTGAAACTGGTTGACCGGAAACGAGGCTAAACATGTACGCCATCAAGAACACCCCGCAATCCATACTACTGCAAGTTTAAATGTTTGCAACATCAATATAACACTCTTGGCCCGCAATATATACTCTCTATGTGAGTGTTAGCACATTAAAAAACAACATATGAATAAGTCGAATACACTAACCCACGTTGTTGCGGTACATCAACACTTTCTACCTCCTGACAAGAATTAATGTCTAAGTTCCAAGCATCGGGAATGGTAGAAATAAGCTTCACTCTAAACTCAATAGCATCGGACATATACCCGCGGAGGGAAGAATAATGATAAAATCTCCTATCCTTTACAGAGAATACCAACATATGCCAATGATATGAAGTTAGGAGTGGGAAAATAATCTTATCAAGTTCTTGGAAGCGACTTGACGTTATTGGCCTAAACATTCGATCCACACTTGACGGTTTATTTTCGTTGATGCATCTCTAAAAAAACAAAGAAAGTCAAGAGTAAGTATTTAATATAGCTTATGAATATTACTTACAATCTTGAATTGGATTTCTACTTACGGTTACCCAAGGACTACATATGTGTATGTCCTTCGCATAGGTTGCATGTGTCTCCATCAACCTATTCAGAAGCACAACATAGGCGGCTATAACCTGAAATGTAGATATGGCAGTCCAATGATGGGTTTTATTAGCTAATGCAAAAACAATGATTCATTCTAGTAACATCCTTGCATTGAAACTTAAGGTCATGATCGGCAATTTAGACATCATCATTCTATACAACTGCTTTAGCTTCTAGTGCTCTGTTGAGCCATTTGATCACAGAGAACAAAATCAATAGAATCTAAAGCATGAAGATCGTGAAAAACTGAAAGCGCCCGAGCACCTACCAGTTTCAGTTATATTCAGAAGAAGTGAAATCTACTCTTGCTGCTCAACCTCGTAGCTTTGAGCTACCTAGCATTAGCCCCTAATCTCTGGATTTATCTCTACGTGATAAGCATTGTACAGAGCAAAATATCAACAAACCTTAATCATGCCAACTGAATATAGGCAGTGATGACACGAAAGCGAAAAAGTACATGTTATTTGGGGTTCTAAGATAAGATTAGCATTTTTCCCCCCTTCTTTTTTAACTATCAAGAAAAAAAAAATCTTAAACTGTTGAAACAATGTAAAATAACGGCGAAGCTGCAGATGGAATAAATAAAGAGATGAGGAAGTACAATAGTTCATCAAAACACGACGTATTGAATTTAGTTATGCAAATAACCAATGAAAGGATTATATGTAGGTAAAAAGGAATCTAAAAGCTAAAATAAACTTGCGAGGAAAATGATCACCAGAACCTTTAGAATAAGGAGTAACAACACACAAAACACTGAGAATCAATCAAAAATATTCATAAACAACTAAGTCCTTGTTAAATCTGATATCACTAATCTATTTAATCATCATTAAGAGCCTTGGTCCAACTTCAAATAAAGGGAATGAAACATCATAATTAATATATACATAATTGTATCAGAGGACCGATAACCTATTAACAGGAACAAAGTAATGTAACACTAGTATATGAATCCTCGCATTATCCGTCCTGTTACAGATCGACTGAAAAATGAGCAGTAAGTGGCATGCTGTTTCTCATTTTAACACCGAAAATAAAAACTGACTTCTTTCTATAAGTTGAATAGAAGAAATAAAAAAAATCATGATTACACATGAGGAACCACGCATGAAACTTTTACTACGCAAGACGCTGGCCTCTATGTATAAAGAAGAAAATCCATATAAAGGTGATCAGAGTCTGGCACTATTTAGATATCAAGATTGGAGTTGTACTTAATTATAACCAGTAAGCTACCAATCTACATAGCACATATCTAGTTGTACTTAATGCTATTAATACTTACGTCGCAACCAATTTCCTCTCCTGTAAGTAACTCCAACGCATCCTTGCGTGTGATCAACGCATCTCTACATGACCACACTAATGTCCCACTACATATGAAACAAATTTAGAACATGTATTAATGAAAAATCTTAGTACAAGTGGAAAAGTAGATAAGTAGATCATTCAAAATACACTTACGCGGCCATATTCTTCTCCTTCCAAAAGTTATCAAGTAGTTCTCTCTCCGCATCCAAAACTTCCTTCCTTCCCGGATAATTTGGTCGTCCTTTTTTACTAACAAGCGAAACAAAAGGAGACCGCATTGATGGCCCAGCATGCCGAGATCTAGAGAGAACTGTTCTTTTGATGGAAGGGGTTTTACGCATGCCTTCAAGCAACCCAACATCGCGCGGGCTAAGAATAAAGGCGTCGTCATCCACTTCCATTGAATCCTTGCCCACTTCATCATTCCCACCATCATCACCTTCATCTTTATCTACATTGAAGCTATCAACATCTTTACCAACCTCATCATCCCCGCCGACATCCTCCTCCATATCTCCAACATTCCCCTCCTCATCCTCCTCATTCCCACCATCAACTCCCTCCTTAACCTCCTCATTAGCCCCCTCTGCATCCTCCTCCTTCCCCTCATTATTTCCCTCCTCATCCTCCCCATTCCCCTCATCATCCCCCTCCTCGTTTCCATCGCCATCATCACCATCATCACCATCATCCCTATCGTGCTCATCCTCATCCTCATCATCATCCTCATTTCCTCCATCGCTATCATCATCCTCTTCATCCTCACCAAATCTTTCCCTCCTGATCTCCAACAGAAGGTCTAATTCCATTCTTTTTTGGTCTAATTTCACCCTTTTTTCAGCTATGAGCTGATCCAACTCAGCTTTGGTGATTACCTAGACATAAATAACCCAAGTAAAGTTCAATTCATGGATGAACATCAAATACAAATCATGGAGAGCAATTAACTAACATGGAAATTAACAAAAAATATATATACCTCTCTCTCTTTCTTCAATCTTGTAGGTGCAGTGGAGGTAGTCGCAGCTTGTCTCTTGGCAAATTTGTTAGCCCTTGAGTCAACACCTTCCTTCCTAAAATTATCGGGGTCTCTAATTAAATCTTGAACCGCACTCCTCCGTAAAGACCCCGGACCCTTGTGGAAGCTTAGGATAGGTGGTAGAGATTCGGCTCCTACACGAAGGCGTAATTGTCCCACAATCTCATAAAACCAAACCTGTGAGAAAAGGAAAATTTTAGCTCAACAATAAACATGACTAAATGAATTAAGTGTCTCGTAGCGCAGATGTGTTTTACATGTCTCGCCAGCGAGATAGGTGTGGTGGCCGTGTCTCGTAGCGCAGATGTGTTTTACATGTCTCGCCAGCGAGATAGGTGTGGTGGCCGCCACTATCATCTGTGGCAAAAGAGGATCTCTACGTTCGGCCATTTGCTTGATCAGCTCACCCATCCTATCTCTTCTAGCACTTGCAATCTTCTTCTTACTCTCATCAATTTTCTTCTTACCTCTTCTCGTCATACGTTTCTTGTCTTCTTCAATTTCAGCCGCGGTACTATATGAAAGCACAAGCTTGTAGATCGTGCTACGATCACTTCTATGAAACCGCGTGTCCACTATAGATCCTCTCATCGGAAGACCCGTGATTCTCCCCACTTCTTCAACATCAAAGGAGGTCCATTTTCCTCCAATTCTGAAACTACTTCTTTTGACATTATATACTCCCAACAAGCAATCAACAATAACTGGTTGCATTGGAAGATCTGGAAGGTCTAAGTAGCCATAAAATGGAGTCTCACGCAGGACAATTCGTTGATCTTCCGATAAATAACCAGAAATTTGTTCTTGAAGGTCCCGGAAGTACCCGATGTTTGATGGAATTCGCACTAAAGCCATCGGATAAAATATTCTGCAACCATAAAACATAAGGCAACTTTAGTTGTCTATCAATATTGTACATAATTCCTTCATTGAAACAAATTTCATTTCAAAGCCTATGATTTCAAAATTGTAACAGACAATCTCAATTCTCGAATTATCACGCTTTATCTTTATATCAACCTATTTACAACCTATTTAGAATTTTTCCTTTTCTCTCTCAGTGAAAAAAATCTTGTAACAGACATACATATGTACAATATCAAACTGTTACAGATCAATATTTTTCATTTTCTTTTCATTTCTTAGTAATTTTTTTGTATCAAATGTTAACAATAACAGAACTTTTGTTATTTGCATTGTTTCAGGTATTGATTTGCAAGAGTTTGAGACTAACTAAAATTTTGCAACTTCAGTCCCATTGGTACTCAAATTCAGCGTTCATCTGTAACTCTGGGATATATCAGTAAAGTGGTCCGCATGGCTTAATAACAATGCAAGTAACACCAATGAACTAGGAATACTAAGACACATCACTAAGAAATGAAAAGATGAGTATCAAATATCAAAAAAAAAAAATCGACGAAAACACAGCCAACGCTCTTGCAAATCAATACCTGAAACGATGAGTTCGACGGCAAAATGAAAATTATAACTTTTTAGAAACAAACGCAGGATCGTTGTTTGGATCGCTGCTTGCGTGGGATCTTTGCCTGTGCCGGGAGCGCTTTGACTCGTGGACCACCAAATCACAGATTCTGATTGAATCGTGAGGGATTTAATGATTCTTCCTTCGTTTATCGAAGTGATAATTTAAAACGATATCTTATCAAAGTAAGATAGTCGTTCTTCTTAAGATCAAGTCAAAGCTCGAATCTTAAGGAATTGCCGGAAGCTCAGGAACTCTGCTCTCTCTGCTCCAAAGTGCTAAAAAATGACCAGCCCTTTCAAAAATCATCTCAGGGGGGTATTTATAACCCCTGAACAATTATTTATAACCCCTATGAACAGTTAGAGGAAAATGAGCTCGCAAGACAGCATTTGTTGTCTTGACTACCGAGACAGTGTTTGCTGTCTCGGCGGCCGAGACAGAGTTTACTGTCTCGGGTTCCGAGACAGTAAACACTATCTTGGAAAACCCAACTGCCCAGCAGTTTCCACCATAACTGCCTTCCCACATTTCAAACTCCGTTATTTTGATAGTTATCCATGTGATTCTCGCCCACGACGTTCCCCATGTTCTTTGACAGTTAATGGACACGTGTACAGCAGTTATCAAGGTGGTTTT
>NC_033796.1:52319573-52333510 GCF_001876935.1 Asparagus officinalis
GAGACAGTAAAAGACTGTCTCGCTGCGAGACAGTAAAAGACTGTCTCGCTGCGAGACAGTAAAGACTGTCTCACTGCGAGACAGTAAACACTGTCTCGCTTGCGAGACAGTAAAGACTGTCTCGCTGGCGAGACAGTTCATATCTGTCTTGATTTTTCAAAACAGTATGAGATCAATTCTTGTGATTTTTTGAGTGATCCTCTCTATGTTTGGGATATCTATTAGCATTTTTTAACGCCTACAGCTAATGCTAATCTGTTTGGTTTTGCAAATGGAACTGCTCGAGGAATGGCAACTCGAGCCAGGTTGGTTATGTACAAAGCTTGCTGGGGATTCTATGGATGACCGGTCTCTGACATAGTTGCTGCCATCGACGCTGCAGTCAAGGATGGTGTTCATATCCTCTCTCTGTCTCTTGGTGGAGGACCTAAAGAATTTGATGTTGATGTTGTCGCTATCGCCACGTTTGCTGCTGTTCGCAATGGCATATTTGTCGCATTTTCTGTAGGCAATAGCTGGCCAGATGAAGGATCTCTCGTTAACATTGCTTTGTGGATCACGACGGCCGACGCTGGATTAATCGATCGCAAGTTCCCTACGCGTTTCACGCTAGGGAGCGGTGAAGTCTACATTGGACAATCTTTATATCAGCAATCACCAAACTTTACAGGATTTGCTCCTCTTGTTTATGTGCCGCAATGTTTGATGTCTGATACAGAAATAACACAACTCGTCAAGGAAAAGATCCTCGTATGTGAAAATGCATTTGTTGAGCTCGGTATGAAAGTGGCTAAATCCAGAGGTGTCAGTCTGATCAGACTCAATGGCAATTATAGCGGCGAAGGAGTTATCGTTAAAGCATTCACATTGCCAGGTTTGACATTAGGCTACTTTGAAGCACAGAAGTTGATCAAATACATAAACTCAACCTCAAATCCAAGAGCTTCGCTTCAATTCGATTACCAAACTGTTATCAGAGAAACCCGAGCTCCAACAGTCGCTTGCTTCTCATCGAGATGTCCTAACTTTATCCAGCCAGAGATTCTCAAACCTGATATTCTTGCTCCAGGCATGAACATCCTTGCTTCTTGGCCTACTGAAACTCCTCTAACTAGAAGCTTGAAAGATTTGGGACATGCAGGCTTCAACATAATCTCCAGTACTTTGATGTCCTATCCTCATATCGCTGGTGTCGCTACGCTTCTCAAAGCAGAACACCCAAATTGGTCGCCAACAATGATTCGATCAGCGATGATGACCACAGCGTTCCCACTCGACAACAGCTATCGCCCAATTTTCCTCGACGAAAACCTAAAGCCTGCGAATGCACTAGCAATCGGTGCATGCCATGTCGATCGTGAGAGGGCGAAAAATCCAAGGCTGGTGTATGACCTAGGAGTACAGGATTACATCAATTTTCTCTACATAATGAATTACACCGAGACACAAATTAAGAGGTTCATGCCAGAGCCAAGCTCGTGTTCGAAATTTGGAGGAGGGGTGAGAGATCTCAACTACCTGTCTTTCGTGGCGATATTCGACGCAGAGACAAAGGAGAGGATGTTGACGAGGACCTTGACGAAGGTCTCGGAGCTGCTCGAGATGAACTCGCTTCCATCGCAGAGAATGGGCGGAGGTGGAGAGGGCCGAAGGAGGAGGAGGAGGAGAGGAGGGAGGGGGAGGAGAAGATTGAGGGGATTGGGAAGAGGGATGAGGAGGGAGGAGGAGGGAGAGGATGAGGAGGATGAGGGAGAGGGGGAGGTTGAAGAGGATGAGGAGGAGGAGGAAGAGGGGATAGGAGCAGGAAACTGTATTTAATGAGGGTTTTTTTAGAAAAAATCTCATCAGCACTGGCCGGAACAGTAACTCCGGCCAAATTTAAGGCCTATATGGCGCCGGAGTTGAGAAAATATACCAATCTGACAAAACTAAAAGAAAATATACCAACTTGTCACCAAGCCTCTACAAAATATACCAATCTGGCC
Source organism: Asparagus officinalis (assembly GCF_001876935.1). Lineage (NCBI taxonomy): Eukaryota > Viridiplantae > Streptophyta > Magnoliopsida > Asparagales > Asparagaceae > Asparagus > Asparagus officinalis. Next base: position 52,321,559 of record NC_033796.1, read on the forward strand.
ATTTTGCCGTAGGATATATTGATGACAGTTTGCCCTCATTTTCTGTTCAATAAAATACTTTAAGGGCACTGACATTTTTCTGAACTTTCATTTTAAGTACGGTCGTAAAAATTTTCTTAAATCAAAGGCCCATCCTTTAGTTCATGCTCAAAGTGTGACAGCTGACTGGTTATATATATATATATTTATATATTATATAATATATATATATAATATAATATATATATATATATATATATATATATATATTATGTGCCGTCGCGATTGCGGCTGTGTGTGTGTGTGTGGTGTGTGTGTTACATATACCACAGTGTGGGAAAATCTTTTTGTAGACAAAATTTTGTTGTTAGATCGGTGATTAAACTTTTTATTCATTTTTATTAATCTTGATAGTCTTCTAGAGAGGGGTGTGCCACTTCTCTAGAAAAGTCGACTTCACTATCCGAAGACAAGGAGTTATCACTAGCTCCTTTGAGAGCAATGGTCTTCATTTTTGGGGATGGCTCCTCAATTTCTCGTGGGGGCACTTCCTCTTTCTCCTTCCCTTTAAGCTTCTTCTCATGAACCTTAGGCTTGTCGATGAGGCCATCGAGAGCTAGACTAGTAAGATCGTGAGCTTCCTCTATGGTCGCAGCTTTGGGCTCCCATGCCGGAGTCAATGAGCGAAGGATCTTGTATTTCATCTCTTGGATAGTCAAAGTTTTGTCAAGACCATGAAATTCATTGATGATATTAGTAAAGCGAGAAAACATAGCATCAATGGATTCATTAGAAAGCATTTTAAATAACTCATAGTCATGCATAAGCCCACTAAATTTGGACTCCTTAACTTGGGGGGAGGGTCCTTCATGTGTAATACATAATTTTACCCAAATTTCGTGTGTGGTTGCACACGTGGAGACCCTATAGTACACATTGGGGGAAAGACCACAAATTAAGGCATTAATGGCCTTCGTATTGAGATTAGCTTGGAGTCTTTCTCCATCGGTCATGGTACTAATCTTGGACTTTTCTACATATTTCTTCTCTATGATATCCAAGATGTCAAGATCAATGCAACGAAGGTAAATCCTCATTCTAGCTTTCCAATAGGCAAAATTGCTACCGGTGAAAAGTAAGGGTCTAGTGGTGGATTGTCCCTCAAGCATATGCACATTCAATGAAGCCTCCATTGGATCTTTCCTCTAAGGTGGTTAGACCAAAAACAACTATAGAGAGCAAGCTCTGATACCAATTGTTGGACCGTAGAGGGGGGTGATTAGGGTCTTAAGGCAATAATAGTGTAATAAAAATTATGACAAGAATTATACAACTAATGAATGCTATAATAAAAGAGATAGGGTTAGAAATCGTTATCCAAGTGACGCGTGATGTGTTAACGAGGTTCGGTCCGCTGACCTACGTCCTTGCTCCCCACTCTCGAGGAGAATTCACTATACAAACTAGTTTGGAAGTTGGAACTTCTTCTACACAACGATCTCCATGAGATCTCATACCCACACGATTGATCTCCACAAGATCACACTCACAATAGTAGAAATCATAGGAAAAAACTCTCTCTTTACAGCAACCCTATAGCAAGAAGAGAGATAGCACTTGAAGCTTGGGATGTGAAAACGAAACAGTGAATAACAAGATGAAAGTTGAAGCTCTTTTGAAAACACAACCACAAACTCAAGAGATTTGCAATTAATTCTCTTGCTGAAGTAGTTGGGGTTGTTGGGTATTTATAGGAAGAGAATACAAAACGCACAGAAATCTAGCAAAAATCTTACAAAATCCAAGAAACAGATTCTGCACAGAACTAGCCGTTTGACAGGCTGTCAGTCGGCTGACGGGTGACGCCAGTTGACTGATAAGCTGAACCTTGTGTTCAAATACGAGCTTATCAGTCGACTGAAAAATATTTTCAGTCGACTGACAAAGTCAGTCGACTGGTCAATCGATGGAAACACAACAGAGAGTAAAATAAACATTCCAGGTACTTTTTTCAGTCGATTTATCAGTCGACTGATCAGTCGGCTGATAACAGGTTATCAGTCTGACTCGGTGTTTAAGTTGAGTTTCAATGCTCTGTAAAAAATAGTAAATAAATTCTAAAAAAATGTAAACCTTTGGGAATAGTTTATAAACATTTTGACAAACTAGTTTGAAAAAGAATTTTGCAAAAAGGTCCTCGTATTTGTGAAAATCAGCATTTTAACAAAAGTACCAAAATACGAGTTTTGAAAGTGTGCAAGTGTGTGTGATATCCCAAATAGCTTTTAACAAAAGTACCAAAATACGAGTTTTGAAAGTGTGCAAGTGTGTGTGATATCCCAAATAGCTTCAAATGAAATCTACAACTACTTGCCTTTGAAAGTGTGCAAGTGTGTGTGATATCCCAAATAGCTTCAAATGAAATCTACAACTACTTGCCTACATTAAAGTGCTAGAGAAAATAAAATAGCAAATATCTCTCACGTAGAAATGCACTTCTTGAGTCTTGATATTGCATTAGAGGTGATGAAGCTTCTCATTGCGTTAAGTGTTCTTGATAAACATTGCTTCATCACTTTGCCTCCACCTCCTTTAGATATTGACGTTGTAGCTCATATTCCATCCAATCCTCCATAAATGATACTAACTAGCTTGGTATTTATATTATCTAAAATATCACTCAATAAGCAATTAGTACTGATAATGGTGGTTGTAAATCATCATCAAAACACAAGGGCTAACAGTCTTATGTTTTCCATTCAGTCATTTGAGTTGTACTCATATTATTAAGTCAACTTTGCCTTAGTACGATTTCTAATTGATTCATGTTGAGACATATCGTGTTATTTTGGACTCCAGATGTATTCCAGTTTAGTTTATTTGGGACATGATTTCATTTATGAGATATATCATCCACATCATGTCTATAGTATTTATTTCCCTAATTTGCCTGTTTTGTACCTTCATTTAGATTTGTTTCCACTAGAGGATATTACTATGATTGGTGAAACATATTGTTGCACAGTGGAGGTGCATGACAGGTTTGACATCTCTGGGTTCACCTTGGACTGCAGCCATGTGTGAAAACATGGGCGTTACGGTAATTAAGTACATGTTTAGATTTACGCCTTAATTTTTCCATAAGTTCAAATATAACATGTAAAACAAATAAAAGTCAAAACCAATGTTGCCACATTTTAGGATGAAATGATGCCCGATAAATCATGATTTCCTTGCTATATTGCCTAAAAATTTGTTAATAAACAGTATATTATACCGTAAATTATTGTTTTGTGGCAAGACTTACAAATGAGACTTCATCTCGTAATTAAAATATTACTAAGAATTATTATCCATTTGATCTTAATTTTATAGAATCTCAAGTACTCACAAAATTTATTGTGATTTAAAACTTATCATTTCGATGTATCATCATCGTCATCATCGAAGTCTATATCCCAAATATAGTATTGTAGAATATTCTCCTAAGCTGATACCAAATATGATATTTTGTCCAATATTTGAACTAAGTTTAAGGAAGCAGTGGATTCTACAAAGCTTTTTTTTTTTTTTTTTGCCTTCCCTAGTTATTTTGCGGACATCATTTGCTTTAATGCAAAAGAAAAACGGCTATGATGGTGTTTGGAGGGCTTATTTTTAGAAGCTATTAATCTATGAAAGCTTTTGATGGCTTTTGGATTTTATCATAAAAGTTGTATAAAAATCCTTTGGGTATAATTGAAGCTTGTTTGGTGAAACCAAGCTTGCTTAGATGAGCTTTTAATAAGCTAGTTTTTCAGAAGTTGGAGGTATACTAGCTCTTTAAAGTGGGGTTTATAAGCTAATTTATTTGGTATTTTTCCAAACTAATAGATATGAATAAGCTGTAATTTGACCGAAAAATAATCTCCTTATGCATCCTTTACGTCTTGCTTTTTTTTCCTAAGGCTAATGAATGAGCTGGTGCTTTTCTGATTTTGTTTTGAAAGACAAAATATATCTATTGAATGTATGCTTTGATGGTCAACTTGCTACGGACACAGTTTCAGCAAGCATGCGAATAAAGGAACTCGAAGAATTGCCCCGGCCATCTAGAAGGTAGCTAACTACGTATGTTGAGAGGCATATATATACATGATCTGAGAGGAACAATAGAAAAAAAAACTAACTCAACATGAATTAAATTGCAATGTAAAGCGACATTCATTTAGTTCCAATGTATTTTCATGATCTAAATTAGATTCTCTCGATTTTTATTTGTTACTAATGAGGACTCTCCAATGCTTACATTTTGGCGCAAAGGAACTTATTACAATTCAAGTATTCAACTTTTAACATTAACAACCACCAGGACCTCCAAAATAGAACATAAATCCAATATTTGTATGGAATAATTCTCCTAACTTGATGCAAGGTATATTGTCAACATAAGAAGACACTAGATCCGGATTCAAATCATAAGGCTCTCCATGTTGATTAACAAACTGAATTTCCTGGATTGCTGCTGCTTTTCCCCCACCTTCCTCAGGAAAATGGCCACTACCCAATGGAGGACTTCTCTGACTATTTTCGAAGTTAACATTTCCACCCCAATTGATTTCTTGAGCACCCACAGATAAACTCTTGAATAATGTTTTCGGCCAGTATCCTAATAATTTATCTTGAACGTGCAAGAGCCAATTTCCACTCGTCTCATCCTATCATCATAAAGAGTGAAGTAAGAAGAAGTGAAAAAGCAAAATAGAAATTATTCTCTAACAAGAAGTGTCATAATCTCTTACATAATTACTTGTGTCATAATCTCTTACATAAATAATTTTGTATATAACTGGTTGGTGTATTGACACTTATCAATTTTGATCAGTAGGTTGAGTTTGCATGATAAAGGTTTCTAAAAAGAAATACTTAGCATCACTTTATTTAGTATCAGTAGCAATAAAGTGAATTATAAATTTCTACATGGACTTACTCATATCCACTAAGAACTTTTCAGGTTTGGGTGAATGTACAAACCCGATAAATGTTTTAATGCATGTAAATAGAACATTTTTAAATCATTAATTCATGTAAATAGACATTCAGTTAATGAGACGTATAACTTGTATAAATGCACGTACCAACAAGGTTGTCTACTAAAAAAATATTATTTCATGCTTGATTGTAATTTAAACAAAGTGATTTAAGAAATTGCTATGACTAAAATCAATCACAACAAAATAAATGGAAGGAAAATGATAATCATACTACCTTGTGTAATTTGACTCTAATAACATATTGTGTTCCGTTATAAACGGAAAGTGGCCAAATTTTGAATCCCGGAACTTCAGAAGTATTAGAGGGCACAAAACCCTTGCATAAAAGGTTGAAGCAGCCTGTAGTCATGTTACCATCGGCCTGACATATCATGTCATAAACCATATTAAGCATGACAATTCAATAAGATAAAAAATATATATGTATTATGACAAATTTTATAAACCAATAAGCAGATAAATGTTACCGTCCAATAAGTAAAAAAGTGAGTATCTGTATCGCCGTATAACCCCGGACTTACCTAGTATACAAAATGTGGAAAGATTTATGTTATAATTGAATAAAATTTATCTATATTCTAAATTTCAAAGATGTGAAATTGTTCTTTCAAGATGTAAAGGACCCTTAATTTATTAATATTGAATAATAATGTTTCCAATGAAACCCTTTAGCAAGTAATGTAGTATTAATTACTCACATGCCATCCGGCTAATATATGATTGATATCTTGCCGTGAACCATCCAACCCACTGATGACACTGATATATGCCGAAGTATCTTGGCCTAGTTCAACGTTTTGTAACCCATAGACTACGAATTCAGCTTGGGTCCCCCATCGTCCTTCTCTACTTTGGTATAGAAAAAGCTTAAAATGCGCGAAAGAAAAATAGATATTATTGAACATAAAATATGCACCCTTAAACAAAATGTGATTTCATAAAATATAACAACTAAGCGGCCATCTAGGAAGTCACGTATAAATCTTACTTCATTCGGGTTGACTTCTTGTACACCGACTTCTTCTCCTGAATCCTTTTTGAGAAATGCTTCATTCTGCATTAAACATAATTCAAAAACTTATTCGAATATTTTTATTCTTTACATAAATATTTGGGTTTTTCTCAATATATAGGTATCTCTAAAATCACCTCTGAAATCATTAAATTAGCTATTTTACCCTCAAACATTGTTATCAACCTTCAATTTTACAACCATTTTAATTATTTGAGAATAAAACCAGAATGTTTCTTTAAATTTATTTAAAAATACTGAATAATGACTAATTTATCCTTAGATTAATTAGTTGAAATTTAAACAAAAGGTGTCCCTTAGTTTTATCCCTTCATCCACCACAAAGATGAAACCGCCAAATCCATTGTTGAGAAATTTATTTCGTGGTAATTAAGAAACTTTAAGAATTTTTTTAGAGAAAATATTTAGTGTTATCCCTGTCATCCTCCACGAATTTAAATATAAACTAATCTACCCGTTCATCCGCCACAAAGATCATCAAAAGGAACTTTTCATGATTAATTGCAAAAACACAAGTTCAATGAGCATTAGTTTTATCCATTGGATTTATAAGACTCCATAAAACAAATTAATCAAAACCATCGTTAACTGGAAAAAAAAAGAGAGATTAGAGTAATATATTACAATGAATGATAAGTTGAAGGTGTCTTCTGCAGTGAATGTTGTAAGGTGGTTCTACCTCATAATAGACAGGGTAAGAAAGTAAACCGCTGAAATAATAACGCAAATTAGGATGAGGGGTACAATTGGATAGATTATAACAACTGGGACTGTAAATTAAATAGCTATTTAAATAAAAGTAGCTACAATTTGGAGGGTATGTATCCGAAAAAAATAAAGAAAAGAGAGAAAAAACTATAATGCAAGATCAATAGTTTTTTTCACTAGCAAAAAGTATCCATAAAAATTGGATATAATTATCAAGGAGCCAGTTATAAAATTCTCTTAACTATGCGCAATTGAACTTAAGAAAAAAGTATATACCAGAGTTAATCCCTTTCTCGGTGTACCATTAACTCCATTGTGACAAAGGACAAAGCAAAGGAAAATAAACCTAAAACTGTGAAACATTGCGGACGCCATTTCGTTGCTTGCCCTGGTGAAGGTCATGACAAAGCAAAGGATGGATATTTATATGGTCAGTGCATAATTTCCAATCTTTAATTGGAAAGGACAGAGAATGGCGGGATCATTAAGATCGTGATTCCCTAACCTTTAATGGGATGAATATTTTTTTTTAATGGAAAATGTAATCGGATGAATATATATAGTACATAAATATTTTCTCCATCCTTATTTGGTTGATTGTAGGATATATGATGACAGTTTGCTTCATTTTTGTCAATAAAAATATTAAGGCACTGACATTTTTCTGAAACTTTCATTTTAAGTAAGTCGTAAAAATTTCTTAAAATCAAAGGCATCTTTAGTTCAGCAAAGTTGGCAGCTGGTTATATTTGTAATCTAAACTAATTCGGGAAGTAATACGATAAATTTGATTGAAACTTAAACAAGTGAAAGAATTAATTTCTTCCAATTGAATTGCTCCTATAATTCCTCATATTTCCCGAAAAGGAGATCACCTTTGTCAATTACCAAAATTAAGTCATTAATTTCAAATTTTCCGAAGAAAATGATCATTCATTTCCTCCCAAATTAAGTCAATACGTATACAAGTCTAAAGTGAGTGATCTATGATAAGAAATAAATAAATAAATAACCAGAGAATTTTTACACATTCTATTCATTTTCTTTCATGAAAAGGATGGAGAGAATTATGTTAATTAGATAATTAGTTAGAATAATAAAAAACATCATCGGTTCATTTACTTATCAGTTTCAAAAATAGGAAAAAAATGGAAAAACATTACGAGTGTTATGAAATAATGTGGATGTCCATTTAGTTTCCCAAAAAGTTGATATTCCCCTAGTACATTAATCTTTTTCCTAGAACAAAACAATGCATGTTCTTGAAAGACTAAGTTCATGAATGAGTAATTAATGTGATTCATGTATCATCATCTTAGTTTGTATATAAATAGAGGTATTCCTACCTCACTTTGAGATAGCAATGAAGAACAAATGAAATAAAATTTCTCTCTATTTCTCGTCTATCTTTTTTTCTCTACTTCATTAGTTTTACAGCACGTTATCAGCATGAGACTCTACCATTGAAACAATCTTCTTCAAGTCCATTACATTCATCGTTGGGTACGTGCTGATATTTTGGATAAACTTTCGAGGTATAATTTCTCTTTCCAATTCAATTCATTTTTCACTATGACTAACCTTACCTACAAGATTTTAAATCAATCAGTAAGTGTAATTCTACAATGTATAAAATTACCTCTCAATTGCAATTGTATGGAGAAAATATCACTGATGACGATATGTTAGAAAAAAACATTCTCCACCTTTCATGCCTCGAATATGCTCCTGCAGCAGCAATATCGAGAGAGAGGATTAAAGAAATACTCTGAATTGATTTCATGTCTCCTTTTGGCTGAACAAAATAATGAATTATTATTGAAAAATCATGAATCCTGACCTACTGGTTCTAGCTCATTCCCTGAAGCGAATGCAACTAAATCTCAAAATCATGGTCGTGGGCATGGACATGGCCGTGGAGGAGGCCGAGGATGTAGCCGTTATCGTGGACGAGGTCGTGGCAGATATGTGCCTTATAATCACATTGATCATAGCTATGGCAGAAGACAAAACAACTCCCAGAAATGGGACAATAATGATAATAAAAGTGAAGAAAAGAAACATTATAAGGAAATATGCTACATGTGTGGAATAGAAGGCCATTAGTCCCGTACCAGTCGTACGGCGAAACATCTTGTTGACCTCTATCAAGTATCATTAAAAGGGAAAGGCAAAAATACCGAGATAAATTTTATTGATCAAAACAATGTTTATGATGATCTTGATGATATCACACACCTCGATGTAGCTGATTTCCTTGAGCAACCTGAAGTTGCGAAATGATCCCATGATAAATACCCGACATTTTGAATTTTTTTTATTTTTGCATCTTTTATGTAATTTTATTTATGAATTTTGTAATTTATGGACTTTATTGATATTTACTTTTGTTTGTAATTTTCTTTGCCGTTTCTTCCTGAAGAAGAAATGGATGCCAAATATTTGGGATCAAACAATGGTGATGATGATACTTGTCTCATTGATAGTGCTACTATACACACTATACTTAAAAACATGAAGTATTTTTCTCATTTGAAAATAGAAGAAACAAATGTTAACACAATAAGTGGTAGTGCTAAATTGATTGATGGCTCCGGAAGAGCCACTGTATTTCTTCCCAAATGGACTAAAATTATCATAAATAATGTACTATTCTCGATAAAGTCTCGAAGAAATTTGCTAAGTTTTAAAGATCTCCGTCGAAATGGATATCATATCGAGACAATGAATGAGACAAATGATGAATACTTATTGATTACAAATACCATTTCTGAGAAGAAATGCGTATTAGAAAAGCTGCCTTCTCTATCTTCTAGTTTATATTATACAAAAATAAGTACAGCTAAAATTTATCACCTTATAGACCAGAAGTCTACTAATCCCAATGATTTTATGATTTGGCATGATCGCCTTGGACATCCTAGTTCTATAATGATGAGGCGAATAATTACAAATGTAGGCGTCTAAAATTGTTTATGAGATCCCGTACGCAGCTCGAAACGGAGAGCACTGAAGTTCTACTATAACACAGAAAGTCAAACGCTATATCCTCGGGGGTACAACGGTTTGCTACTGCGCTGCTTATCTACTAAAGAAGCGGAAGAGGTCATTAGGAAGACGCATGAAGGAGTTTGTGGTACACACAAACCTGGCCCCAAACTTTATGACCGCATCAGAAGGATGGGATATGATGCGACATAATTATGTACCAAAATTGCAAGTGCACAATTTATCAAGTTATAGTATAAAAAGATATCGATCCCACGAAGAAGGTGATTTTAAGAGATTATTAAACTTGGTTCTTATATTTTGTGTGTGACAATTAGGAATAAAGAATAAGTGTGATTTTGTTGAGTGATTGTTATGAATATATGCAAAAGATAATAAATTGAATTTTAGAAGAGAGAAGGAAGAATTAAAGAATAAATAAAATCATAAGGCAAGAAATATGAATTAATAAAATCAAGAAATAAAACCAAGAATGAGAAGAAAAATTAAGAAAGTCAAGATGGAGGATTCAAAAGAGGTAAGAAATCTAGAATATAATCCACTAACCAATTTTAATTACAAAACATAAACTATTCTCTTTTTATCATATTTTAACTTAGATTTATTAAGCATAGATTATCAAACCATTTAAGGAAAGTGTAACCTATCAAATTATCATCTAAGTTAAAATTACTATTCATGATAAGAACAATCAACATGATAATAATCCTAGAATTCATAAGCATAACCTATCAAACCATTTAAGGAAATCATAGATTATCAAATTTTTCTTCTACCGATTAGTTCTCTAGTTGATTATCCTAAACATGAACATTTTAAATGCAAGAGAATAATTCATACAATATAAAGGAAATTAGACTAGTTTCATACAATTCCAAGATTCTTACAAGAATTAAATTCACATCTTAAGAAATAAAAACAAGAAAAAGAGGACTAATTACAAAATTAAAAAGAAAAGAAAAATCTAAACTATGAACAAGAAATAAATCTAATTACAAAGAAAATAAAAATCTAAACTACAAAATAAATTGCAGAAATTAAATGCAAGAAAAATAAATCTACTCTACAAATTAAAGTGCAAAAAGAAAATAAAAAAGACAAGAAAGTAAATCTATACTACAAGCATGAATTTAAATCTAACTAATAAGCAATAATAAAGAAATTACTAAAAAGAAATAAAAGAGAAAAGAAATGCAAACCTTCAAATTGCTCTTCATCTCCATCCTCATCATTCAACAAGAGGAGAAAGAACAAATTTAAAGAGGAAAAAATTATTTTTATTAATTGCAACTAAAGTTATAATTTTTGGAAGGCCTTCTCAATTAAGAGTAGCCCTCCTCTCCAAAAGGAGTTTACAAAATTTTTCACACCTTAACCCCTCACTCTCTACCCCTATTTATAGTAATCTTCAATGAATATGAGCCATTGGATTTGTCTTGATCCCTAAGCAATAATCTCCACCTTTGAATTTGCTTTTTTTGTTCTTCTCTAGCCCAATCTTAATTTGATTTTCCAAGGCCCAATCTTCATTTGATTTTTCAAAATAACAAGTTATGTCCGGCCATTTCATTCATGCAACAAGTCCAGGTCCGGTCCTTGAGAAACTTCTGCAGCAGCTTGTGATTCACTTGATTTTCAAAAGAAAATCAAATCAAGTCTCTGGTCCATCTTGAAAAATCTACAGCACATCCAATGAAGTCCGGCCCACATTTGAGTTCATTTGATTTTCTTTTGAAAATAAAAATTCATTTCTTTGGCCCATTCAAAGGCCAGCTGCAACCGGCCCATTTGCATATGAGTTGGTAGTTCAGCTTCGGTCCAATGGAGATACAAATGACAGCTTGGTCCATTCTCCATTAAATTGATTTTCAATTCCCAATTAGTCAAGTCCGGTCCATGTTGCATTTCCATTTGATTTTCACCTCAAAAATCTGCAGCAAATCCGGCATACTCTTCAAAATCAAAGCAAATGTAATCTTTTGCATCCAAGTCCATTTAATTCCAACTCTTTGCATCCAAGTCCATTTCATTCCAACTCTTTGCATCCAAGTCCATTCCATTGCTTTTCTTGGTGTATTTACTTTTCTTGATGGACTTTGGCTTCAAAAAAATGCTACAAACTAGAGAAGAGAGATTTTTGAGGGGTTTTTACATTTAATAATATTTATTTATATTTTTATTCAATTATGT
>NC_033796.1:52334510-52347971 GCF_001876935.1 Asparagus officinalis
GGTCCATCCAATGGCTTCCATATTCTCTCTTAAAACATCTAAGAGAGCTTCCTTTTGACCGGTAGTCAACTCAGAAGAAATGATAACTGTTAAAGACTCGTTCTCCCCTAAGTAGGCATACTCTAAATTTTCGGGTAGAGGTTTAAGCTCTAACTTAGGGGGTTCCTCCACAGATGGGCGAAGCTGGACTCGGGGTTCTATCTCTAAAGGTTCTCATTGCCAGCCAACAGCAAAAACATGATTGACTAGCGGTTCTATCTCAAGTTCGTCATCAGAAAGCTCCTTAATCATTAAATCAGATGCATTTGAATCAGACTCACACTCTCCCTCCTGTTGTTCACTGGATATTCCTTGAATGAAATTCACTTCCATAGGTTCATCAGATGGGTCACTAGGCTATCTCCCTAAGTTGAAGATATTGAGGTCAACAGTCATATTCCCAAAAGATAGTTTCATCTGACCGGTTCTACAGTTTATCAAAGCATTTGAGGTGGCTAAGAACGATCTTCCTAGAATAACGGGGATTTGACTTTTGAGATTGGAAACGGGCTGCGTTTCCATGACAATAAAATCAACAGGGAAAATGAACTCTCCAACTTTGATCAGAACATCCTCTACCTCTCCTTTGGGAATTTTTACAGATCTATCAGCTAACTGTAGAGTGCATCTTGTCGGTTTAAATTCTCCTACACCTAGCTGTTGATAGACTGAATAAGGAAGGAGGTTGACGCTGGCTCCCAAGTCTAGAAGTGCCTTATCAATGTGAGTGTTACCTATAACGCAAGGAATTGTGGGACAACCACGGTCCTTATATTTCAACGGCATGGGTTTCGAAAAAATTTCACTGAGGTTGGCAGCTAAGAAGACTTTCTTGGGGACATTTGTGGTTCTTTTCTTAGTGCATAAGTCCTTCAAGAACTTTGCATAAGAAGGAATTTGTTCGATTGCATCTAGGAGAGGGATGTTGATCTTGACCTGTTTAAACGTTTCTAGGATTTTCTCAACCTGCGGAGAGTTTTTCCTAGGTTTGAGTCTATCTGGAAAGGGGGCAACGGGCCTATACCTATCTAGATCAGGCTCAATCTCAAGTTTAGTATTTTGGTCATCGGAAGGAATTGCTTCATCGGAAGGAGTGTTTTGGATGGGAGAAGGGGTTTGATCCGGTGGCATTCTAACCTGATTGTCTATTTGTTTTCCTGATCTCAGAGTGTGAATTGCATTCAGTTGAGCTGGGTTATTGGAACCAGTGTCTTTAGGGTTTGCAACAGGTTGACTAGGAAATTTTCCTTTTTCTCTCTCACTCATGGCAGCGGCTAGTTGCCCAAGTTGGGTTTCTAACCGGGCTTTCTCTCTCACTCATGGCAGCGGCTAGTTGCCCAAGTTGGGTTTCTAACCGGGCTATGGCTTGTGTGTTAGAGTTGAGCATTTGGCCGGTGGTTTGCATGAATGAATTTAGAGTGGTGGATGATTGGGTCAACATATTGGTAGTTTGTGTAGAAGCTTTGATCATAGCTTCTAAACCTTTTCTAAGACACTTAAACGTTTGTCCATGATCGGAATTTGATTGATTTGTAGGCTGGTGAGGATGAGGATGTTGGTTTGGAAAAGGTGGGTTAGAAAAATTGTTCGGTGCGTTGAATGGGACAGTGTTTCCCCTAGGGAATTGTTGGTTTGACGCGGGAATAAAGTTTTGGTTTCCATGAGAATTTCCTTGGTTCCAAGCAAAATTGGGATGATTTCTCCAACCTGGATTGTAGGTTGGAGAAAATGGATCATTTCTAGGGCGCTGGAATGCAGCGTTCATCTGTTCTAAAGCATGGTTGTTTCCTAGAAGAGGACATTCCTCTGAAACGTGGGTAGGAGACTGACAGTTATGACATCCCGGGGCAGAAATATGATTGATTTGAGCCGGAGCTCGTTCCTTAACTTCTAAGGCTTCTAACCTCCGCATAATCGTCGCCATCTTCGCTTCAGACGCAATGTTTGACTCCAGGGAAAGACCACTAGACTTAGATTGGGAAACAGATGAAACCCTGTCATCACAGTTTTCCCACTGCATTGTTTTCTCGGATAGACTCTCTAGGAATTCCCAAGCTTCATCGGCGTTTTTTCTCATAAAATCTCCCTGACACATCGATTCTAAAGATGTTTTTGAAGAATAGTCCAATCCTTCATATATGACTTGGCACAATCGCCATTTTTCTAGACCATGATGAGGACATTGGATTAAAAGATCTTTAAATCGGTCAAAGTATTTCCAGAATGGCTCTCCCGGGACAATTTTGAAATTCTGAATGCTGTTCCTAAGCTTTACCGTTTTGTGAATAGGGAAAAATTTCTTGAGAAAAACGGTGACAAATTCCTCCCAAGTTGAGATGGAATTTATCGGTAAGCTGTACAGCCATTTTTTAGCTTTGTCCTTTAGAGCAAATGGAATAAATCTAAGCTTAATCGCATCTTCGGTTAATTCTCTCATTTTTATCATAATACATACTTCCTCAAATTCCGAGATAAATATATATGCATCTTCTGTTTCATTACCTAGGAATTTGGGAAGCATGTTAATGAAATGCGGTCTAAGCTCGAAATTTGCTCCATTTACTTCGGGGAGTCTTATGCAAGATGGAATTACATTTCTGGTGGGGTAACACATATCCTGAAGAACTGGTTGATTTGCCATTTCTTGGATTGGTTCAACACGGATTAAGCGATGAAAATTATCCCGAACCCAAAATTGCATACACCAAAACAATTTTTTTTTTAAAGAAAAGAAAGAAAGAAAATTAGTTTTTTTTTTGAAAGAAAGAAAATTAGTTTTTTTTAAGAAAGAAAATTAGTTTTTTTCCTTTTAAGGAAAGAAAGAATTTTTTTTTTAATATGAGAAGATAAAGAAAAAGAAAAATCCTAACTAAAACAAATCAAGGCAATCACTTTTCAATCAACTCTAACTCTAGGGTTTAGCCTAACTCTACTAGACCAGCTCCTAACCAAAAATTCCTACAGTGAAAAGATCAAAGTTTTACTCAGATAGTTAGCCAGGTAAGGATAGTACTAGAGGGTGATCAAAGATCAATTAAGTACCTCTTTCCTTGCGGAGCGCTTTACGCAACCCCTAAACCTTGCCTTAGACACCAACTATTCTGAGAAAACTTAAACCGTTCACTTAAGGATTTCTTGTTCCTTATTGAGCTCGAATCCTTAGGGGCCAACATCTAATGAGTTTTATTAGGCTTGGGTGGTGTAGTGAGGAATTAGTGATTTTGGGCTAAGGAAAGGGTGATGAAATCCCTCACATTATCTTGATTATGGGGTTTTAAGAATGTTTTAAGTGTGTGCCAAATCAAGTGCTACAATCACTTTGGTGAATTCCTACACTATATGAAATGCAACCCTAGAAATTAAAAAGCGACTAAAAAGGATGATAAAAAGAAAATCTTTTTTTTTTAAATTATGGTCAACAACAATCAAATGTGAGAAGGGGGCTCATGTTTGAATTTATTATCTTGTTAGTTAATGTCCAAGTGAAAGATGAATTTTATTATGGTCAACAAAAATAAAGTCTTTTTTTTTTAAATCCTAATTGTCTCTAATCGTGAAGCTAGCTAAAGAGGGTGGAGTTGAAAACTAGAAAGAAGACTTACCCGAAAGTAATGCTCCAAATTCTTGATCTTCAATCCAAGATTTTCAAGCTCCAAGCGGTTCCTTCACAAGAAAAATACACAAGTTAAAGAATCAAGTTAATAAAATCCTATTTTAGCACCTTCCCCGGCAACGGCGCCAAAAACTTGATGCGGCATAATTATGTACCAAAAATTGCAAGTGCACAATTTATCAAGTTATAGTATAAAAAGATATCGATCCCACGAAGAAGGTGATTTTAAGAGATTATTAAACTTGGTTCTTATATTTTGTGCGTGACAATTAGGAATAAAGAATAAGTGTGAATGTGATGAGTGATTGTTGTGAATATTTGCAAAAGATAATAAATTGATTTTTAGAGGAGAGAAGGAAGAATTAAAGAATAAATGAAATCATAAGGCAAGAAATATGAATTAATAAAATCAAGAAATAAAACTAAGAATGAAAAGAAAATTTAAGAAAGTTAAGATGAAGGATTCAAAAGAGGTAAGAAATCTAGAATATAATCCACTAACCAATTTCAATTACAAAATATAAACTATTCTCTTTTTATCATATTTCAACTTAGATTTATTAAGCATAGATTATCAAACCATTTAAGGAAAGTGTAACCTATCAAATTATCATCTAAGTTAAAATTACTATTCATGATAAGAACAATCAACATGATAATAATCCTAGAATTCATAAGCATAACCTATCAAACCATTTAAGGAAAGCATAGATTATCAAAATTTTCTTCTACCGATTAGTTCTCTAGTTGATTATCCTAAACATGGCATTTTAAATGCAAGAGAATAATTCATACAATATAAAGGAAATTAGACTAGTTTCATACAATTCCAAGATTCTTACAAGAATTAAATTCACATCTTAAGAAATAAAAACAAGAAAAAGAGGACTAATTACAAAATTAAAAAGAAAAGAAAAATCTAAACTATGAACAATAAATAAATCTAATTACAAAGAAAAGAAAAATCTAAACTATGAACAAGAAATAAATCTAATTACAAAGAAAATAAAAATCTAAACTACAAAATAAATTACAGAAATTAAATGCAAGAAAAATAAATCTACTCTACAAATTAAAGTGCAAAAAGAAAATAAAAAAGACAAGAAAGTAAATCTACACTACAAGCATGAATTTAAATCTAACTAATAAGCAATAATAAAAAAATTACTAAAAAGAAATAAAAAAGAAAAGAAATGCAAACATTCAAATTGCTCTTCATCTCCATCCTCATCATTCAACAAGAGGAGAAAGAACAAATTTAAAGAGAAAAAAAATTATTTTTATTAATTGTAACTAAAGTTATAATTTTTAGAAGGCCTTCTCAATTAAGAGTAGCCCTCCTCTCCAAAAAGAGTTTACAAAATTTTTCACACCTTAACCCCTCACTCTCTACCCCTATTTATAGTAATCTTCAATGAATATGAGCCATTGGATTTGTCTTGATCCCCAAGCAATAATCTCCACCTTTGAATTTGTTTTTTTTGTTATTCTCTAGCCCAATCTTAATTTGATTTTCCAAGGCCCAATCTTCATTTGATTTTTCAAAATAACAAGCTATGTCCGGCCATTTCATTCATGCAACAAGTCCAGGTCCGGTCCTTGAGAAACTTCTGCAGCAGCTTGTGATTCACTTGATTTTCAAAAGAAAATCAAATCAAGTCTCCGGTCCATCTTGAAAAATCTGCAGCACATCCAATGAAGTCCGGCCCACATTTGAGTTCATTTCATTTTCTTTTGAAAATAAAAATTCATTTCTTTGGCCCATTCAAAGGCCAACTACAACCGGCCCATTTGCATATGAGTTGGTAGTTCAGCTTCGGTCCAATGGAGATACAAATGACAGCTTGGTCCATTCTCCATTAAATTGATTTTCAATTCCCAATTAGTCAAGTCCGGTCCATGTTGCATTTCCATTTGATTTTCACCTCAAAAATCTGCAGCAAATCCGGCCTACTCTTCAAAATCAAAGCAAATGTAATCTTTTGCATCCAAGTCCATTTAATTCCAACTCTTTGCATCCAAGTCCATTTCATTCTAACTCTTTGCATCCAAGTCCATTCCATTGCTTTTCTTGGTGTATTTATTTTTCTTGATGGGCTTTGGCTTCAAAAAAATGCTACAAAATAGAGAAGAGAGATTTTTGAGGGGTTTTTACATTTAATAATATTTATTTATATTTTCATTCAATTATGTGCAAACTAATCTAACAACAATTATTAATGGTATATTTATTCATGTAAAATAGATAATGAGGGTATAAAATTGTAATAAAATGTGATTATCAGGATACTTCTGGCCCACCATGATCAAAGATGCAGTCGCGTATGCTCGAAAGTGTTATGCGTGTCAAGTACACGCGAATTATATGCACCAACCCCTGGAGCATCTACACCCTTCGGCTATATCATGGCCTTTTGAGACTTGGGGAATGGACGTTGTTGGTCCTATTTTTCCCTCGTCAGTCAAAGGGGACCGATTCATCCTGACAATTACCGATTATTTCTTCAAATGGGCTGGAAATCAAGAGGGCGAGGTGCTGTCAAATTGGAGAGTGGAGCAAGAATTTCAGAAGAGTTAGCAGATCTTAGCAGAGTTCCTCATTAAAAAGAGAGTTCGAGAGATCTGAGACTTGTTTTCACCTTATTCCTCCAGATTTAAGCTTAGTCTTAATCTCGAGAAGAGCCGTAATCTCGCTTGGTTGAGATTATCACTGCTGTGATTACTTTCTTCGTGAAGTAAGAGCATTGATTATCAATCTTCTACTAACCGGATCTGATTCGTAGGCGGTCCATGGATAAACCCCGACACCGACAATGATCCCGCACAAGCAATAGGAGTTAGGACTACTATTGTGTGTAGTTTGAAAGAAAGTTATAATTATTTTTGATTTAAAGTCTTATAAAAAGGCTATTTGTTTGAGTTTATTGTAAACGTTTGAAGTTGTAATGGACTCATCAATGAAATTAACTTTCCACCCAAACACGCTGGCGACCACGGTGGGAGCCGACAGCCTTTCTGCGAAGGCTGATGTGTCGTAACCTTGGATCCTTATCCCGGTTGAAGAAGAGGTCGAATATGAGTTCGACCAACAGAAGTACGAATAGTACTTGTCCTCATCCTCCAGATCCGCCTCTCCTCAAGAAAGGTCGCTGGACTTTGGCTTCAAAGGTCCAAGAAGAGGATCTCCTCGCCAATGCTTCGTTTGTGGCTCGCAATGCCCCACAGGCATCCGACAAGGCTGAAGCCGCAGATCTGAACCCCTTAAGCAAGGGGATGACTGCTGATAACGTGCTCATTCTATCAAAGAGAGCATGTTAGAGATAGCGACAACTCCTCGCACGCCAGCTGGCCAAAGCCTTGGAACCGGTTGATGGAATCCGCAATGAAACGGATCTGAAGCCAAGGAGGCACCAACCGCTACAACAACGAGTGGACAACCCCTCCTCCTTCAAACCAGTGAAGAATGAATGGGTACGTGTCAAAAAGACCTGATCGAATCTTCAAGAGCGGATTCAGAAACGTCGCGCATTGCTTGCGCATGCAAGAATCCTTGTGCAAGAAGCTAAAAAATTAAAGAAGGAAGAAGTGGAAAAGAAGCTACCAAGACTGCATAAAGTATGAAGGCCAAAGTCCAAGACGGCGGCCGAAAAGATAAAAAACTATGGGTCACTCAAATCTGACCTTCCAGACCGCGGGTCACTCAAGTCTGACCCTCCTAGCTGCGAGTCACTCAAATCTGACCCTCCAGGCCGTGGGTCACTCAAGTCTAACCCTCTAAGCTGCGGGTCACTCAAGTCTGATCGTCCCAGCCGCGGGTCACTCAAGTTTGACCCTCCCAACCGTGGATCACCATGGTCTGACCCGCGTCAAGGCCAAGACAAGAGACATTCTAGACCTGTTCTATCGAGTTCCACCCCTACTTCATTTGATCTCGCGCCTCTAGTAGAGCTCCGCGATAGCGTGGATTTGTCCCGATTTAAGATAAAGATTACAGATCGTCTTGGTCCTTCACACGATGATTGAGGTAAAACTCCAGTCAAAGAGCGCTTGGGCCCATTGAACGAATCTCGAGCGGTTTATCAGGCTGGGGGTCGTAACCGTCCTCCTAGGCGGTGGAGGAGATTGCATGATGGGAAAATACCTATAACTGACCGTATTGGATTGCGTGTCAAAGTCCAGGAGCCCGTTGAGGTCCTACGCTCATGAAAACATAGCCTCGAACGTGTGACTCCTGAAGACACTAACAAAGCGTTGAGTCGCCAGAGGAAAGCATGTTCATCTGACGATGACGTTAGACCTGGGGAGTCGTACCAACACACGATGGGTTGCTCCGACCATAAGACTGATGAGTTATACTATCAAGCTGGGGGTACGAACAAGTCTCGGAAAAAAGTACCCGAAAAACGGATTCTTATTGTCCGTGTGCTAAAATTATCAAGGTAGTATTGTCAGAATGTTGCTGCCCCAAGACGGTTCCGGAGAGAGTTTCAGTGTTTGAAAGAATCTCCACCGGAACGTCCAAGTCCAAGCCAAGGCATTTCCGCAGAAAGAAATCATCCGCTCAGAATGATGAATTTCCAGAAGTGTTTGTCAACATTGTAGGCGTCCAAAATTGCGTATAAGGGGGCCGCACGAAACTCGAGACGAAGAGTGGGCGAGTCAAGAAGATTCACCTAATCAGCTCGTGCACCTTGGTCAGTGCACGCACTCCATTCGACCCGTGCGCGTCGGTCAACGCGCACACGTCAAACAACTCGTGCACGCCGGTCAAACGCGCGCACGTCAAACTAGCTCGTACGTGTCGGTCAGCGCGTGTACGCCAATCAGCCTGCGCACATCAATCAACACGCGTATGTTAACCAACGCGCGTTCGACGGTCAGTCCCTGTAAAACCCCGAAAATTTCTATAATACATGTGTGAATTATTAATAATAAATATTTCCCTTGTGATGAATAATCATATATATACACATATATATGTCATATGAATGTAATTATCTATGTTTGAGAACCCAACAAGTGATTATAAGTGAGAGAAATCGAGTGTTTTGGCTAGCGTGTGAAGTGCCTGGTAGCAGGCATTTTTATGCTGAGCGGTCGACCGCACCGGTCGACCGATCAGCGGTTATTAAGTTTTCCAGAATTCGGGTTCAATCGGGTTCGGGTTGGGTTTTGGTGAGTTGATATATATATATTTCTGCCCGAGAGAACCTCTCCCAGATCTGAGTTTTCAAAACCCTAGCTGGCATTGGTGATTTGGGGAAGTTTTTGAAGATTTTCAGCGGGATTCTGGATTTCCAGCGAAGGGAATCAACCTATTGCAGATCTAGGGCTTTCATCAGCACCCAAGGCGAGTAATCTCTCGCTCAACCTCTACCCCTTTCAATTTAATGTCAAGGACTGAGTTTTATTGGGTTTTATTGAGCCAAATTCGTATTTTTAGAATAACTAATAGATTATTATGGCATAGAATATGGATTTGGGATTTTATCTATTTTAAAAACTCACCAACATTTCTGATAACAGATCTAGATCTGAAAATATCTAATAAAAGAGTAAAAACCCTTTTTGTTTTTTGTTAACTGTGATTAAATCGTGTTTATACATTTATGGGATCTTGGTGGCAGAGCTTTAAGGGTTATATTCATGATTTCACTGATATTAAATCGTGTTTATACATTTATGGGATCTTGGTGGCAGAGCTTTAAGGGTTCTATAAAATCTAGGTTTTGTTTTATAAATTTTGTTTGAGGTTTCAAGCTGACAGAAACCCAGATTTGGGTTTCTGTTCGCTTGGCGGTCGACCGGGTCGGTCGACCGCTAAGCTCGATTTAGGGCTTCGGTCGACCGCGATGTTCGATCGGTCGACCGCGACGTCGATTCGGTCGACCGCGACGTCGATTCGTTCGACTGCGATGTCTGGTCGGTCTAAAAAAAAAAAAACCAGAAAAAAACCACACACTCGCGATGCCTAGGGTCGACGCCAAAATTTTGTCAGAGTCGTCGGTCGCCGATCGGTCGGACCGCCGAACCCTGTAGCATTTTTCCAGTTTTAGGTATTTGAGTATTTTTTTTTAACCATATTCGGGGGTTTGTCTGGATACTGACGCTGGTTTAAATAGTCCAGCCTATGGTGTCAATATCCATATAGATTGACCTTGAGGGTATAAATTGGGACATATCCCTAATTTGAGATTATGAATTTGATAATAAATTTCTTATTACATGCATGTCGATCTTTTACTACTTCGTACATCCTCGTGTTGCTATAATCCATAAAGTCCTCGTGTTGCCTATAATCCCTCTCAGTCCTCGTGTTGGACAATTTCCGCTTATCTCATGAGATTGGAAAACTGAAATTCTATGTTTCATTATTCGGATAGCAGTTCTTAACCCTGGCATGGACTATTATATAGCAATCATGACCCTGATAATTTGTAGAAATTTGGTTTTTGACACTATGTAGACTTAAACATGGTATTCATGCAAGAACAACATGATATTCATGTTGGTTATGTCACACGCACTTAAATTTTGCTCTGGGTGTCTGTCGTAGTTTTCTATTTTGTTACTGTATATGAACCTTGGGTTAGTATTTAGAAGTTTATTAATTTGAGATATAAGGTATATACATGAGGGTTTCCTTATTTGGATTATTTCGCTCGACGTACCTATTCTCGTGCTGTAAACTTCTAAATACTAAAACCCTCTTTAGTGAGATCAATAATTTTAGATCTATTATATATTATCTGTATTTTCATAAATAATGAGCCCTTTTCCCTTTGGGTTGGTTGTGATGTTACTCGCTAGCGCTTTGACGCTCGTTGTCCCTCCCCCTTTCAGGTCACGAGCCAGGAGCACGGAGTGTCGCAGGTTGAGAGCGGACCACTTTAGTGTTCAGCTTACTTTCTGGTTTTGTAGTATTTTCTTGAGCTCCACTGTAGTGTGGTTAGACATTTGAGGGTATTATTCTAGAATTTGTAAAGGCGGAGTGCCTTATTTATTCTTGTCAGATATTTGTATTTGAGACTTGTGACTACTCCAGTTTATTTATTCAGACATTGACTATGTATTTCCATTTGTTGGATGATGAGATATTTATTTGATCATTATCAGTTCATCAGTCCTTTGTGTATTACTTTTTACTTGCTTTGTACCTACACCTGTTGTTGATTCCACTAGAGTGATAGTAATTGTGATGGTGAAACGTGTTACTGCACGGTGTGGTGCATGGCAGGTTTGACATTCTTGGTTTCACCTCGGACTGCAGCCTTGTGTGAACCCAGGGGCGTCACAGTTGGTATCAGAGCTCTAGTTCCAGTATCCTTAGGATCATCCCGTGTCGGGTCGTGGAGCTAGGATAGAGTTTCTTAGGATTCATGTATAGAGTCCGAAAGGATTTTCTAGTATGAGTGAGGACGATATATGCGTATATCTCAAAATTTGAGAATTTTTTTTTGACAACTATTTTATATAGATTCAAAGTATTTGTGTGAATACTATATGTTGTGAAAATTTCAATACGATACGCTATTTATAAAGGTCTATTTTGACTCATGAATTTTATTTTTCTTACCATCAGGAGAGAGATGGCAGGACGAGGTAGACCCCGTACCAGGAGAGCTAGCCAGGCAGAGTCACAGCAGACTCCACCTGAGCAGCAGCCAGCTCAGTCCGAGCCCCAGCAGACTCCACCCGAGCCGCAGCAGGCTCCTCAGTATCTGGTGGACCTTATGGCCCCTCTTATCGCTCGGATGACAGCTATTGAGGAGTTGGTGACGACTCATATAGCACCACCGACACCGCCACCACCACCACCAGTAGCTCAACAGCAGGGGATTGTAAGCGTCTAAAAATGCCTATAGGTGTCCGCACACAGCTCGAGACAAAGAGAAGGCGATGAACATTATTATCCGAAGCAAAGAGGATCATTCGACGTCGACAAGCGCATGAAGCGAATCAGCAAACTGTTGATGACACGACAACGAACCACCACAAGGGCAAACGCCAAGTGGACCGCACGCGTTAATCAACTCAAAGCGTACAAACGCGCCCAACAGTCAGTTAACACGCACGCATCATTCAGCTCGTGCATGTTAACCAATTCGTGCGCATCAATCAGTTCGCATGCGTCAATCAACATACGTGCGTCAATCAACACGCGTTTGACGGTCAATTCTGCAACAAAGCGTACAAGTCAACAAGACGGTCAAACACGCAAAACGGTGGAAAACACAAGCCCTGAAAAGCCGGAAAACACCGAAGAACTCAACAAAGCAAAAAACCCACTTGTTCTCATCCAAATAACCACTTCCGAAGCCCTATAAATACAAGCATAGGGCCTCCTTTCAGCGGGCGCGATTGATTATCAAGACGAGGAGGTGCTGCCGGATTGTGGAGTCGAAGGAGCACGAATTTCAGCGAGGGTTGACAGATCTTGGCGAGTTCTTCGGCATAAAGAAGGAGAGTTCGAGAGATCCGACGCCCGTTCCCGTCCGTCCCTTGAGATTAGGCTTGGTCTTAATCTCGAGAAGAGCTACTGATTTCGAAGACGAAACTCTGCCGAATTTTCCATCAACCGGATCCAGATCTAAGGCGGTCCACGGATAAACCCCGGCACAGGCAAAGATCCCACGCAAAGCAGCGGGTGATAAACATTGCGTTTGTTTTGACGAGAGTTGTAAACTTTTGTTTTCATTGTGTAAAAGTCTTATAAAAAGACTATCTTTTTGTTTTTATTGTAACGACCGAAGTTGTAATGAATACCGCAATGAATACAACAATTTTCGACGCAAACAGGGATATCGGCCGTTCCTGTTAGAGAGAGACCCCTAGAGGCCACGCCTGCAGCCATTCCTTTAGCAGTACCAGACAGGGCCACGGAGCAGGAGACTTGGCTCCGTATGGTGGAGAGGTACCAGAAGATGAGGGCACCGGAGTTCCAGGGGTCACCCGACCCTCTTGCAGCCCATAAGTGGAAGGAGGATGTGAGCAACATTCTCGATATACTCGGTGTAGATTCAGTCCAGAAGCAGAGACTGGCATCCTACAGCCTGAAGGGAGATGCCGGGAGGTGGTACCGACTCCAGTTCACTCCAGAGCAGAGGTTGACCCTCACATGGGAGGACTTTATGTATTTCTTCGATGGGCAGTACATTTCTTCTGCAGCACGGACTGGGAAGGAGCTTGAGTTGTCCCGATTGACTCAGGGGGACATGTCAGTGGCTGATTTTGAGAGCCGGTTCATGGAGCTATTGCATTTCACAGGCATGTGGCAGACCGGAGAGCGTCAGGCTCAGATGTTCTTAGCTGGGCTTCACCCTAATCTCCGACGGTACCTCGTGTCGAGGAGATTTTATTCAGTCAGGGAGGTAGCTGAGGCTGCCACTTCTCAGGAGATTGAGACTACTATGTTCCAGAAGGAAAAGGAAGGGAAGGCCAAGACAGGACAGGGCAGCGACAAGGGCAAGAACAAGAGAGGCTTTTCTGGACATCAGCAGCAGCATCAGGGCCCTTATAAAAGGGGACCCCAGCAGGAGCAGAGAGCGCATCAGCAGCGCAAGTTCCAGGGATCTTGTTTTAACTGTCACAAGGTCGGACATAAGGAATCTGAGTGCCGTAGCGCACCAGCAGGAGCCCAGTAGGGCAAAGGTCCGAACCAGCAGCAACAGCAGCGCCAGCAGGGCAGAGGTCAGGGCCAACAGAACAGGCTTGAGGCACCGCCAGCAGCTCAGAGGACTGAGGGACAGATTCGGCCAGTTCAGGATGTTTCCCAGGGACAGATTATCCCATATTCTCCAGCACCATCA
>NC_033796.1:52348120-52415013 GCF_001876935.1 Asparagus officinalis
CTTTTCCCGCCCGTATTCTTTTCGATTCGGGAGCTTCGCATTCTTTCATCTCGCATGCATTTATGACTAGACTCCAGCTCGTAGCTCAGTCTCTAGACACCCCTTTATCTGTTTCCACCCCTTTAGGTGAGGTATCGCTTCTGGAGAGCGTTTGTAGGAGGTGTCCCGTCAGTTTGGACGAGTCAGAGTTCATAGTTGATTTGCTAGTGTTGCATATGTCCGAGTTCGATGTCATTCTTGGTATGGATTGGTTGTCTTCCTACCATATTAGTATTGACTGCTTTGCGAAGACAGTCAAGCTGCGAGCGTCCGATGGGTCCAAGATGATTATAGCTACCTCTCAGGGCAACCGATTTGCGGAGTCATTTCTGGCGTACATCGAGGAGGTGATGCGACGGGATCAAGGAGCCGAGCTATTGGAGACTAGAGTTGTCTCAGATTATCAGGATGTCTTTCAGGACATACCTGGGTTACCTCCTGTGAGAGAGGTCGAGTTCTGTATTGAGTTGCAGCCAGGCACAGCCCCGATATCCCGTGCACCCTATCGCATGGCACCAGCTGAGATGAGAGAGCTGCAGACCCAGTTGGACGAGTTGTTAGATCAGGGTTTTATTCATCAGAGTCATTCTCCGTGGGGCGCGCCGGTCCTCTTCGTGAAGAAGAAGGATGGTAGTATGAGGTTATGCATAGACTATAGAGAGTTGAACAAGGTCACTATCCGGAATAGGTACCCACTACCTAGGATTGATGACTTGTTTGACCAGTTGCAGGGAGCACAGTATTTCTCGAAGATTGATCTTCGTTCTGGCTATCATCAGTTGCGGGTTCGGGAGATGGATATTCCCAAGACCGCCTTTCTTACTAGATATGGATCTTTTGAGTTCTTGGTCATGCCATTTGGGTTGGTTTGTGATCGTGTTCATCGACGATATTCTTATTTACTCGAGATCGGAGGCAGATCATGAGGAGCATCTACGGATAGCGTTGAGGACCCTTCAGGAGCACCAGTTGTATGCTAAGTTTAGCAAGTGTGAGTTTTGGCTTTCAGAAGTCAAATTTCTTGGCCACGTCATCAGTAGAGAGGGTATAGCAGTGGACCCGGCTAAGGTCACGGCAGTTCTTGATTGGGAACCACCGAAGACGGTGTCAGAGATTCGCAGCTTTTTGGGGGCAGTTCTTGATTGGGAGCCACCGAAGACGGTGTGAGAGATCCACAGCTTTTTGGGTTTAGCTGGATATTACAGGAAGTTCATTCAGGACTTCTCGAAGATTGCGATGCCGATTACACGCCTTACAAAGAAGGGTGTACAGTTCATATGGAGCAGGGAGTGCCAGGAGGCCTTTGATATTTTGAAGGCTAAGCTGACTACAGCGCCAGTTCTGACCATTCCGAGCAGCGACAGGACATTCGTCGTATACACAGATGCATCGTTAGCAGTCTTAGAGGCACTACCTGTATGGGGTGCAGTTTGAGTTATTCGCAGACCTGAGGTTGGAGGAACCAGTGCATTCTTGGGAGCTATGTCAGTGCAGCCATCTTGGAGTGACAGAGTTGTCAGAGCTCAGTTGGAGGACTCTTGAATTCAAACCCGTAAGGGGGAGATTTCCAAAGAGATTAAGGCAGACTGGTCCATTGGAACAGATGGAGGATTACGGATGAAGGGTAGATTGGTTATGCCAGCCAGTGCAGAGTTGAAGAGGGAATTATTTGATGAGACACACCGTACTCGATACACAGTACATCCAGGGACTACCAAGATGTACAAGGACCTGAAGAGACATTTCTGGTGTTTGTAGGAGGTGTACCGTCAGTTTAGACGAGTCGGAGTTCATAGTCGATTTGATAGTGTTGCATATGTCCGAGTTCGATGTTATTCTTGGTATGGATTGGTTGTCTTCCTACCATATTAGTATTGACTGCTTTGCGAAGACAGTCAAGTTGCGAGCGTCCGATGGGTCCGAGATGATTGTAGCCACCTCTCAGGGCAACCGATTTGCGGAGTCATTTCTGGCGTACATCGAGGAGGTGATGAGAAGGGATCAGGGTGCTGAGATATTGGAGACTAGAGTTGTCTCAGAGTATCAGGATGTCTTTCAGGACATACCTGGATTACCTCCGGTGAGAGAGGTAGAGTTCTGTATTGAGTTGCAGCCAGGCACAGCCCCGATATCCCGCGCACCCTATCGCATGGTACCAGCTGAGATGAGGGAGCTTCAGACCCAGTTGGATGAGTTGTTAGCTCAGGGTTTTATCCGTCGGAGTCATTCTCCTTGGGGCGCACCGGTCCTCTTCGTGAAGAAGAAGGACGGTAGTATGAGATTATGCATAGATTATAGAGAGTTGAACAAGGTCACTATCCGGAATAGGTACCCATTACCTAGGATTGATGACTTGTTTGACCAGTTGCAGGGAGCACAGTATTTCTCGAAGATTGATCTTCGTTCTGGCTATCATCAGTTGCGGGTTTGGGAGATGGATGTTCCCAAGACCGCTTTTCTTACTCGATATGGATCTTTCGAGTTCTTGGTCATGCCATTTGGGTTGACCAATGCACCCGCGGTATTCATGAATTTGATGAACCGGGTTTTTCGTCCCTTCTTAGATCAGTTTGTGATCGTGTTCATCGACGATATTCTTATTTACTCGAGATCGGAGGCAGATCATGAGGAGCATCTACGGATAGCGTTGAGGACCCTTCAGGAGCACCAGTTGTATGCTAAGTTTAGCAAGTGTGAGTTTTGGCTTTCAGAAGTCAGATTTCTTGGCCACGTCATCAGTAGAAAGGGTATAGCAGTGGACCCAGCTAAGGTCACGGCAGTTCTTGATTGGGAGCCACCGAAGACGGTGACAAAGATTCGCAGCTTTTTGGGTTTAGCTAGATATTACAGGAAGTTCATTCAGGATTTCTCAAAGATTGCGACGCCGATTACACACCTTACGAAGAAGGGTGTACAGTTCATATGGAGCACGGAGTGCCAGGAGGCCTTCGATATTTTGAAGGCTAAGCTGACTACAGCACCAGTTCTGACTATTCCGAGCAGCGACAGGACATTCATCGTATATACAGATGCATCATTAGCAGGCTTAGGAGGCGTATTGATGCAGACTCAGAGGGTAGTAGCCTATATCTCACGACAGTTTAGGGTACATGAGCAGAACTATCCCACTCATGACTTGGAGTTAGCAGCAGTGGGCAGATGCATTAAGCAGGAAGCGTCGACATCAGATTTCAGCTTTGAGGTGTTCATTGCATCGGGATCTTATCACTCTTAGCCAGTTTGATTTTAGACCCGAGATTGGAGGAACGCTCAGTTGGGAGACTCTTGGATTCAAATCCGAAAGGAGGAGATTTCCAAAGAGCCTAAGACTGATTGGACCATTGGAGAGGATGGAGGTCTACGGATGAAGGGTAGATTGGTTATGCCAGCCAGTGCAGAGCTGAAGAAAGAGTTATTTGATGAGGCGCACTGTACCCGGTACACAGTACATCCAGGGACCACCAAGATGTACAAGGACCTGAAGAGGCGATTCTGGTGGAGTGGTATGCGGAGAGAGATTGCAGATTATGTGGCTAGATGTTTTACCTGTCAGCAGGTGAAGGCAGAGCATCAGAGACCGGCGGGGACACTTCAGCCTTTACCCATTCCAGAGTAGAAGTGGGCAGACATCTCTATGAATTTTATTGTGGGGTTGCCGAAGTCGAAGAAGGGGAATGATTCGGTTTGGGTAATAGTGGACCGATTGACGAAGTCAGCCCATTTCATTCCGGTGAGGACCACTTATACAGCTGAGACTTATGCGAGGATCTTCATTCGGGAGATAGTTCGACTTCACGGTGTACCGGACACGATCATGTCGGATCGAGGATCGGTGTTCACTTCACATTTTTGGAGGAGTTTCCAGGACTCATTTGGCAGCACACTATCTTATAGCAGTGTATTCCACCCCTAGACGGATGGCCAGACGGAGAGGGTGAATCAGGTGTTGGAGGACATGTTGCGGGCATGTGTCATTGACTTCCAAGGCAGTTGGGAGGATCATATTCCACTGGTAGAGTTCGCTTATAACAATAGTTATCAAGCGACGATCGGTATGGCCCCGTATGAAGCGTTATATGGAAGACCTTGTAGATCACCGATATATTGGGCTGAGCCAGAGGACAGCTTGATGCTTGGGCCAGAGCTAGTGAGGCAGACTACTGAGAAGGTAGCCTTGATCAGAGAGCGGATCTTAGCCGCTCAGAGTCGGCAGAAGATCTATGCAGATAAGAGGCGGAGACCCCTAGAGTTTCAGATTGGAGATTTAGTCATGCTTAAGGTATCACCTATGAAAGGCGTGCAGCGATTCGGGAGGAGAGGGAAGCTTGCACCGAGATATATTGGGCCTTTTCAGATTCTAGAGCGTATTGGAGTCGTGTCATACAGACTAGATCTTCCCGCATCTATGTCTAGTATACACAACGTGTTCCATATTTCTATGCTCAAGAAGCATTTGCATGATGAGGAGCAGTAGCGAGTATTGGATGCACCGGAGATCGCACTTCAGGATGATTTGACAACTATTGAGATTCCGGTTTGTATTCTTGCCAGAGAGGACAAGAGGCTTAGGAACAATGTAATTCCCTTGGTGAAAGTTCAGTGGAACCGAGGAGGCATTGAGGAGATTTCTTGGGAGCGCGAGGAGGATATACGTCGTGACTACCCACACTTGGTTGAGCAGGTAAATAAATTCTTGTTTTGATTTCATGTCTTAACTTATGTACATATCCTTGGTTATGTTTACATTTAACGCTATAATGAGAATACTTTCGCTTAATTTTTAATCTTTTGGAACACATGGTATATGTATGGGGGGTTCCTTGTTTGGATTTTTCGCCCGATGTACTAGTTCCACTAGATTAGGAGTTGAGCGAGAACATTATCATTTTAGATCGTTAAGCGTAAATATCTCGATAAGGTTATATAAGAGTTCATATTTCAAAGTTCGTACGAATTCCGAATTTCGAGGACGAAATTCTTTTAAGGGGGGAAGAATGTAAAACCCCGAAAATTTCTATAATACATAGGTGTGAATTATTAATAATAAATATTTCCCTTGTGATGAATAATCATATATATACACATATATATGTCATATGAATGTAATTATCTATGTTTGAGAACCTAACAAGTGATTATAAGTGAGAGAAATCGAGTGTTTTGGCTAGCGTGTGAAGTGCCTGGCAGCAGGCATTTTTATGTTGAGCGGTCGACCGGCGCGGTCGACCGTGGCGGTCGACCGCACCGGTCGACCGATCAGCGGTTATTAAGTTTTCCAGAATTCGGGTCCAAGTTTGAGAACCCAACAAGTGATTATAAGTGAGAGAAATCGAGTGTTTTGGCTAGCGTGTGTAGTGCCTGGCAGCAGGCATTTTTATGCTGAGCGGTCGACCGACGCGGTCGACCGTGGCGGTCAACCGCACCGGTCGACCGATCAGCGGTTATTTAGTTTTCCAGAATTCGGGTCCAATCGGGTTCGGGTCGGGTTTTGGTGAGTTGATATATATATTTCTGCCCGAGAGAACCTCTCCCAGATCTGAGTTTTCAAAACCCTAGCCTCCTTTCTCTCCCCTCTCAAAACCCTAGCTGGCATTGGTGATTTGGGGAAGTTTTTGAAGATTTTCAGCGGGATTCTGGATTTCCAGCGAAGGGAATCAACCTATTGCAGATCTAGGGCTTTCATCAGCACCCAAGGCGAGTAATCTCTCGCTCAACCCCCACCCCTTTCAATTTAATGTCAAGGACTGAGTTTTATTGGGTTTTATTGAGCCAAATTCGTATTTTTAGAATAACTAATAGATTATTATGGCATAGAATATGGATTTGGGATTTTATCTGTTTTAAAAACTCACCAACATTTCTGATAACAGATCTAGATCTGAAAATATCTAATAAAAGAGTAAAAACCCTTTTTGTTTATTATTAACTGTGATTAAATCGTGTTTATACATTTATGGGATCTTGGTGGCAGAGTTTTAAGGGTTATATTCATGATTTCACTGATCTATAACGTTCTATAAAATCTAGGTTTTGTTTTACAAAATTTTGTTTCAGGTTTCGAGCTGACAGAAACCCAGACTTGGGTTTCTGTCCGCTCGGCGGTCGACCGACGCGGTCGACCGCTGAGCTCGTTTTGAGTTTTCGGTCGACCGCGACATTATTTCGGTCGACCGCGACATTATTTCGGTCGACCGCCAGGTTAGTATCAGAGATCGGTCGACCGACTCGGTCGACCGACGCACTGTCTGTGACATTTTCCCTGTTCTGTGTATTTTTGAGTGTTCTGTTCAGGTTTGGGAGTTTGACTAGACTAACTGACATTGGTATTTAGTCTTGCTATGTACCCAGGCACAATAGATGACCTGAGGGCAT
Organism: Asparagus officinalis; assembly: GCF_001876935.1. Taxonomy (NCBI): domain Eukaryota; kingdom Viridiplantae; phylum Streptophyta; class Magnoliopsida; order Asparagales; family Asparagaceae; genus Asparagus; species Asparagus officinalis. The sequence goes on from NC_033796.1 coordinate 52,354,532, forward strand.
CAATTGTGGTAGAAATTTGGTTTTGACTCCTATGTAGACTTAGACATGGTATTCATGCAAGAACCAACATGATATTCATGTTGGTTATGTCACAGCACTGTAAAATTTTGCTCTGGTGTCTGTCGTAGTTCTTCTATTTTGTTACTGTACTAGAACCTTGGGTTTAGTATTTAGGAGTTTATTAATTTGAGATGTAAGGTATATACATGAGGGTTTCCTTGTTTGGATTATTTCGCTCGACGTACCTATTCTCGTGCTGTAAACTTCTAAATACTAAAACCCTCTTTAGTGAGATCAATGATTTTAGATCTATTATATATTATCTGTATTTTCATAAATAATGAGCCCTTTTCCCTTGGGGTTGGTTGTGATGTTACTCGCTAGCGCTTTGACGCTCGTTGTCCCTCCCCCTTTCAGGTCACGAGCCAGGAGCACGGAGTGTCGCAGGTTGAGAGCGGACCACTTTAGTGTTCAGCTTACTTTCTGGTTTTGTAGTATTTTCTTGAGCTCCACTGTAGTGTGGTTAGACATTTGAGGGTATTATTCTAGAATTTGTAAAGGCTAAGTGCCTTATTTGTTCTTGTCAGACATTTGTATTTGAGACTTATTGACTACTCCAGTTTCTATATTCGGTTATGACTATGTACTTCCATTTGTTGGATGATGAGATGTTTATTCGATCACTATCATTTCATCAGCCCTTCATGTATTATCTTTTACTTGATTTTGTACTTACACCTGTTATTGATTCTACTAGATAGATGTTAATTGTGATGGTTAAACGTGTTATTGCACGGTGTGGTGCATGGCAGGTTTGACATTCTTGGTTTTACCTTGGACTGCAGCCTTGTGTGAACCCAGGGGCGTCACAGTCCCGTAAAAAAGCGAACAAATCAACAATTCGCTCAAATACACGAAATGGCAAAAGAGAACAAGTCCCGGAACCAAAGCGCCAAAAAGAGAAGGAATTTGACGGAGGTGACGGAACCGCGCTAGCGCGGAATGGAACGGACCAACCCGCGCAAGCGCGGGTCAGATGAATCTGACCCGCGTAAGCACGGGTCGGATAATTCCGACCCGTGCAAGCGTGGGTCGGATCATCTGACCCGCTCACGCGCGGGTCGGATTATCTGACCCGCGCAAGTGCGGGTCGGATTATCTGACCTGCGCAAGCGCGGGTCGGATTTTTCTGTCGCGCTGTTTCGACTCCCAGACGCATTTTGGCGGTTTTAAAGCGGTTTTTCGCAGAGTTTATCGGTTCCAGGGGTTCCTAACTGACTTGATCTCATCCCTAAACATGATTAGGCTGTTGTTAACTGAAGATAGAGTCAAATTACTTGTTCTCATCCAAATAACCGCATCCGAGGCCTATAAATATGAGCCAAAAGCCTCCATTTTAAAAGGGCTGGAATTTTATCAAGAGGACGAGGTGCTACTAGATTGAAGAGTGAAGGATCACGAAATTTCAGTGAAGGTCAATGAGATCCCGACGAATTTCGGCACAAAGGAGGAGCCGTTCGAAGGATCCGAAGCCCGTATGTCCGTTTCTTGAGATTAGGCTTGTTCTTAATCTCGAGAAGAGCCCTGATTTCACTTAGTCGATCTTAGCACTTCAAGTAAAAAACTTCCTCGGTGAAGATGAAGCTCTGCCGAATTTTCAACAACCGGATTTAATTGACGGTCGTCCATGCATAAACCCCGGCACCGGCAAAGAACCCACGCAACCAAGAGCCGATAAACGGATCTTGTGTTTATTTTCAAGAAAGTTGCAATCTTTTATTTTTGTTATTCGAATTCATTTGTAAAAGCTTAAAGTTTAATGAAATCAATGATGAAGGCAGCTTTCGACGAAAACAAACATGACCGGCAAAGGGAGGTCGACATGACACTTTAGTCCCGATCAGTTTTTAGCAGTATCCTAGCGTATAACTCGATTACGATCAGGGACCAGTAGGTAAAGGGATTACCAGAGAATGCAAAAGGGACTACCCTCAGATGACGAAACATCAGATGCTTGCTCAGTAATGGCTTCCGATGATACGGCATCCAGCGCGGGACAATCCTATGAGTCATTTATGATCAATGCCGAGCAAATGACTAAAATTCTCGAGGACGCTTTAGCCAATCAGAAAGAGAATTTCAAATTTGAAATGGAGATGGCTATGCAGGAGATGAGAGACATGCATAGCCAACAAATTCCGACGCTAACAAATCAGCAGGGAGAGTCCAGTCATCATAATAATCCTAACCAAGTTAATAGTGATCAGGAAGCAGGCGAGAATACCAATATAGATACCCCTCCCGTTGACAACAATGTTAGGGGTAGTCCCTCGGATGATAACAATACAAAGAAGGACCACGTCACTTCTCCCTGGAATCGTTCAAAGAAAGATACGAGCAAGGATAAGAAGATGAGGGACTTAGAGAGCAAAATCAACACGTTGATGAGTGCTCAAGAAGTAAAGAAGTCCGGAATACCGTATCCATACCCGAGAGAGTGGGAATCAATCCCATACCCGGTGAAGTTTAATTTGATCAACTTCACGTCGTTTGACACAAAGGGTTCCCCCACTCAGCACTTAATATACTTCAAGTCTCATTTGGGAACAATCTCTGGCCATGAGCCTTTGATGGTACGTTCATTCGTTGGCACTCTTCACGGAGCAGACTTCGATTGGTATCACCGTCTTAAGCCGGGGAGTATCAATAGTTAGGATGACATGGAAGATATGTTTCTCACAAATTTCTTCGATGACGACACCAAGGTTTTAATCGTAACGTTATTCGATGAGAAACAGAAGGATGGAGAGTTAGTCGAGAACTTCGTCAAACGATTCTGAAACAAAGCAATGAATTATCGAGATCCGATCAGCGAAGACTTCATCCTTGAAACTTGTCATAATAATCTTTCGTTGGATATCCTCGAAGTCATGGGAATGGCACCATCCAAGACCTAGAGGGATTTGAGGATACGAGGAGAACGAACAAAATGCTTTCTCAAGAGGAAGAAGGCCGAAAGAGGCAAATGGTGGCAAATACTCCACAGCAGAATTTTATCCCTCAGGGTAAAAGAAAAGCACAAGCGAACGCAGTCGACGCGGACCAAACATTTGAGCTGCAAGCGCAACCACAACCACAACGGCAGCAGCCAAAGGCGTCTCAGTAGTCACAGTGGCAACAGCCACCTCAAAAGCAGAAGGCTTCAGAACCGAAATTCCCGAAGGTTTATTCTTTTAAAGAAAACGAGGTCCCCGATATTTTTAAATACCTCATAGAGAATAACAAAATTAAGTTGCCTCCGATTCAGGATCAGGAAGACGCTAAAAGATTTAATGACCCAAAGTACTGCGCATTCCATAGAGCGGTTTATCACCCTACCAAATCCTGCGCTTAAAGATTAAATCCAGGCATTGATCGATGTTGGGGTCATCACTATGAAACAATTTAAGGAGAAGAAGGTCGGTGCGAACGTAGTGTCAATCAGCTTCGGATCTGTTCCCCTGAATTAGTTTCAGCCCGAGCCCGTGATGAAAGTGGCAATGAAAACTATAAACGACGACCCTCATGGACAGCGCTAGAAAGGACTCATACCGCAAACAACCCCAAATGGCGAGATTCTTTGGGTCCATCCCGATCTGATTGAAGATGAACAGTGGACCGGATCCTCATCCAAGAAAAAATCTAAGGGGAAAGGGAAGTCTTGTTGTGGAGCCGCAGCCATTCCAGAAGAAAACAATGAAGGAATTCCTGTTTTCCCACTCTCTGAAGATGAACAAGAAGTCTTTGTAACTAACGGAGAACCGGCTTTTGCTACCCGGAGTGGGAATGAATACCATTTTAAATATCCAGATGCCTCCAATCAGTTAGCCGAGCAGGGGGTGACCAAAAGTGTTCCCTCTAAAACATTAGCTGAAATGGGAGTGGCCACAACTCCTCTCGTAGTTGTTGAGAAGATTCAACAAAAATAAAAGGGGAATGTGCCCTTATACCAAGTGGTTCAGAACCCGAAGCAGTCTCGATTCAATCAACCAATTGGAAGAGACAAACCGGGGAGTTCAAACACCCTGCATCGCTTCGATATTATAGCGCAACTAATATACCGGCTAGATTAACCTTATATGAGTTGTTGCGTCTTTCAAAAGACACAAGAGAAGCACTACAAGAAGCCTTGGCCAATTCTGACGTTTTCCTAACTCAGATCAAGCCGTCCCCTGATGAGCCAGAGCTACCAGTCCAACACTGTAACCTCACAACGAACCATTTTACATGCATTTATTTCACTAAGGAGGACATGCAGATAAAGAATTTAAAATATGATCAGCCCCTGTACTTCATCGGACATACTGGTTTTAGCGTCGTCAACCGGATCCAAGTCGATCTGGGTTCCGCTATTAGTATCATGCCACTCCGATTGATGTATAATCTAGAAATACCAGCCAGTAAGCTAGCCTCTACGGGCACCACGATCTATGGATTCAACACCAGTGGGTCCAGACCATTGGCTAAAATACGCGTAAAGTGCCAGATTAGAGATCTGAAGTCAGAAGTCACATGTTATGTGATCGACACAGAGACTTCTTATAACTTACTGTTGGGATGACCATGGATCCACGGTAACATTATAGCCCCTTCTACCTTCATCAGTGTCTTAAATATGTAGACACTAATAACGAGGTCAAGACGGTGGTCGCGGATAAACAACCGTTTAAGGGGTTGAAAAATTATTTTACTGACTCCCTTCTCTACGGTGCTGAATCCGATACTGAATCATCGGCTTAAGGCACGGACAGCGTAGAAGAAGCTGATACCAAGACTGGGTTTGATTATGATGATGGTTTTGTACTTAATAACATTATACCCATTGTAATCGATCTTGATGATGAAGAGTCATCGGATAGTAGTTGTAATTGACAACTTGCCGAAGAAGTAGCAATAAATGATGATTTAGAGTACTCGTTGTGTCTTGATAACGTTATGAAAGGTTTATACGATGACCCTAACTTGTATATGCCACTTCAATCATATTGCATGACGAAGAAGTATGTTCCAAATTCGTTCGGAACAACACTTGTCATCCCCGCAAAGGCAGGAGGTGAAAAGGAAGTTGTTTACGATAAAGGAAAGGAATTTTCAGTACCAGGTCACTTCTTGAGAGAAGATGATGATGATGATAAACTTGCTCCTCATTTATTCAGATATGACACAAAAGCACGTAATCTCATGGAGAAATACGGATATGACTTCACACTCGGAGAGGGTCTTTGCTTTGGTCGAGGTCCGCGAGTTCCACCTCGTATGGTTTATGTACCAAAAGGAGAACCCGATGATTATTATAGCTACAGACGAGGTTTAGGCTATGTTTCCTCGTCCGATGACGAGTGCTGCTGGCAGGTCATTGATCAAATAGCTAATAAGGGTAAAGACGAATATTCTTCCGATTCTTTGGCTTGGGATTCTAACACTAGTCTTGGAGAAATATTCAAAAGACTAATGTCAAACATGACTATGATCGATCCCGTCACAATTGAGGAAGACGATCAAATGCTAACTTAGGAAGACCCTTGGGTTCATCACCTGAATATGCAGTACAGTGATAGGTTTGAACAAAAGGAACCTCCTACCGAGGACCAAGTAATCCAGGTGAATATGGGTGACGAAGATAATCCGAAGATGATTTTTGTTAGCGACAGCCTCCCGCCAAATAAGAAAGAAGAGTTAATTGCCCTTATTAGGGAGTATATCGATGTTTTTTCTTGGAACTACGAGGATATGCCAGGACTCGATCCAAATGTAGCAGTGCATCGCCTTAATATTAAGCCGGATGTCAAACCTGTCAAACAACAACAAAGATAGTTTTGTCCGCAAATTATGGAGGCAATCGAGTCTGAAGTTAAAAAGCTTATTGACTTGGGTTTCATCAGGGAAGAACAACATCCTGAATGACTTGCCAACATTATCCCAGTCCTTAAGAAGAACAGGAAAATCAGAATTTGTATCGACTTCAGGGATCTTAACATTGCCTGCTCGAAGGATGATTTCCATCTTCCCATCACGGATGTTATCATCGATAATACATGTGGGTTCGAGAGAATGTCCTTCAAGGACGGATTTTTTGGTTACAATCAAATAAAGATGCACCCAGATGATGAAAAACATACCGCGTTCAGAACGCCCCTCGGTGTTTTCTGCTACACAGTTATGCCCTTCGATTTAAAGAATGCAGGTGCCACATATCAGAGAGCCATGTCAAAGATTTTCCAGGAGCATCTCCGGAAGACTGTCGAATGCTACGTGGATGATCTAGTTGTGAAAAGCCATGACAAAAATGATCACATCAAAGACTTGAAGATGATGTTTGACCTGATACGGACTCATCAACTGAAGATGAATCCTACCAAATCTTTCCTCGGAATGTCCAACGACAAATTCCTTGGATTCATCGTCACCACCAAGGGTATTCACATTGACCCTGATAAAGTGAAGGCAATTAATGAGTTGTAACCCCCGAGAAACCTTAAGGAACTCAGAGGATTACAAGGACGGTTGGTTTATATCCGTCAGTTCATCTCGAACCTTTCGGAGAAATATCAACCATTCTCCAGGCTCACAAAGAAGGCCGTATCATTCGTATGGGATGACGCTTGTCAAAAAGTGCTCAAAGATATCAAAGAATATCTCTCGAAACCCCTTGTACTCATTGCACCGATATCAGACAAACTCGTTACACTGTCCCGCCACACGAGACAGTCTACACTGTCTCACCTCACGAGACAGACAACGTTGTCTCACTGACAATTACGGCTGTCTTGGACAAAATGTGCAATTTCGTGGTGTCTGATGAATTAACCTCAATCCACATATAACACATATGAATACTCCAATGGGTACACGAGTCTAAACTGTTTTCCTACCCTCGACAGGAAGTTTCTGGAGAATATCATTCAAAATATTCTTAAGGATAACCTGACTACCTCCTAACGGGTACACGATGTTAAATTGATTCCCGAAAACTCTGAAGAGTACATGAGTACAAACTGATTTTCAACGCTCCAACACCTTAAGAGCTTAAACTGTGCAGACTCCAATCAACATACGAGTATAAACTATGCTCGTATGAAAGCCGATATAGGGATAATTAATCTAATATCAGGCTAAGTTCATAAATCAAAACATCGGTTTCAATTCAAGATTTCAACGACGGTCAGGCGATAAACGCAGCACCAGAAGAATTTTAGCTATTCTACAAAGCACTTAGTAGACTAAAAGATGAAGAAGTCAAGGATTGAAGTCATTGACATGTCCTGCTACACGATCTTTTCGACTAAGTACTGAAGGGGTTGTAAGCAAGACCTGTCTCATCCAAAGTGTCCCAGACTCCTCTATAAAAATGAGTCTGAGATACTTTGGAGGGGATATCTGTAGGCGTCTAAAAATACTGATGGATATACAAATACAACTCAAGACAAAGAGGACATCATCTGAAGATCAAGAGAACACAAGAAACAGTGTTGACTGTCTCGCACGCGAGATAGTTCTGCACAAGTCAGAAACCACTGAAGCAAATGCAAACACGTGGTCATTAACTGTCAAAGAACATGGAAGACGTTGTGGGTGAGAATCACGTTGATAACTGTCAAAATAACAAATTTAAAATGTGGGAAGGCAGTTACAGAGAAATGGCTGGGCAATTCAGGCTTTCCGAGACAGTCATGGCTGTCTCGAAGCCGAGACAGTCACAACTGTCTTGGCCGCCGAGACAGTCACAACTGTCTCGTAGGCAAAAGACCCCAGTGACATGTTATTTTCAGTTAGACTTTCCCAGGGGCTATAAATACCCCCCTAGGAGCATCATTGAGAGGGATCCGAGCATAGAGAGCAGATAGAGCAGAAAACTTGAGCTTTTTGACGAATCCTTAAGATTTAAGCTTTGACTTGATCTTGAGAAGACTGTTCATCTTACTTTGATAAGATATTCACTGATTTCATTCTTGTTTCTAAACGAAGGAAAAATACCCAAAGCCTTCACAATTCAATCAGAATCTGTGAATCGGTGGTCCACGAGCTAACGCACTCCCGGCACAGGCAAAGTCCCTACAAAAGCAGAAGTCGATAAACGATTTTTGTGTTATTTTTTCTAGAAAGCTATAATTTTCTTATTTCTCATTGTAATTCGTTGTAAACGACTGAAGTTTTAATGGATTCAACAATGAACACAACTTTCGAAGAAAACACTAGCTTATCTACTACTACTATAAAAGTGTGTTGTCATATTAAAATATTTTTTAAAAAATACACTCTGATTTATGTTAAAATGCATACATGTATGCATAAAACATATACATAGGTATATAAATATATACGTAAATGAATTAGCTTTTTAAATTAAATAAGTACACGACTAACATTAGAAAATTCATATTACCATGATTATTATTATTATTATTATTATTATTAACATTTTAGGTATAAATGGACAGAGTTATTGGGTGTTTTTTTCATTATAACAATTTATAGGAAAATTGTTATAAAATCAAAAGCCTTACTATCTGTTGTGCCATAGAAATAAACAAGTGTTAATCACATTTAACTTGTTGACACGTGTCCCAAGCAGACTACACCTCAACTCAATGCAGACAGACCAGAAGAAGAGTCATCTCTTCTCGCCAGGCTGAGACATGCGTCCCTTCTCGCCAAGCCAAGTCGTACCTTCTCGTCAGGAGGCCCCTTCTCGCCAGGCCGAGTCATCCCTGCTCACCAAGCCAAGTCGTCCTCTCGCCAGGCCGAGTCGTCCCTTCTCGCTAGGAGGCGTCCCTTTTCGCCGCCGAGTCGTTCCTTCTTGCCAGGCCGAGTTGTACCTTCTCACCAGGGGTCGTCCCTTCTTGCCAAGCCGAGTCATCCCTGCTCGCCAGGCGGAGTTGTCTCTTCTTTCCAGGAGACGTCCCTTCTCGCTAGGCCAAGTCATCCCTTCTCGCCAAGCCGAGTCGACAACTTGCGAGATTGACTAAAAAGGTGGCACTTGTCATCCCTTCTTGCCAAGAGGAGCCCCTTCTTGCTAGGCCGAGTTGTCCTTTCTCGCTAGGAGGCGTCCCTTCTCGCCAGGCGGAGGCGTCCCTTCTCGCCACGCTGAGATAGGTGTCCCTTCTCACCAAGCCGAATCGTACCTTCCTGCCAGGAGGCATCCCTTCTCGCCTGGCCGAGTTGTCCCTTCTCACATGGCCGAGTCGTCCCTTCTCACCTGGCCGAGTCGTCCCTTCTCACTAGGCCAAGTCATCCCTTCTCGCCAGGCCGAGTCGACCCTTCTTCCCAGCTTGGGTTGAAATGCGGTCATCATCGAGCTCCACGTTAACAACCAGTCACCATCATATTAAATGTATTGTCAGAGTCATCATTACTCTAGCCCCCATAACCTTTATGACTCATCAGGCTCCATCAGCACCATGTGATGCGGCATAAACATGTACCAAAATTACAAGTGCATAATTTATCAAGTTATAGTATAAAAAATATCGATCCCACGAGGAAGGTGATTTTAAAAGATTATTAGAAATGGTTCTTATATTTTGTGCGTGACAATTAGGAATAAAGAATAAGTGTGATTGTGATGAGTGGTTGTTTTGATTTATGTGCAAGAGATAATAAATTGAATTTTAGAAAGAAAGAATCAAAGAATAAATAAAATCACAAGGCAAGAAATATGAATTAATAAAATCAAGAAATAAAACTAAGAATGAAAAGAAATTTAAGAAAGTCAAGATGGAGGATTCAAAAGAGGTAAGAAATCTAGAATATAATCCACTAACCAATTTTAATTACAAAATATAAACTATTCTCTTTTTATCATATTTCAACTTAGATTTATTAAGCATAGATTATCAAACCATTTAAGGAAAGTGTAACCTATCAAATTATCATCTAAGTTAAAATTACTATTCATGATAAGAACAACAACATGATAATAATCCTAGAATTCATAAGCATAACCTATCAAACCATTTAAGATAAGCATAAATTATCAAATTCTTCTTCTACCAATTAGTTCTCTAGTTGATTATCCTAAACATGAACATTTTAAGTACAAGAGAATAATTCATACAATATAAAGGAAATTAGACTAGTTTCATATAATTCTAAGATTCCTACAAGAATTAAATTCACATCTTAAGAAATAAAAACAAGAAAAAGAAGACTAATTACAAAATTAAAAATAAAAGAAAAATCTAAACTATGAACAAGAAATAAATCTAACTACAAAGAAAATAAAAATCTACACTACAAAATATATTACAAAAATTAAATGCAAGAAAATAAATCTATTCTACAAATTAAAGTGCAAAAAGAAATAAAAAAGACAAGAAAATAAATCTACACTACAAGCATGAATTTAAATCTAACTAATAAGCAATAATAAAGAAATTACTAAAAAGAAATAAAAGAGAAAAGAAATGCAAACCTTCAAATTGCTCTTCATCTCCATCCTCATCATTCAACAAAGAGGAGAAAGAACAAATTTAAAGAGGAAAAAATTATTTTTATTAATTGCAACTAAAGTTACAATTTTTGGAAGGCCTTCTCAATTAAGAGTAGCCCTCCTCTCCAAAAGGAGTTTACAAAATTTTCACACCTCTAACCCCTCACTCTCTACCCCTATTTATAGTAAACATCAGTGAATGAGAGCCATTGGATTGAAATCTTATCCAAAAACAACAAATTTCAGCCTTAGATTCGTAACAGACTGCCCAGCGTATCGATGCAGGCATCGATACAGGCATCGATGCAGGCATCGATGTCGGTATCGATGCAGGCATCGATGCCGCCATCGATGCAGGCATCGATGCCTGGCCTTCTCCTTTTGCTGTCTGCAGCTTCTTCTTATTGTTTGCTTTTGGGCTTTGGACATTGGGCTTTTCTTGGACTCTTGGGCTTGGGCTTTGATTTATCTCTTCATTAACTACTTGAAAGAATTCATTGGGCTTCATGGTTTCATTTCTTTATTAAATTATGGGCTTTTTGTTGAGAGATGAGGGTTTTGAGATTTATTCTTCATTAACCTGCAATTAAAGATAAAAACAATTATTAGTAGTATATTTATTCATATAAAATAGATAATGAGGGTATAAAATTGTAATAAAATGTGATTATCAGCTGCCCCCACACCTAAACTTTTGCTAGTCCTCTAGCAAAGAAAATAAAAAGAAAATCCTAACTCACTTTCGCAGGAATCGCGGTTGTATTTAGCGCATACAACAAGCCTTTAAACCCCTAGGTTACCCTAGTGGACGAATTATAGTCTCGTGAGGGTTTGCAGTGAATATACCCACAAAATTCGGTCAACTTGCCAAGTTAAATAAGTCAGTAAATAACAGATTTTCCTTGATATATTTAAACATTCTAATTGAAGCTAGTTAATAATCAAGAAAACGTTTTTATATATAACTCCAATGTAAATCCCCTAGAAAATCTTTTTCATTATAGCAATACAAAACCAAGTCAAATCTTAGAAATTTAATTAAAAAGTTTTGAAAAGAACATGCCAACTCTTTGTTTTAAATAACTTTCAAGTCTCTTGATCAAAAATTGTTTTTCAAGACCATATATACAAAACAACAATATATAAAAACAATTGTTAGTGTTATATATATGTATATTTTTTTCACTCTCTAATTCTTGGTGATTGTTTTCTATTTTAACGGGCTTTCTAAGTGACCATTTAACGAGTTTTGGGCCAATGAATCCCAACCCAATTGGGCTTAGGTCATTAAGTATAGAGATACTCCTTGGGCTTAATTGCTCAGTCAACTTAGGCTTTATAAGATAGAATCACCTTGAATTTAAGAGTTTTTATTTATTTATTTTTTTTGGGTGGTGCCCATTTTTCGCACTCTTCTTTTATAAGGTTAGTTTTTTTTAATATATATATGTGTAAGTATATATAGTCTTTAAAAAAAAATGTATAAATCAAGATAACTTGAAAAAAATATTTTCAACTCTAAGTTAAGCATGCAAAAATTTCATTATTTTTAATTAAAAATCTAAGGTAAGACTTAAGTAAAGTATACTAGTTGAAAAATCATTTCTTAAGAATTTTATTTGGAGTTATCATAAAAGGTGAACTTGAATATGTCACTAACTAAGAATTAGAAAATTTAAAATCTATCAATTTGATCAATTATTACTTAACTCTATTAATTTGGCAAGTGACAATATTTTTATAATTTTTTTTAACAAAAAGAAAGAAAAATATAACTAAAAAGGTAAAATAAAGAGGAAAATATGTATTTCTCACCCCCACACCTAAATTTTGCATTGTCCTCAATGCAAATTCGCTGAAGCACAAAGTAAAGCAGATAAAATAGAAGAACTTACAGTTGTTCGGTTGACAATGATGATAAGGATCTGCAATTACTGTTAGTATGAGGATGAAGAAATCAAATAAGAGAAAAATTGTAAGTAAATTTTTTTTTAATTATTATTATTATTATTAAATTTTTTTTTAACAAAAGAATTTTTTTTTAAGAAACAAAATAAAAATTAGTTTTTTTTTTTTTTACAGATAATGAGGTTCATGAAGAACCAACACCTCTTCCTCTCCGAGCGTAGAAAATTCTAAAAATGGTTTCAGACGTTGACCATTTATTTTAAAAATATTACCATTTTTAGGATTTTCTATCTCGACAGCTCCATGTGGAAAAACTTGTTTAACAAAAAATGGACCAGTCCATCTTGATCTTAATTTTCCCGGAAAAAGATGCAATTTCGAATTGTACAATAAAACTTTCTGTCCTGGAGAGAAATTTTTTCGCAAAATTGATTTGTCATGAAAATTTTATGTTTTCTCTTTGTAAAATTTTGAGTTTATGTATGCATCATTCCGAATTTCTTCCAACTCATTTATTTGGAGCAATCTATTTTTACCTATTTATTTGGAGCAATCTGTTTTTACCTGCCGAGTCTGAGTTAAAATTTAACTGTTTTATTGCCCACATTGCTCGATGTTCCAACTCTACTGGTAGGTGGTAAGCTTTCCCAAACACTAATCTGTATGGTGACATCCCAAATTGGCCTTAAAAGCTGTTCTATACGCCCACAGAGCATCACACAATTTTACAGACCAATCTTTTCTGTTATGATTAACTGTTTTTTCTAAGATTTGTTTGATCTGCGTGTTTGTGACCTCTACTTGTCCACTGGTTTGGGGGTGATAAGGAGTTGACAATTTGTGTGTGATTGAATATTTCCTCATCAGAGCCTCGAAAGAACGGTTACAGAAATATGTACCGTTATCACTGATGATCGCCCGAGGTACTCCAAACCGGGCAAAAATATTCTCTTTCAAAAATTTGACAACGACCTTGTTGTCATTAGTTTTGCAAGCTACCGCCTCAACCCATTTTGACATGTATTCAACGGCTACTAAAATGTAGACATTTCAAAAGGAATTTGGAAATGGTCCCATGAAATCGATACTCCACAAATCAAAAAGTTCAACAGATAAGATAGGTTGTAAGGGCATCATATTTCTTCTAGTGACCTTCCCTAAAAGCTGACAGCGGTTATAGGTTTTGCAAAACTCGAATGAATCCTTAAAGAGAGTGGGCCAATACAGCCCAGATTGGAGAACTTTTTCAGCTATTTTCTCGGGCCAAAATGACCCCCACAGGCTTGCTCGTGACAAAAAGATAGAACACTCCTAGTTTCTTCTGTGGGAACACACCTCCTAAAGATCTGATCAGGATAGTATTTGAACAGATATGGATCATCCCAGTAAAAGTATTTTACTTGGGAGAGAAAACGGGATCTATCCTGTTTGGACCAATAAGAAGGGATCTGGTTCATGACTATGTAATTCACAATGTCAGCGAACCAGGGAACAGATTGGATTTCTAGGAGTTGCTCATCTGGAAAATGTTCATTGATTGGGACGGTTGATGTTGGTGCATTTGGGAGTCGAGAGAGGTGATCTGCTACGGGGTTCTCTGTTCCCCTTCTGTCAAGAATTTGAATGTCAAACTCTTGAAGAAGGAGAATCCATCTAATGAGCCGTGCTTTAGCATCCTTTTTTGGTCAAAAGATACTTTAGTGCGGCATTGATCAGTGAAAATTTTGGTTAAGGAACCGATGAGGTAGGACCTGAATTTTTCTAAGGCAAAGACTACAGCTAAAAACTCTTTCTCTGTGACAGAGTAGTTTTGCTAGGCAACATTCAGAGTCCTACTGCCGTAGTAGATCACATGCGGTTTTCCATCAAACCGTTGTCCTAAAACAGCTCCAATCGCAGAATCAGATGCATCACACATTAGTTCGAAGGGTAAGGTCCACAGTCCGGTGCATGAATGATAGGAGCTGTGGTTAGCTCCTTTTTCAGATATTCAAAAGCTTTGAGGCAGTCGGGAGAGAAGACAAATGATGTATCCTTGGCTAAGAGATTGGTCAAGGGTCTAGCAATTTTGCTGAAATCCTTGATGAAACGTCGGTAAAAACCAGCATGACCAAGAAACGATCTGACATCTTTGACAGTTTTGGGAGGAGGGAGATTGGAAATGAGATCTACCTTAGCTTTGTCCACTTCGATTCCCCTATTGGAAACTACATGTCCTAAGACAATGCCTTGTTTGACCATGAAATGACATTTCTCCCAATTGAGAGTCAGATTTTTCTCCCTACACCGTTCTAGGACCAGTTTAAGATGATGCAAACATTGGGAAAATGTGTCACCAAAAATGGAAAAGTCATCCATGAAAATTTCGAGAAATCGCTCTACCATGTCGGAAAAAATACTGATCATGCAACGTTGGAATGTGGCCGGTGCATTGCACAGGCCAAAAGGCATGCGTCGGTATGCGAATGTTCCATACGGGCAAGTGAAGGTGGTTTTCTCCTGATCTTCTGGAGCGATAGGGATTTGATTGTAACCTGAATATCCATCCAGGAAACAGTAGAACTCGTGTCCTGCTAAACGCTCTAACATTTGGTCAATGAAAGGAAGAGGGAAGTGATCTTTCCTAGTGGCTAAGTTGAGCTTTCGGTAGTCAATACAGACTCGCCATCCAGTTTGGATCCGAGTGGGAATCAGCTCATTAGCCTCATTTTGGATCACGGTGATCCCAGATTTCTTTGGAACAACTTGGACTGGACTCACCCATGAACTATCAGAAATGGGATAAATGATCCCATGATCGAGACATTTCAGAATGTCTTTCCTAACGGCTTCTTTCATCACTGGGTTTAACCTACGTTGAGCATCTCTAGTAGGTTTGGCATCATCTATCAAATGGATTCGGTGTTGAACAATGGTTGGACTAATCCCTTTGATATCAGCCATGGTCCATCCAATGGCTTCCCTATTCTCTCTTAAAACAGCTAAGAGAGCTTCCTTTTGACCGGTAGTCAACTCAGAAGAAATGATAACTGGTAAAGACTCGTTCTCCCCTAAGTAGGCATACTCTAGATTTTCGGGTAGAGGTTTGAGCTCTAACTTAGGGGGTTCCTCCACAGATGGGCGAAGCTGGACTCGGGGTTCTATCTCTAAAGGTTCTCGTTGCCAGCCAACAATAAAAACATGATTGACCAGCAGTTCTATCTCAAGTTCGTCATCAGAAAGCTCCTCAATCATTAAATCAGATACATTTGTATCAGACTCACACTCTCCCTCTTGTTGTTCACTGGATATTCCTTGAATGAAATTCACTTCCATGGGTTCATTAGATGGATCACTAGGCTGTCTCCCTAAGTTGAAGATATTGAGGTCAACAGTCATATTCCCAAAAGATAGTTTCATCTGACCGGTTCTACAGTTTATCAAAGCATTTGAGGTGGCTAAGAACGGTCTTCCTAGAATGACGGGGATTTGACTTTTGAGATTGGAAACGGGCTGCGTTTCAAAGACAATAAAATCAACAGGGAAAATGAACTCTCCAACTTTGATCAGAACATCCTCTACCTCTCCTTTGGGAATTTTTACAGATCTATCAGCTAACTGTAGAGTGCATCTTGTAGGTTTAAGTTCTCCTACACCTAGCTGTTGATAGACTGAATAAGGAAGGAGGTTGACACTGGCTCCCAAGTCTAGAAGTGCCTTATCAATGTGAGTGTTACCTATGACGCATGGAATTGTGGGACAACCAGGGTCCTTGTATTTCAACGGCATGGGTTTTGAAAAAATTTCACTGAGGTTGGCAGCTAAGAAGACTTTCTTGGGGACATTGGTGGTTCTTTTCTTAGTGCATAAGTCCTTCAAGAACTTTGCATAAGAGGGAATTTGTTCGATTGCATCTAGGAGAGGGATGTTGATCTTGACCTGTTTAAACGGTTCTAGGATTTTCTCAACCTGCGGGGAGTTTTTCCTAGGTTTGAGTCTATCTGGAAAGGGGGCAACGAGCCTATACCTATCTAGACCAGGCTTAATCTCAAGTTCAACATTTTGGTCATCGGAAGGAATTGCTTCATCGGAAGGAGTGTTTTGAATGGGAGAAGGGGTTTGATCCAGTGGCATTCTAACCTGATTGTCTATTTGTTTTCCTGATCGCAGAGTGTGTACTGCATTCAATTGAGCTGGATTGTTGGAACTGGATCCAGTGTCTTTAGGGTTTGCAACAGGTTGACTAGGGAATTTTCCTTTTTCTCTCTCACTCACGGCAGCGGCTAGTTGCCCAAGTTGGGTTTCTAACCGGGCTATGGCTTGAGTGTTCGAGTTGAGCACTTGGCCGGTAGTTTGCATGAAGGAATTTAGAGTGGTGGATGATTGAGTCAACATGTTGGTGGTTTGTGTAGAAGCTTTGATCATAGCTTCTAAACCCTTTTCTAAGACACTCAAACGTTTGTCATGATCGGAATTTGATTGATTTGTAGGCTGGTGAGGATGAGGATGTTGGTTTGGAAAAGGTGGGTTAGAAAAATTGTTCGGTGCGTTGAATGTGACAGTGTTTCCCCTAGGGAATTGTTGGATTGACGTGGGAATAAAGTTTTGGTTTCCATGAGAATTTCCTTGGTTCCAAGCAAAATTGGGATGATTTCTCCAACCTGGATTGTAGGTTGGAGAAAATGGATCATTTCTAAGATGCTGAAATGCAGCGTTCATCTATTCTAAAGCGTGGTTGTTTCCTAGAAGAGGATATTCCTCTGAAACGTGGGTAGGAGACTGACAGTTATGACATCCCGGGACAGAAATGTGATTGATTTGAGCCGGAGCTCGTTCCTTAACTTCTAAGGCTTCAAACCTCCGCATAATCGTCACCATCTTCGCTTCAGACGCAATGTTTGACTCCAAGGAAAAACCACTAGACTTAGATTGGGAAACAGATGAAACCCTGTCATCACAGTTTTCCCACTACATTGTTTTCTCGGATAAAATCTCTAGAAATTCCCAAGCTTCATCTGCGTTTTTTCTCATAAAATCTCCCTGACACATCGATTCTAAAGAAGTTTTTGAAGAATAGTCCAATCCTTCATATATGACTTGGCACAATCGCCATTTTTCTAGACCGTGATGAGGACATTGGATTAAAAGATCTTTAAATCGGTCAAAGTATTTCCAGAATGGCTCTCCCGGGACAATTTTGAAATTCTGAATGCTGTTCCTAAGCTTTACCGTTTTGTGAATAGGGAAAAATTTCTTGAGAAAAACGGTGACAAATTCCTCCCAAGTTGAGATGGAATTTATCGGTAAGCTGTACAACCATTTTTTAGCTTTGTCCTTTAGAGCAAATGGAATAAATCTAAGCTTAATCGCATCTTCGGTTAATTCTCTCATTTTTATCATAATACATACTTCCTCAAATTCCGAGATAAATATATATGCATCTTCTGTTTCATTACCTAGGATTTTGGGAAGCATGTTTATGAAATGCTGTCTAAGCTCGAAATTTGCTCCATTTACTTCGGGGAGTCTTATGCAAGATGGAATTGCATTTCTGGTGGGGTAACACATATCCTGAAGAACGGGCTGATTTGCCATTTCTTGGATTGGTTTAACACGGATTAAGCGATGAAAATTATCCCGAACCCAAATTTGCATACACCAAAACAAATTTTTTTTTAAAGAAGAAAGAAAGAAAATTAGTTTTTTTTTAAAGGAAGAAAGAAAGACAATTAGTTTTTTTTTATAAAGGAAGGAAGAAAGAAAATTAGTTTTTTTTAAATATGAGAAGATAAAGAAAAAGAAAAATCCTAACTAAAACAAATCAAGGCAATCACTTTTCAATCAACTCTAACTTCAGGGTTTAGCCTAACTCCACTAGACCAGCTCCTAACCAAAAAATTCCTACAGTGAAAAGATCAAAGTTTTACCCAGGTAGTTAGCCAGGTAAGGATAGTACTAGAGGGTGATCAAAGATCAATTAAGTACCTCTTTCCTTGCGGAGCGCTTTACACAACCCCTAAACCTTTCCTTAGACACCAACTATTCTGAGAAAACTTAAACCGTTCACTTAAGGATTTCTTGTTCCTTATTGAGCTCGAATCCTTAGGGGCCAACGTCTAATGAGTTTTAGAAGGCTTGGGTTTGTGAAGTGAGGATTTAGTGATTTGTGGGCTAAGGAAAGGATGATGAAATCCCTTACCTTATCTTGATTGGAGTTTTGCCCTTAAGAATGTTTTAAGTATGTGCCAAATCAAGTGCAACAATCACTTTGGTGAATTCCTACACTAAATGAAATGCAACCCTAGAAATTAAAAGCGACTAAAAAGGATGATAAAAAGAAAATCTTTTTTTTTTAATTATGGTCAACAATAATCAAATGTGAGAAGGGGGAAAAATTGTTTGAGTTTATTATCTTGTTAGTTAATATCTAAGTGAAAAATGAATTTTATTATGGTCAACAAAAATAAAATCTTTTTTTTTGAATCCTAATTGTCTCTAATTGTGAAGCTAACTAAAGAGGGTGAAATTGAAAACTAGAAAGAGGACTTACCCGGAAGCAAAGCTCCAAATTCTTGATCTTCAATCCAAGATTTTCAAGCTCCAAGCGGTTCCTTCACAAGAAAAATACACAAGTTAAAGAATCAAGTTAATAAAATCCTATTTTAGCACCTTCCCCGGCAACGGCGCCAAAAACTTGATGCGGCATAATTATGTACCAAAATTGCAAGTGCACAACTTATCAAGTTATAGTATAAAAAGATATCGATCCCACGAAGAAGGTGATTTTAAGAGATTATTAAACTTGGTTCTTATATTTTGTGCGTGACAATTAGGAATAAAGAATAAGTGTGATTTTGTTGAGTGATTGTTATGAATATATGCAAAAGATAATAAATTGAATTTTAGAGGAGAGAAGGAAGAATTAAAGAATAAATGAAATCATAAGGCAAGAAATATGAATTAATAAAATCAAGAAATAAAACCAAAAATGAAAAGAAAATTGAAGAAAGATAAGCATAGATTATCAAATTCTTCTTCTACCGATTAGTTCTCTAGTTGATTATCCTAAACATGAACATTTTAAGTGCAAGAGAATAATTCATACAATATAAAGGAAATTAGACTAGTTTCATATAATTCTAAACTTCCTACAAGAATTAAATTCACATCTTTAAGAAATAAAAACAAGAAAAAGAACTAATTACAAAATTAAAAAGAAAAGAAAAATCTAAACTATGAACAAGAAATAAATCTAACTACAAAGAAAATAAAAATCTACACTACAAAATATATTACGAAAATTAAATGCGAGAAAATAAATCTATTCTACAAATTAAAGTGCAAAAAGAAATAAAAAGACAAGAAATTAAATCTACACTACAAGCATGAATTTAAATCTAACTAATAAGCAATAATAAAGCAATTACTAAAAAGAAATAAAAGAGAAAAGAAATGCAAACCTTCAAATTGCTCTTCATCTCCATCCGCATCATTCAACAAGAGGAGAAAGAACAAATTTAAAGAGGAAAAAATTATTTTTATTAATTGCAACTAAAGTTACAATTTTTGGAAGGCCTTCTCAATTAAGAGTAGCTCTCCTCTCCAAAAGAAGTTTACAAAATTTTCACACCTCTAACCCCTCACTCTCTACCCCTATTTATTGTAAACATCAGTGAATGAGAGCCATTGGATTGAAATCTTATCCAAAAACAACAAATTTTAGCCTTAGATTCGTAACAAACTGCCCAGCGTATCGATGCAGGTATCGATACAGGCATCGATGCAAGCATCGATGTCGGTATCGATGCAGGCATCGATGCCTGGCCTTCTCCTTTTGCTGTCCGCAGCTTCTTCTTGTTGTTTGCTTTTGGGCTTTGGACATTGGGCTTTTCTTGGACTCTTGGGCTTGGGCTTTGATTTATCTCTTCATTAAATACTTGAAAGAATTCATTGGGCTTCATGGCTTCATTTCTTCATTAAATTATGGGCTTTTTGTTGAGAGATGAGGGTTTTGAGATTTATTCTTCATTAACCTGCAATTAAAGATAAAAACAATTATTAGTAGTATATTTATTCATATAAAATAGATAATGAGGGTATAAAATTGTAATAAAATATGATTATCACCATGCTTCCTCTGTCCCCATCACATTGATCACAAAAGTGACTCATGCCACCCACAACTGACACATGTAAAGTAACTGTTGATAAAGCAGTCTGCTTGGACTCGATCGAAATTATAAAATTACCCATTTGTAGCTACTATAAATAAAGGGACTGTCTGCAGCACATAGTTAAGCAATCTCTTGCTAAAAACACACTATCTCCATATTACTTCTCCACTCAAGCTCAAATACCGACTTAATCATCGGAGGAATCATTAGAGAACCTTACTTCGGTCCTCTAATGTATTGTAGTTTTGCAGGAAGAACAGTAGTTTATTGGGGGATCAACCATCGAAGGAGATCAAGGGACCCTAACACCTCCATAATTTACACATAAACCTCTTGTTTGATAACTGACATCAACATTATCCTTTAGAACGTCCCTGTTTTCACAAGTTTGGTCCACATAATTAGCTAAATAGTGGGAATCGGGATGAGATGGTAGATGATGGTTGAGACGATCTATTTCCAAATTAGAATCACTAGCTGTCATTTAACGATGATCTTGGCTAGAGGCGGCATCGAGGAGACAAGGCCATGAGGTTGGCTAAAGGAATAGAGGAGGGGAGAGAGACAGCTTGCCAAAAGCAGATGAGGCATAGACAAAGGCAAATGAAAAATAGAGTAGGAAAATAGGAATGATTTTCTAATAAAAGACTATATTGTTTTATGGAAAAAAAATTTATGTAGATGTATATATAGACAAAATAACGTCTATTTCTCCAAATAAAATTCCATTGATCTGTTTTCATTTTGAAATATGTATAGCAGGTGGATGTGTATCTACTTTGTGATTATATTGAAATCATTTCTTTCCAAATGAAAATAGCAGGTAGTTTCGAAGGTAAGAGTGCAATTAGAAAGTCCAATCATTTCTATCTAGAAATTAGCACGTAACTTGAAATAAAATAACATATGTATTGTAATCTCGTTGTTGTATCTACATATATCACATATCAAAAGTAAGAATCGAACATGAAATGTAAATGTAAATAAACAAGAGAAGAGATAGGGAGAAAGTGATCATCTCATTTTATTCATCCTCATTTCTCCTCAATACATTTTGTCTTCCATGGATTACATTATATAGATATGGAAGAGAATACTAAAAGTCAAAAGTAGGTGAAGAGACTTCTTCTAGTAATGTCCACATTCATTATATTTATATTTACAATACTCCCCCTTGGACATTACTACCTGATGTCAATGCCTCGTTAAAAACCTCGCTAGAAAAACCTAGTGGGATAAAAACTAGTCGAGGAAAAGAGTACACGACATTAGTAGATCCTTGTTGCATTAGTTGCCTCATTAAAAATCTTTAACTAAGAAAACCATGTGGGACAAAACTTAGCAAATGGAAAAAGAGTACAACTATAGTCCTTCAAAGCACAATCTTCGAGATTGCGTTGAAAATTCGCTCCCCCTGATGATGACAATCTTCTGAGTCTATGCTAAGAAAAACCCAGTGGGACAAAACTTAGCGAAAAAGGGGCAAATTATGATAATAGACCTTCAGAGCCCAATCTTCAGGATTGTTCTTTAAGAATTTGCTCCCCCCGAAGAAGATAGTCTTTCAAGTCTATGCATATTGTGAACATATTTCTCATAAGTTGATGTAGGCGGAGATTTAGTGAACAAATCTGCAAGATTATCACTTGAGCAAACTTTTTCGATGGTGATTTCGCCATTCTTTTGGAGCTCATGTGGATAAAAGAATTTTGACGCAATATGTTTTGTCATGGTTCCATTTACATATCCACTGCTCATTTGTGCAACACAAGCTGCATTGTCCTCATAAAGGACAGTGGGGGTAATATCATCTTTCGCTAGACCATACGAGCCACAAATATGTCGTATCAAAGATCTTAATCATACACATTCTCGTGAGGTCTCATATAAAGCGACAATCTCTGAGTGGTTAGAAGAAGTAGTCATCATGTTCTGCTTAACAGACCTTTAAGAAACGATAGTACCACCACAGAGAAAAACATAACCAGTCTGGGATCTGGCGTTATGGGGATCAGACATGTAGCCAGCGTCCTAATAGCCCACCAATGTCATATCTTGGTTTCTTTTATAGAATAGTCCAAGATCTTTTGTACCTTGAATATAGCGAAGGAAATGTTTAACGACATTCCATTGCCTTCTTGTAGGATAAGCACTATACCTTGCTAGCAAGTTCACCGCAAATACAATATCAGGCCTGGTGCAATTTACAAGATAAAGAAGTGCTCCAATGGTGCTCAGATAGGGAACTTCTGGCCCTAACATTTCTTCATTATCTTCTTTGGGTTAAATGGGTCTTTATCCACTTCGAGAGACCGGACGACCATTGGTGTGCTAAGTGGATGAGATTTATCCATATAAAATCTTTCCAAAACCTTTTTCACATAGGTTGACTGGTGTAGAAAAATTCCTTCTGGGAAAATGCTTGATCTGCAGGCCGAGACAAAACTTGGTTTTTCCCAAGTCTTTCATTTCAAACTCCGTCTTTAGGCATGAGCTAGCTTCTGTAAGCTCCTTGTGCATTCCAATAACATTTATATCATCAATATAGACTGATATAATACAAAAGCTATTTATAAACACACAAGGGCAGACATCATTATTTGCATATCTCCTCTTCAGAAGGAACTTGCTCAGTCAGTTATACCACATTCTACCCGACTGTTTTGCGTGAACCCATTGAGCTATGAATCTCGCTTTACATCTCACCACCTTACAATTGTCATTTATTTTTCTTACGAAGACCCATTATATCCTGCAGGGATATATGAACTACAGGTTCAAAATACTTTAGCGAGTTCAGCTCAGCCTCAATTGCCACTTTCCATCTCACCTAGTCCGAATGCTTCAAGCACTCTATTACCGACTTAGGTTCTGGATCCAGATTATTTTTGGAGATAGTAAGCGCAACTGTAGAGGCAACTATGTTGTCGACAACTTTTATATTTATATTATATATTTTTTCTTTTTCACAAATTCGTGGCCACTTTAATTCTTATTTTATGTTAACCAAATCCTTGTCATTTCCCTTAACAATTGGATTTGTCCGTTCCGCATCTCCAGTATTGTGATTATCAAGTGCACGTGCAATTTACTGGAGATTCCATCTTCAGGATGAACCTCTTCTGGAGGTTATGGGAGTGACTGTCTTTCTATATATAATTTAGTTTGTCGCGGACTTTTATCTTTTACACTAACATGTTTTATATGCTTCTGGCACAATATGCTTCTGGCATACCAAATCATCAATGATATATTCAACATGAATATGGGGCTTAGTCACTCTTTTCTTGGCAGATTATCATGTGAACTTCTGGTTCAGTTTGACTAGTACGTGGATATAAATATTAAAGATCTTTTTCACCAATGAAATTTCTTGACATTATTTTATATTTTGGGCACTAATCTCCCCCTAATGTCGAGAATTGATCTTCAATAAAAATGCAGTCAGCATACTAAATTGTAAATTAATCCCCTAACATGGGCCATAGGTACTAAATTATTGACGGAGTTTCATAAATAATGTATGTACCTTCACCGAGGTCACATAGAGGTACGCTATGGTGGTGATATAGAAACATGGACTTCAAATAAAGAATACGCAGATGGGAAATGTTTTGCTTCTTCACCACGTATTAGATAAAGGGGGGAAATTATGATATGCAGTTGGTCGGATTTGGTTTGAATGCCCCATTTAATTTAAGGAAATCCGACAAATCATATTTTGCTCAAGATGACCCAATCGCTCATGCCAGAATTTAAAAGAATTTGGGTCCCTAAATCTCAAACTCATCGCGACATGTTGTATTTTAGGTCAAACAAATTCTAAAATATACATATATGAATAAAAACCACATAGGTTCACAAGAATTTAAAGCAAAATCAAGATAAATTAAAATTGTCTGACAAATGTATATAATCCAAATATAGAGAAACCAAATAGTTTACCTTGACTACCTCGATAAGATCCATTACCTCCCCCTCGTCCAAGCATATGAATATTAGTTTGAATTATGACATGTGCTTCAGGCACTACGACTGAACCAATTAAACTTGCATTATGGTTTCTCACAACATCTGGTTGTGTTTTTAACAACTACTAATGCAAGGATTAGTACATAATGCTTAATATAATTTTTAGTTGTACTATTGTAAGAGTACAAGGTTACTTGTTGAGTTGTATTCAGTCGATGGTTTAAAATCCAAAAATGGCTACAAGATAAGATCTCCTACTATGTTCATAGCCTTCCCCTTGTCCACGCGTATAAGTAATTTTCTGAATTGTAGCATGTGCTACAAACACAACTCGTAAGCCAACTAGTATGATATTATGATTTCTAATCATCAATTGGTTGTGCTTCTCTGCGACTACTAATGTAGATATCAATTCAGAATGCTAAGTGCAATTCTTCGTCATGTACTGCTGCTGGAGTACAATATTATTTGCATGGAATGAGGGAAAGAACTTTTTGATCAAATTATTGGCTTCCATAGATCAAAACGATCCTTCAGGGATTGCCCAGAAAAGTGAATACTTTTTCAGTGAGGCATTAATTTTTCACGTCTTAGAAAATTTAAAGTGTTTGCCTTCTGGGCAAAGATACTTAAAGAATCAAGAGATATAATCGTGCAAAAATCACAAGTATGTCAAATAAAAATAAACGTTCGATGCCAAAGACAAGTAATAATTACTATCATATATCACAGTGCATTAATCATGGATACAAAATATTAGTGCTTGAGAAATTAGAAATATTCATATGTACAAAAATATTCACGTGTTCTATAACACTTGTATACCCAGAAGAGAGACTCTATCTCAAACTTATACTATAACACTTGTATACCCAGAAGAGAGACTCTATCTCAAACTTATAAAAGATTTGACATCCTTTAACCGTTGCTTGCATTGCCAGAAGAGAGACTCTATCTCAAACTTATAAAAGATTTGACATCCTTTAACCGTTGCTTGCATTGATAGTATTCAACATCACATTTTAATAAGATCACACATAATCATCAAAATCATCAAGCTCCTTTTTCTAAAGATCTTCATAAAGATTATCTTTCAAAATGTTTGCTTCTGGCAAACTAGTCCGATATTAAAATTCACACAAAATTTTTTTAATGCTCGAACGATCAATGACCATCACAAAATCAAGCAAGAAGAAATTAAACAAAGACATAACCAGTTTGTGCTATCCTTTCTTCTAAACTTAAGGTTGCCAGATTCAAAACATTGCCAAGGTAATTTTGGATAGAAACTAATATTACTATATTAATTTTGGATAGAAACTAATATAGCATTAAATTGATATATCATGATAATTTTTCATGATTGATGTTCTGTCAATGTTAGGCTATTGAAGTTACAGCGACATTAAGGTCTAAGATGGGAAATTGCGAATATAATCTGATGCCAAAGCTTCAAACTGTGCTAGATTTAGACACTGCATTTAAAATGTTGCATTTCTAAACTTCATTACAAGACATGCTGTTCATGGAATAAATTGCTTCAAGGTTCAGAGAAATTATCTTGTTTGAACCATATCTGATTTTGTTTTTAATGTATTTCATTTAAACATGTGAATATCCACTTGCTCCATTGTTGTCATAGGCATAGCAAATGATAATATCTACAGGACCTGTTTATACTTGCAATTACCATATCTGATTTTTTTTTAGGTAATTGCTTCTGCTTATTAATCATATGAGACACATATTTAATCTGTAGTATTCTCAGCAGATATGAATGACATAATTGTATACTAGATGCATGACAAAAGTAAATAGCGGACAATAGTTGAATACACTGCCAAATTAACTGGAATAATCAATATTTTAAGAGAACAGAGTCACCTGGATGAACTAGCATATTAAGGACATGCTGTACCAGATCATACTTCATATAGAATGGATATTACAGCTCAAATATCAGAATTCCAATAAATTCTAGTAATATTTATTATTTTCCTACAGATATGATATCAACATGTAATATGTTAAACATGATAAAGAGACTCGTAAGAGAATCATACAGAGTAAAAAATAAGAAGCAAATCAGTATGAGAATAAGCTTCATGCATATAAAAGAAACATGTGGGCTTGTGACTTACCCCACCTCGTACAACCTTTTTAGTAGGATCGGACAAATTTGGTTCACTAGCCCCTTTCACTTCACCTGAGGATAGCCTCTCCAAGATATTAACCCAAGGAAATAGTGAACACCCTTCAGCCTATTCATTTCCTCAAACAAATGCTCCAAGAAGCTCCCGAAGCTGAACTGATCACGAACCGGCTAGAACAATCGTGCTGATAACGTGTTGTAATCTCGTTGTTGTATCTACATACATCACATATCAAAAGTAAGAATCGAACATGAAATGTAAATGTAAATAAACAAGAGAAGAGATAGGGAGAAAGTGATCATCTCATTTTATCCATCCTCATTTCTCCTCAATACATTTTGTCTTCCATGGATTACATTATATAGATACGGAAGATAATACTAAAAGTCAAAAGTAGGTGAAGAGACTTCTTCTAGTAACGTCCACATTCATTGTATTTATATTTACAATAAATGATGCAATAATAATAGTAGTTTTAAATTGATAATTTAACATGCTAATTGCTAACTACAATAATTGCGGGTACCCATCGCTAAAGTAGAATGTATTGTGTGAATTGATTTGTTTTTTAATGGATTGTTGTAGTAGCCATACGTTTTAATCTAGATGAGCTGTTATTTGGTTTTTGATATGAATAATTTCTATGACATTTGATGTCTGGATTTGTAGGATTACGTATGGTTTAATTAAAATCTTAAGTGTTATTATTATTATTTTGTTTTCTTCTGAGTTGTTTGACCATATTTTTAGGACTGGTAGCCACAATCACAAGAGGCTCCCACTCTTGCTGTGGGTAGCACACGTGTCCCATGTGGGACATGTATGAGACATGTGTCCTAGCTACAGTGAGAGTGAAGGCCACTTGTAGCTGCGGGGTGCACTGGCCTCTTTTTTTTTGGACGCCTTAGTAACTTTTAAATTATACTATAAATATATTTGGCTCGAATTCCAATACTTAAAACTTTTTGTTAGGGGCTGCTTGGATGGGGTTTTTTAGGGCTGGGCATATTCGGTTCGGGTCGGTTTTAAGCTCAATCCGCATCCAATCCGAATTTTTCGAATTCTCAAAACTCTCATCCAGATCCAAAATTTTTCTCCTTCATCCGAATATTCGGCCCAACCGAAATTCGGATCGGTTCGGATCGGTTTTGGTTTTGGGCCGAATTAATTTCATTTCACAAAAATCTGCCCACACCTGAGATCATTGTCTATTAATTTCTGATGAAGTATAATTATTTGTTCATTTTGTCTACTTAATTTTTTCCCCCAAACAATGAAATGTGGAGCTTGTTTGAAATAACACCATTGTCACAACTGACAAAAAAAACTGAAATCAGTGAAATGAGCGCAAACCATATCAACAAGTACATACCATACCACAATAATAAACTCATTAAAGAGTTACTTAGTTACAAATCATGCAAATAGTCCAGAAATAGTTAGGGTTAGGGATTTTTCAGTATTTATATTAGAAAATTCGGTTCGGGTTTTTTTGGGTGGTTCATGGGTTCAAACCGGATCCAATCCGGTTTAATTCGGTTCGGACGGTTTAGAGTCTTCTTCCAATCCATTTAATCCGGTTCGGTTAACCGGCCCGCTTTTTCGGGCGGTTTTTTCGGTTGAACCGTTTTTTTTTCGGTTTTTGCCCACCCCTAGGTTTTTTGCATGCTACATAACCTGATAAATGAATTAGTATGCTCAAAAGTGGTGAACTTCAACACATTAGTCACATTAATCATAATATTATTTGTTTTGCATTCATGCGTTTTAGATTAGTGCAATTTATATAAAATATAGATAATAATTTATTTTAATTACTTTTTATAATAATATTTTATTATTAAAAAATTAACTAAAAATAAGTTTATTCCCTGTGAAATTTATTACTATAAAAATAATTAAAGTTTTATTTCACAAATAAAAAATATTAAATAAATATTTTTCATTGTTTATAAATCCATAATAGTTTTTACCAGAAATAATAAAATTATACAGAATCATTATTTGTGTCATTATTTCATATAAAAATAATAAAAAATTATTAATAAAACAAGGGAAAAAGGGATTATGAAATTATTTTATTTATTATTTTCAATAATTTTGTCATTACCTTATGGTCTAAATTCCCAGTTAAAAATAGGGAAAATTGCTTCAAGGCCCCAAAACTCAATTTTCATTGTGCTGCTGCAGCCCCCTTACTTTCCCTAATGTGCTGCAGCCCCTCCTTTTTTTAAAAGGTACGTCCAGGCCCCTCCAGTCGAAAATCCCAATTTTGCCCTCCGTTCACCTCCCTCCTCCTCCTCTTTTGCCGGTCCCCCTTTGCCCCTTCCCCCACGCCGCCTCCCTCCCCCGCTCCGCCTCCCTAACCTCCACGTCACCTCTCCCCCCACATCCTCCCTCGCGCCCACTCGGCCTCCTCGAACGCTCCTCACGTCCCCTCCCGCACTCCATCCCCAGTTACCCCCCACACACCACTACCTCCGTCCCGTCCCCACGCTGCCCCTCCCACCTGTGTCCCTCCCATCGCCACCACATGTCGCCTCCCTCCATCCCACACACCGCTTCCCCCATGTCGCCCCTCCCTACCCTCCCCCCTTCCTGAAGCGCCCACCTCCCTACACCAGATGCCGCCTCCCCCCTTCCCAACCCCACCTTCCTACCCCACCGCTACACTCCTCCCCTCCCCTCCCGCCCCCTCCTCCCACCTCACTCCCGCGTGCACCTCCCCGCTCCTCTCCATGCGCCTCCCTCCCCCCACCATCCCACCCTCGATGCACCTCATACACTCCCTCTCTCTGCCCCCTCCCCTGTTCCGCCGCCTGCACCGTCTCGAGGAACTTCGCGTGGGCGTATTAGTAAGAGTTAACATGTTAACTATTAGAGTTAACATGTTAGCTATTAGAGTTAACATGTTATCTGTAAGAGTTAACATGTTATCTGTAAGAGTTAACATTTATCTGTAAGAGTTAACATGTTAGTTGTAAGAGTTAACATCCGCTGGCATGAGAAAGAGGAGGGTAAATTTAGGATTTAAGCCAGCTAACATGTCTAATCATGAGCTGGCATGTCTAATAAATTGTTGGCATGAGTTGGAATCATGATGGAGGGACCTTGGGCACATTTTTTTTCAAAAAAAAAGGGATAAAGCATATTAAAAAATAGGAAGAGTTGGGGCACATTAAAAGTTCAAATTTGGGGCCTAGAAGCAATTTTCCCTTAAAAATATATTAAAATCCATTTAATCATAGGCTTATACCTTTTGGTCGACATCTTACAAATATAACCAAACACATAAAATTACCATTGCAATATGCACTTATAGCCTACTTGTAAACATAAAAATAGGCTAATGTGCAACGTACATGTAGCATACTAGTAGAACAAGACAAATGGTCATGTTAAAAATATTTGGTTGTTGGTGTTGGGTGTAGCCCAAACCTTTAGGCGAGCTCCTCAGGCGACTTCAGGCGAGGTCGACGTGGGAGGCGAGTTTGTGAGGGTTTCAGGCGAGGTTGACGTGGGAAGCGAGCTTGTGAGGGCTTCAGGCGAGGCTAGCTGCAGGCGAGCTCGAGTCCATTACAGGCGAGCTCCTTCAGGTGAGGCGAGCTCCTCCAGGTGAGATCTGAAGCAAGCGATGTTGAACGAATGTGGCGCAGGCGAGCTCAAAAATCTGCAGGTGAGCTTGAGGCTTGCTGCAGACGAGGTTGAAGCGGTTGCTGCAGGAGCTGCAGGCGAGCTTCTGAAGGTCCGCAGGCGAGTTCGATTTAGGATTGGTTCAGGTGAGCTCGAGCGTGACTCTCACGCAGGTGAGGTCGAGATCTAGCTCACGACAGTCTAGTTAGGGTTTCCCTATAAAGGGAACCCTGTGCACGAGAAATCTGTGAGGAGATTCTCGAGGAGTTTTTTCTCAGAGAGATTGGCGGTGGCTTTGGTGTCTTCTCCAGTGACTTTGAGCACGAGATTTTCAGAAGAAAATCTCGGTGATTTAAGGAGAGATCCTGTAGAGATTTTTTGAGAGGAAATTTTTCCCGTTGGAAAATCTCACGCCTTGAAAGAAGAACAGATAGTTTCTATTGCTTCTCTTTTTTGAGAGATCTCAAATTTGAGATCTTCTCTTTTCAAGCTTGTAATCTTCTTTAATATTAAAGGAAATTATTTGGCTCCCGAGGATGTAGGCAAGTTGTTGAACCTCGTTAAAACTTAGTGTTCTCTTTTTCTTGTAATTTTTAAATTTGCTATGATTTTTTCTTTCTATTGTCTTAACACAAGATCCGATAGGGCAATTCCGTACGGGGATTCATATTTGACAGGTGGTCGAATAGCTTGAATTTCCTAATAATTGGTATTAGAGCCCTTATTCAGATTTTTGTGTTTAAGAAATGGCAGAAGAAGACAAATCTAAAATTGAGAAGTTTGACAGATCAGACTTCACCTACTGGAAGTCACAGATGGAAGATTATTTGTACCAAAAAGACCTTTACCGTTCATTGATGGGTAAAGAAAAAGGAAATAAGAAAGAGGAATCCGATGAGGACTGAGAAATATTAGATCGAAAAGCCTTGGGGCAAATACGATTGCCACTCGCAAAATCAGTAGCATACAATATTTTAAAGGAGAAGACGACGATGGGGCTTATGGAAGCGTTCGTAACGATGTACGAGCAACCATCAGCTGCAAATAAGGTGCATCTCGTAAAAATGCTTTTCAACCTTAAGATGGCAAAATGATGTTCCTTCATGGTGCATCTTAGTAAGTTTAACATGATTGTTGATCAACGCATCTCAGTCGAAATCACGTTTGATGACAAAGTACGGGCCCCATTAATACTATCGCAGTTGCCAAATAGTTGGGTAGGTTGCGTGACCACAATCAGCAACTCGGCGGGGAAGGAGAAGTTGAAGCTGAGTGAGGTTATGAGTATGATTCTATCTGAGGAGGTTAGAAGAAAATTGAATAAATCAGAAGGTTCAGGTTCAGCCCTAAGTCTCGAGCAGAGAGGCAGAAGCTATAATAAGGTGTACCAAAACAGGAATCGATCGAAGTCAAAGAAGAAAAGGTCTAACTCGAAGGTCAGACCTATCAAAGGGAAATGTTAGAACTGCGGCCAAGAGGGCCACATGTCTTCAACCTATAAAGCACCGAAGAAGGATAAATTGAGAAGTAGGCTCATATTGTGCAAGATGCATTAATTCTCGCTATGGATAGCGATTCTGATTCATGGGTCATTGATTCGGGAGCCTCTTTCCATGCCACTACTAATAGGAAGCTCTTTCAGAACTATGTAGCAGGGGACTTTGGGAAAGTATACTTGGGGGACAACGAACCATGTAGTGTTGTTGGAAGAGGTAATGTGCAAATACAGTTGAAGGGCTCCAAGTGATCTCTGAAGGACGTCAGGCATGTACCAAAGCTGTGTTAGAATGTGATAGTGTGCAAATAAACAATGCAAACACATAATATGATCACGGAGTTCGGACCTTCCGTCCTACGTCTCCGCTCCCCACTCCCGGGGAGAAATCCACTAACACAATCCGGTTTGGAAGCCGGAACTTCTTCTACACACTCGGTTTTCTAGCTAACCGAAAACTCTACAACTCACACTCTTGCAAACCCACTCTACACCCTCACAAGTGTTGGACCTAGCCGTATCTCCCTCAAGTGCTCGGTTACAACCTTTCCCTAGGTTCGTCAACCGACGCCACTCCTCTTGGGACGATCCTCGACTCTCACCACACACTCCTCTCGGTGTACAAGTGTATTACAAAGTGTATCTCACAATAAGCACAATATAAATCAAATGATTGTTCTCTAAACAAGATGAGAACTCAATTAAGCACAACTCTTAGTCACAAACCCACAACCCCAAATTATACTATGTATGTAAATACAATAAGCTCAATGGTTGTGTGTGTAAACAAAGAGTAAATCAAATCAAACTAAACTCAAATAAATTCTAACTTAATAAAATGATAATCAAACATTTATATATAAATGTAAAGCTAGATTGAGTTTAGAAATACTTCTCTAAAGACGACAAGAGAGGGAGGGAGAAGAGTTGAATGCCCAAACATCAAAGAATGATCTCCTCAAGCTCTTATGAAAGTTATTCATAAACAAACTCTTGAAACAAACTTAAAAACCCTTGAACAAACTTGTAAAACTCTTTTTAAAACTCTCTTAAACATCCATGAGAAACAATGAAAGTTGAGGGCTTTTTATAGCCTCTTAAACCAGCCACAAACCCCCAAAAACCGAAAATATCAAAAACTAGCCGTTACTAGCCGTTATAGGCTGAAAAGACCAAAATACCCCAAAATCCAGCATTATGGAAATTTACGTATTTAGCTTTGTAAAATCAATTAAAAACAGTAAAACAGATCCAAAAAATATGAAATTTTGTGGGAAGGTTATAGACATGTAGAATAACATGTTAGAGAAAGAAATTCTGAAAAATAATTTCCCAGTTGAGAGAAATAAA
The DNA here is from genome assembly GCF_001876935.1 of Asparagus officinalis. Lineage (NCBI taxonomy): Eukaryota > Viridiplantae > Streptophyta > Magnoliopsida > Asparagales > Asparagaceae > Asparagus > Asparagus officinalis. Next base: position 52,387,664 of record NC_033796.1, read on the forward strand.
TGTTTTAATACAGATTTACAGTTTCTGAAAAACTGCTGACATACACGATTTTGTAAAATCAATTGGGCACAGTAAATCAACTCCAAAAATAGTAAAATTTTGAGAAAAGTTTATAAACATGTAGATAAACATGTCAAAGAAAGAATTTCTTGAATACCACTTCCTATTTATGAAAAATCATCTGTTTTGTAAAACATGCACGAACATGCACGAACGAAAAACATGATTTTGTAAATTCAATTAAACGTAACAAATCAATTTCAAACTTGATGAAAACACATATAATGCACTAAAACATGATTTCATTTAACTAACTAAAATTGATATTGATGAAATCATATATATGCATATGAGTATGAAACAAAAATATGTTTTCTAATTATATTCAATTGTTTTATAGTAAAACTTGAAAACTATCAAACCAAAACATATATGTATATATATAACTATATATATACAAAAACCAAAACGTGTATGTGTGTATATGATTGAGCTTAAAGTACTAACACACATAATATAAATTCCTAAACTAAATTACCCAAGCTAGATCTTGATCTTCAATAAGCTCTTCTAGGTAATCTCTCGGATGAAGCTTTAACTTGGATCTTGAACTTTGAATTGCAAGGCTTCACCGACATTCCGCCAACCTCCTTTGGATATCATCGTTGAAGCTCTATTACATCCATCCTCCAACAATGTTGTTTGTCTATAATAAATAAGAAAACACAAATACTAGACAAACAACATTAGTGGTAAATTGTTTGTTAAACATCATCAAAACAAGAAGGACAATAATCTCCCCCTTTTTGATGATGACAAACAATTTACAAAAAAAAAATATGCATGAAGGAAATGAATGTATAATTTATAATTCACATGCATATAAACAAGAAAGAATATACTCATAATATTTCTTCCCCTTTGACAACATCAAAAAGGGGACAATAAAAGGATGAAGAGAGCGAAAGCTCCCCCTATCAATAAGCATAGATGAGTATAACACATAGAAAGATATAGATAGGGATTGCTCCCCCTATCAAAATGCCATATGGAGAATATGAAATAAAGATCATGGCAAATATGTGAGCAAGCATAAAAGATATGCTAACAATCACTCACATTCAAGAGATAATGAGAACACATATGAATATATCAATATGAAAAATAGTGTCTCATATCAAGGACCATAAAAACCATGTGTAAAGATAGATTTATGAAATCAAAAGAAAAGCAAAATATGAGAACCATGAAAAAAGTTTTCAAGTGAAAACAAATCACTCAAATGAAATCATAAATCAAGATTTGAGTCCAAAAACAATGTTTGATCAAAAAGAAAAATTTTCTTTACATAACTTGATCAAACCACTCATAGAATACATTATAAAGCACGAATAGATGATCCATTAGCACAAACACATAAATATCATAGAATACATTATAAAGCACGAATAGATGATCCATTAGCACAAATACATAAATATCATCATATAAGTAAATTATAATGAATTCAAAAGCAACAAATCAAAACACGATTTTTAAGAGAGGCAACAATTATATCAAGCTCAATTATAATGAATTCAAAAGCAACAAATCAAAACACGATTTTTAAGAGAGGCAACAATTATATCAAGCTCTTGAGCTTGTTCCAACCCATATAATCATTCAATTATATCAAGCTCTTGAGCTTGTTCCAACCCATATAATCATTTTAGCATCTGGTAAACTTGATTTGAGAATAAACACCCAATAAACCTGGAGGGTTATATAAACACAAACCTCTCATCAAAATCAAGACTAATAATTATGAAAATAAAAGATTTGATAAAAGAAAAAATTATTTTCATAACAAAAAGATTTTAAAGCGTAATTTTCAAAACCAAGAAAAAGAAAAAGTAAAAGTACGAAAATTCTTGGTTTAAAAATCATTTTGGAACCCAAGAATTTTTGGTGCCGGATTGGTTAGGGACATGACCCCTATTAATAAAGATCAAAGCCCTAAGGTTATGAACCCTCTTAGGCACATATGGTGCACGAACATAGTCAAAACAAAAATTGTGTAAATGACCTTTCCGATTGCAATTAGTGCAATGAAAGAGGCCCATTTGATTTTGTTGACCATAAACATGTGCACGAGAAACATTAGAAACATTTGCAAACATGGATGATCTTTTAAAATTATTTTGCAAATGTGAAACTCTCTTTAAATCAAAACAAAATTTGGCCAAATGACCAAATCGACCACAATGATCACATTTAAACACATGAGCATGCTTATGATGAACATGATGAGTATGTGCATGTGTATGTGAAAAATGTGATGATGAAGCTTGATGAGATGCACAAGAAGGATTAATATGAGCCTTAGAGGGTTTTTGTGCATCATAGCAAAATCTAGCAAGATGGCCTTTACGACCGCAATTTGTGCATTTGTAGACTTTACTATACACGTGTGCATGATGAATAGGATGTTTAGATGTTTTAGCATGAGATTTAGCACACATGTCCATAAGCTTGTTATTATTGACAATGCATGATTTAAGAGTTGAATCTAAAGATGATATTCTATTTTTAATATTATTCAACTCATCATTAGGCACATATGCATTAGCATTAGAAGTAGAACATAAAGAATTAAACTCATTTCTAATGTTCTCTACTTCTAATATGGCATTGTTCTTAGCATGAGATAAGCTAGAAATGGATGAGGTCAATTTTTCATTTTCCAAATTTAATAAGTCATTGTTTTCTTTAAGCATAGTATTTTCTTTTGCAATGACATCAAATTTGGAACCTAGCAACTCATGATCGGATTTCAAATTAACATGCTTGCTTTTCAAATCTATAAAATTATTATACAACTTAGTATAGGCATGCATTAATCTATCATATGCACAAGCGAGTTCATTGATGGATATATCACTATCGGATTCCGAATCGCTTACCACACTAGGGCTATCGCCTAGTGGCCGTGTGCATGATGATGCTCCACACTCACTTGAAGAATAATCCTCCAAACTACGTTGGATTTCCTCCAAGTTGCCTTGATGTGCTTCTATGAATTTCCATAAATTGTAAGCACTATCAAAATGAACAAATTTGTTAGAAAAGGATGAGTCAAAGGCATTAAGCAAATATTCTAACAAAAGCTTGTTCATATTAAACATTCTTTTATCATTGCTACTCCACTTGGATTTTTCCGAAGTGGGTATAATATAAGCATCTTCAATAACTTCCCATAAATCGAATTGTTTAGATCTAACAAATATGTTAAATCTAGAACACCATTGGTCATAGGGGAGATTATTTATTTTAGGAGCAATAACAGGATCATAGCCTAAACAAGATGCACAATGTATGTCCATAATAAGAAAATGTATGCAAGCAAGATACAAATAAAGCTCAAAAATAGATTAGCACAATAAGCTAACTTGGATCTTTAACTCAAGGCGATTAGACCTTAAATCAAAGAGCACCAAGCTCTGATACCAATTGTTAGACCCTAGAGGGGGGGTGATTAGGGTCTTATGCTAATCTAATCTGATTATATGTCAATTAAAATTAATTAATGAGTTATCCTAGCAAGTATGAAATACAACAAGATATATGAGCTAGGATAAGCAATGTAAACAATGAGATATATCCTATATGATGAAATATATATGCAAGGATATATAAACTAATACAAGGGTGATATAATCAAACTACAAATGTGATAGTGTGCAAATAAACAATGCAAACACATAATATGATCACGGAGTTCGGACCTTCCGTCCTACATCTCCGCTCCCTACTTCCGGGGAGAAATCAACTATCACAATCCGGTTTGGAAGCCGGAACTTCTACACACTCGGTTTTCTAGCTAACCAAAAACTCTACAACTCACACTCTTGCAAACCCACTCTACACCCTCACAAGTGTTGGACCTAGCCGTATCTCCATCAAGTGCTCGGTTACAACCTTTCCCTAGGTTCGTCAACCGACGCCACTCCTCTTGGGACGATCCCCGATTCTCACCACACACTCCTCTCGGTGTACAAGTGTATTACAAAATGTATCTCACAATAAGCATAATATAAATCAAATGATTGTTCTCTAAACAAGATGAGAACTCAATTAAACACAACTCTTAGTCACAAACCCACAACCCCAAATTATACTATGTATGTAAATACAATAAGCTCAATGGTTGTGTGTGTAAACAAAGAGTAAATCAAATCAAACTAAACTCAAATAAATTCTAGCTTAATAAAATGATAATCAAACATTTATATATAAATGTAAAGCTAGATTGAGTTTAGAAACACTTCTCTAAAGACGACAAGAGAGAGAGGGAGAAGAGTTGAATGCCCAAACACCAAAGAATGATCTCCTCAAGCTCTTGTGAAAGTTCTTCATAAACAAACTCTTGAAACAAACTTAAAAACCCTTAAACAAACTTGTAAAACTCTTTTTAAAACTATCTTAAACATCCATAAGAAACAATGAAAGTTGAGGGCTTTTTATAGCCTCTTAAACCAGCCACAAACCCCCAAAAACTTTCTGAAAAACTGCTGACATACACGATTTTGTAAAATCAATTGGGCACAGTAAATCAACTCCAAAAATAGTAAAATTTTTAGAAAAGTTTATAAACATGTAGATAAACATGTCAAAGAAAGAATTTCTTGAATACCACTTCCTATTTATGAAAAATCATCTGTTTTATAAAACATGCACGAACATGTGCACGAACAAAAACATGATTTTGTAAATTCCATTAAACATAACAAATCAATTCCAAACTTGATGAAACTTTGCGAAATATTTATAAACATGAAAAAAAACATGTTAGAAAAAGAATTTCTCAAATTGAATTTCCATTTGTGAAAACTCATGTATTTTGCAAGTGTGTCCAAAACATAAAAACTCAAAACCATGCATGTATATATATAACTATATATATACATAGAAACCAAATACGTGTGTGTATATGATGTTGAGCTTAAGGTACTTAACACACATAATATAAAATCTAAACTAGATTACCCAAGCTTGATCTTGATCTTCATTGTAGCTCAACTTGGTACACATACGGATGAAGCTTGAACTTGATCTTTAACTTTGAATTGCAAGGCTTCACCGACATTCCGCCAACCTCCTTTGGATATCATCGTTGAAGATCTATTCCATCCATCCTCCAACAACGTTGTTTGTCTATAATAAATAAAAAAACACAAATACTAGACAAACAACATTAGTGGTAAATTGTTTGTTAAACATCATCAAAACAAGAAGGCCAACAAGCTGAAGAGGAATCTTATCTCGGTTGGCCAGCTTGAAGAAGAAGGCTATGTTGCAATATTTACCGAATATTCATGAAAAATCTCCAATGGTATAATGGTGGTTGCCCGAGGTAGCAAGACCGGTACCCTCTACGAGTGACACCCTCACAATTGCAGTAGGCAAGGAGAGTACAGATCTATGGCATAATAGGCTAGGACACATGTGAGAAGGGTATGAAGATTCTACACTCAGAAGGAAAGCTAACCGGCATCAATTCGATAAAAGTTGGTGTTTATGAAGACATCGTCTTCAGGAAGCATAAGAGAGTTAGTTTTCAGAAGGGTGGAGACCACCTAAAGCTCACAAGCTAGAGCTTATTCATACAGATGTATGGGGTCCAGCTTGCATATCTTCTCTTAGCGGTTCGGCGTACTACATCACCTTTATCGATGATCACTCGAGGTAGGTATGTGTATACTTCATGAAGCACAAGTCAGAGGTGTTCAACATCTTCAAGAAGTGAAAAGTCATGGTGGAGAATGAGACAGATCTAAAAGTGAAGTGTTTGAGATTAGATAATGGTGAATAATATGAACTGGAGGAGTTCAAGAAGTTCTATGCTCTGAACGTGATTCATTTGGAGAGGACTACTCCAGGGATGCCGCAATAGAATGGCGTAGCAGAAAGAATGAACAGAACGCTAACAGAGCGTATGAGGAGCATGCGTCTACATGCATGTCTACCAAAAAATTTTGGGCGGACGCGGTGCATATAACAGCGTACCTGATAAATCACAGGCCATCAGTTTCATTAAACTTTGGGATTTCATAAAAGGTTTAGAGTGGCAAGAAGGTTAATCTCTCACACTTGAGAGTCTTTGGTTGTGTGCCATATGTCCACATCAGTGATCATGACAAAGACAAGCTGGAAGCTAAGTCACTGAAGTGCATATTCATTAGGTACGACATTGATGAGTTCGGGTATCGTCTTTAGAATGAGAAGAACATGAAAATCATCAGGAGCCAAGACGTCATATTCAATAAAGAGGCAATGTATAAGGACATGGACAATGTCAAGGCTGGCTAAAGCAGTGGGAGCAACACTACAGATGTGGGCGTATCCGAGTACATAGATTTGGAGGAACTTCCACATGGAGGAGACAATGTCAATTATGACCAAAAAACGGAGAAGACTCCAGGTGCAGAACTAACTACCTAGGGCGAGGAGCTTAGGAGGTCATCCAAGATACCCAAACCGAATCTCAGGTATCTCTCGTCACTAGACTACTTACTTTTGGTAGATAACGGAGAACCAGAATGCTATGAGGAGACTATGTAAGTGAGCGAATCTCAGCAGTATGAGCATGCAATGTAAGAAGAGATGGATTCTCTCCACTCAAATGAGACATGGGAGTTATCCCCGCTACCTGCACAGAAGAAAGCCTTATTTAACAAGTGAGTCTATCGGGTCAAGCAGGAGAGTGATGGAAGGAAAAGATACAAGACTAGATTAGTTGTGAAGGGGTTCCAATAGCGGAAAGGAGTGGATTATATAGAAATATTTTCCTCCGTTGTGAAGCTCACAACCATCAGGGTGGCTTTCTTCACTTTGAAATATTTTCCTCCGTTGTGAAATCCTCTACCTTGAGCAGTTAGATGTGAAGATTGTCTTTCTTCACGATGACTTGGATGAAAAAATCTACATGAAGTAACATGTTGGCTTCACTGAGAAAGGAAAGGAAGAGATGATGTGTATGCTCAAGAAGAGCTTATACGGATTGAAACAAGACCCAAGATAGTGGTATAAAAAGTTTGATAGCTTCATGCAGAGCAATGTCTATGGTAGATGTAATTCAGATCATTACTGTTACTTCTGTTGGCCTTCTTATTTTGATGATGATTTACAAACAATTTACATCTAATATTGTTTGTCTAGTGTTTGTGTTTTATATTGATTCTAGGCAAATAATATGTTGGAGGATGGATGGATTGCGCCATAACGACGATATCAAATGGAGGTTGGCGGAATTGTGGAGTGAAGCAACATGCAATTCATAGTTAAAGATCAAGTTCAAGCTTCATCCGCATGTGTACCAAGTTGAGCTACAATGAAGATCAAGATCAAGCTTGGGTAATCTAGTTTAGATTTTATATTATGTGTGTGAAGTACCTTAAGCTCAATATCATATACACACACGTATTTGGTTTCTATGTATATATATAGTTATATATATACATGCATGGTTTTGGGTTTTCATGTTTTGAACACTTTTGCAAAATAATGAGATTTCACAATTGGGAAATGCAAATTGGAAATTTTTTTTTGTAACATGTTCAAAATATCATTTGCAAACATTTCTCAAAGTTTCATCAAGTTTGGAATTGATTTGTTATGTTTAAAGGAATTTACAAATTCACGTTTTCGTTCGTGCATGTTCGTGCATGTTTTACAAAATAGATGAGTTTTCATAAATGGAAAATGATATTCAAGAAATTCTTTCTTTGACATGTTTATCTACATGGTTTAGAAACTTTCCTCAAAATTTTACTATTTTTGAAGTTGATTTACTGTGCCTAATTGATTTTACAAAATCGTGTATCACAGCAGATTTTCAGAAACTGTATTTTTGTGTTCAAATATTTATTTCTCTCAACAACAAGGGTTTAGGGTTTTACTGTTTGTTTAAAAGATTGGGTTTCTGTTTACAAAGGAGGAAGTTTTCACTGCAGATTGAGGGATTCATTCTCAATCCTCTTCATCCTCTTCATCCTCTTCTTTGTGTTTATAGAGAAGTTTTTCTAACTCTTTTCTCTAGCAATTTCGTTATTGATTTTCATATTCTTACTATTGCTAGTTTGCTATTTGAGTTAGATTTTATTTTACTCATTGTTACACACACCCACATTGAGCTTATTGTATCTTCCATACATAGTATAGTTGGGTGGTGAGAGATTGTAACTTTGAGTTGTGCTTAATTAAGTTCTCATCTATAGTTGAGAACAATCATTTGTTATATTGTGCTTATTGTGATATTCACTTTGTAATACACTTGTACACCGAGTGAGGAGTGTGTGGTGAGAGTCGGGGATCGTCCCAAGAGGAGTGGCGTCGGTTGACGTGCCTAGGGAGAGGTTGTAACCGAGCACTTGAGGGGGACACGGCTAGGTCCAACACTTAGTGGGTGTAGAGTGGGATTACAATAGTGTGTTGATTGTAAAGTTTTCGGTTAGCTAGAAAACCGAGTGTGAGGTGTAAACGTTATTCGGGTGAACGTAGAAAACCCGGTTGTGATAGTGGATTTCTCCCCGGGAGTGGGGAGCGGAGACGTAGGACGGAAGGTCCGAACTCCGTGATCACTTGATTGTGTTTGAGTGTGCTTTGGCGTTCACTTTCATTTATGTTCATATCTTATATCGCCATTGTGCATTGCTCATTACTACATCATCCACTATCTTGTTTAGATTATCTACCCTTGTGTTGTTTATATATCCTTGCACATACATTACCTATATCTCATTATTAGGATATATATTATTGTTCATATTGCTTATCCTAGCTCATATACATAGTTGTATTTCATACTTGTTAGGATAACTTGTTAATATATTTTAATTGGTATTTAATCGGATTAGATTAGCATAAGACCCTAATCACCCCCCCTCTAGGGTCTAACAACTTCAAGAGGTTCAAGTCTAGCTATATCATGTTATTGTTATATGTTGATGACATGTTAGTTGCAAGATCGTGTTTGTAGAAGATAAACAAACTCAAGGAGCAATTAGCAAAGGAGTTTTTCATGAAGGATCTGGGTGTAGCGAAGTAGATTTTTAGAATGCGGATCAGCCGAGATGCGGTTGAGGGGACGCTAAAATTGAATCAGTCTGAATACATTGAGAAAGTACTTCAGAGATTTAACATGCAGAATGCTAAGGTCGTTAGCACGCCCCTTGGAAACCAGTTCAAGTTATCTGGTAAGCAATCGCCCAAGACTGATGGAGAGAAAAAGCACATGAGAAAGATGCCTTATTCATCAGCCATTGGTAGTTTGATGTACGCAATAGTTTGCACGAGGCCAGATATTAGCCATGCAGTAGGAGTTGTGAGCAGGTTTACAAGCAACCTAGTGAAGTAGCATTGGGAGGCCGTGAAGTGGATATTGCGATATCTGAGAGGGATTCAAATATGCCACTATGTTTCGGGAGAAAGGAGTTGGTACTACAAGAATACATGGATACAGATTTTACCGGTGATCATGATACAAGGCGAAGCACCACGAGGTATGTTTATAGCTTAGGGTCAACAACAGTGAGCTGAGTCTAACGTTTATAGAAGATTGTGATGTTGTCTATAACTGAGGCAGAGTATGTCGTAGTAACTGAGGTGAGCAAGAAAATGATTTGGTTTACCGGGTGCCTGGAAGAGTTGGGTTTGAAGCGGGGGAACGAAGTTCTTTATTGTGATATCCAGAGTGCTATACACCTTGCCAAGAACCCAGTATTTTATTCCAGAATAAAGCACATCGAGTTACATTACCACTTCATACGCTCGATGATTGAGGTCGGGAAGTTACAGTTGGAGAAAATTTTGGGGATCTAAAATCCTGCATATATGTTGACTAAAGTAGTTACCATTCATAAACTAGAGTTGTGCGCAACTTCAGTTGGTCTTCATATATAGGAGATAAGGGCGGAGCCACACGATGAGAAGATGCTTGTTAAAAGAGCTTGTTGATGGCGGTTTGATCTCTAGTGGAAGATTGTTGATGTTAGGTGTAGCCCAAACCTTTAGGCGAGCTCCTCAGGCGACTTCAGGCGAGGTCGACGTGAGAGGCGAGCTCGTGAGGGCTTTAGACGAGGCTGGTTGTAGGCGAGCTCGAGTCCATTGCAGGCGAGCTCCTTCAGGCGATGCGAGATCCTCCAGGTGAGGCGAGCTCCTCCAGGTGAGATCTGAAGCAGGCGAGGTCGAACGAGCGTGGTGCAGGCGAGCTCAAAAATCTGCAGGCGAACTTGAGGATTGCTGCAGGCGAGGTCGAAGCGGTTGCTGCAAGCGAGCTTCTGGCGGTCCGCAGGCGAGCTCGATTTGGGATTAGTTCAAGCGAGCTCGAGCGGGACTCTCACGCAGGCGAGGTCGAGATCCAGATCACGATAGTCTGGCTAGGGTTTCCCTATAAAAGGGAACCCTGTGCGTGAGAAATTTGTGAGGAGATTCTAGAGGTGTTTTTTCTCAGAGAGATTGGCGACAGCTTTTGTGTCTTCTCCAGCGACTTTGAGCACGAGATTTTTAGAAGAAAATCTCGGTGATTTAAGGAGAGTTCCTGTAGCGATTTTTTGAGAGGAGATTTTTCCTGTTGGAAAATCTCACGCCTTGAAAGAAGAACAGAGTTTCTGTTGCTTCTCTTTTTTGAGTGATCTCAAGTTTGAGATCTTCTCTTTGCAAGCTTGTAATCTTCTTTAATATTAAAGGAAATTATTTGTGTGGCTCTCGAGAACGTAGGCAAGTTGCTGAGCCCCGTTAAAACTCGGTGTTCTCTTTTTCTTACAATTTTTAAATTTGCTGTAATTTCTTTTTTCTATTGTCTTAACATAAGACCCGGTAGGGAAATTCCGCATGAGGGTTCATATTTGACAGGTGGTCGAATAGCTTGAATTTCCTAACATTGGTGTTGCTAGTGAATAATATAAAAGAGTGTGGGATTATGTTGAGGAGGTTAGGAAATTAAATCATGACAGCTCATGTTTGATTAGAGTTAATGGCAAGGAAACGAAATCCAATCTTTCTAAGGATATATGTGTATTTGTCTGCAAGTAAGGAAGGTTTTATCAAGGGTTGTAGACTACTGATTGGCAAATACGGATGTTATCTGAAGGGCATATTGGACAAATCTTACTAGCATTAGGGAATGATGGCAATGGTAATATATTTCCTTTTTTGGAGGCAGAAAATAAGGAAACATGGACTTGGTTTCTATATCAGTTGATTAGTGACAACATGGCTGGGCATTCATGTCTAATAGACAAAAGGTATGCAACTGAAATGTCTTTTAATTATACATGGCTGCCTTATTAGTTTATTTTCCCCTTATTGACACTAATCATTGTTTATTATTTTTATAGGTTTGTTTATTTTGTAGGATGTATGTTTGTTGAATTTCATTATATTATTGTATTTTCAGGCATAAAACCGAATCTGATCGTTTAGTAAATAATATGTGGAAGTTTTAACAAACTGATACTTGAGGCAAGAGACAAGCCAATTATACCATCTATGGAGTTCATAAAAAGAATTCTTATGAAGAGGGTAGTTTTGAAACAAGAAGTGATTGCAAAAACTGATAATTGTGATGCTAGTACCTAGGGCTCAATAAAGAATTAACGTGTTAAAGGAAGCAGCAAGACATTGTGATGCTATAGTTGGAGGAGGAAAATTATTAGAAGTGACTAGGAACAATGATAATTTTGTTGTTAATTTGGAAGACAAAAGTTGTGAATGCAATAAATGGCAGCTTACTAGTTTTCTCTGTGTTCATGGAGTGGCAGCCATCTTAAAGAAGAACTTATCAATTGATAGGCTTGTGCATGAGGCCTACACTAAGAAGTTCTATGTATTGGCCCATGGGAAAAAAAACACCTATCCCAGGGGTTGAATCTGTCGCGCGCCTATGCGGAAGCGTGCTCGCTCACCAAACAAGTCGTAAGCACGAGATAAAAATAACCAATCACACACGAACACAATTTAAAACTGAAATACGACAGATCAATCACAAACACAGAGATGTACGTGGTTCGGTAATTTGCTTACGTCCACGGGGAGAGGACGGGAAGATTCCACTAAATTAAGGAGAATACAAAGGGTTACAATCTCACAAAACTCACAAACTAACCCTCAACCAAAGTTCTCAACTTGCTCACAATATCTCACTCTCATAATTCAAAAGTCTCTCTAATCTCTGATTACAACTCTCCTCTTTTTGATGATCCTAATCTCTTTTAAGGCGTTCCATATATATAGAAAACCTAAAACCAAAATAGACTAAGAATTCTAAAACCAAAAATAAAACAAATTAGGAATCCTAATAACATGTTACCAAAACAGATTAAGAATCATGTTACCAAAATAGATTAGGAATCCTAATAACCTGTTACCAAAACAGATTAGGAACCCGCTATTCAACATAATCAATGGCCTAGGACTCCATGCCCCAAAGCAGATCCATCAAAGACTAGAGTAACACCTGGAAGAACAAAGAATAGGAGAAGGAGAGAGATTGGGGAGGAAGCTGCAACTAATTTGAGGGTTAAAAAAGGAAAATGCAAAAACAAGTGTACAAATGCACAAATGCACCACTTACTATACCTCCACTAAGCAAATACGGTAGGCGAAGAAAGCATCCAAGCTGCTCCTCACAAGCAGTGCAACCACCAAGGCCACATAATGGGGCTAAGAGAGGGAGAAAACCTAAAAGTATATAAAAAAATTTAACTTGAATTTCTAGTTTTATTTCCCTCCTTTTGTAATTTTTTTTTACTTGAATGCAATAGGGAATCAAGAGGGCACTAACACTATACCATTTACTCAGGTCGTTTCATACTTCCTACTTGAAATCTATTGTAATTACACTCTTTGCTTCTTATTTTTTTGTTTCATATATTAATTGTAGGGTCAGACTTCTGCCACCATGCCAACCACTTACAATCCATTTGCTAGCACTGCAACTTCACCTCCAGACTATACTCAAAATTTTTTGACAATTTCTCTTTTCAGTTCAATCCTTTCTTCACCACAACATAACATATTATCCAACTCCTACACGACGAAGCACATTTCAACAGCAAGGAGAGCAATTTCAACTTGGTAAATACTGTTGATAAGCGGAAGGGTTGTGTTTAATTAGCAGGACACAGTTGAGAGTGGCAGCTCAAAATTTACAACATGGAAAGGGGAAAGATGTTTCAAAGCTAGTCTGGAGACCAAGACCTAGCATGATGATTTCGGTGTCCTTTTTGGTGATATTTGTGACGTTCAATTGGTATATATGCTTATAGTTATGTGAACTTTACTGGTAATTGCTGATTTTTGTGAACTTTATGTGTGCTTGAATCTTTAAGTTTGCACAAGTTGTACTCACACTGTGTCTCAAACTCATCATGATGTGTTAATGATGAAACAAAGTGGTTTTTTTGTTGTATATATGTTGGTTGCCTGATATACGATATGTTCTACACATTTTCATGTACATGTGTACACAAGTATGTTGGCTGTATGGTATATTTCAGGAAATGCACTAGTAGGAGATACATAATTATAGTGCACATAATTATAGTGCTTATGTGCATATGCAGGAGATACACGCTTATAGATATTATGTGCACATAATTGTAGCGCTTCGTGCATATGCAGGAGATGCACAAGTATAGGTCATGTTCATGAGCATTTCTTGCTTGTGTGCACATAAGTATAGGTATTATGTGCCCTTAATCATAATGCTTATGTGCACATATTCAGTTCATACAAAGGAGGGTCTTGGTACAATGGTACATAATCGTAGTGCTTACGTGTGCATATTTAGTTCATATGAGGAGCAGTCTTATCAAGCACAATTTTGTTAGATCTAAAATATCTGAGATCTAATCCATAAAATCATGATTAATTCAAAGAGAATAAAATAACAACAATGAGAGCGGAAGCACTACCTGAATCCATAACTTAGATTTGCACGGATCTGAATTAGGGTTTGATCTTCTAATCTTGAGGGTCTCTCCTTTAGAATCTCTTTAGATGAGGATTAAGAGAATAGAGAATGTAACCCTAGATTAGGGACTATAACCCCTTATTTATTGTTGTTGTACTTTTATAATTTGGCCCCTCATCAAATTATAATTACAATCTGGTATCCGCACATTTAACCCATGATTTACTTAAATACCCATTAACCCAAATTGATTGATCACTTTATGTGGGTTAGCATTAAAGATAGCATTATACACTAATGTAACATATATGCCCATAATTAGATTTAATCCAACAATCTCTCACTTGGGTACTATATGTTTCATTAAAACGTGTACAACCTTATGAGCTCAGAAATTGCTATCACGAATAAGGGTATTTCCGAACAATCTCGTCCATTGATAATATCAATATAGGATCAAAGCGGCATTCGTCACATTTATCGTGACTAAACCCATCAATGATCACATATACCAATACAATGAAACGACATAGATCAATCATGGATGTGCAGCGTGAAAATTATGTGCAATGTGATCAGTACATGTTTATTTTCAACTAGTCCTACCTTAAACTTTAATGAGGTCAAAACCAAACATAATAAAATAGTGTGTCTTAACTGAATACTTTATTCTGATCAGACAATACAACCAAACACAAAGCACTAGAAAATTACAAACTCCCACTAAATCATGATGTCCTCGAATAACACCATGTTGGTATTCTTGTTTTGATGATGTTTAACAAACAATTTACCACTAATGTTGTTTGTCTATTATTTGTGTTTTCCTATATATTATAGACAAACAATGTTGTTGGAGGTTGGATGGATTGCGCCATAACGATCATATCAAATGGAGGTTGGCGGAATGTTGGGTTGAAGCCTTGCAATTCAAAGTTAAAGATCAAGTTCAAGCTTCATCCGCATGTGTATCAAGTTGAGCTACAATGAAGATCAAGATCAAGCTTGGGTAATCTAGTTTAGATTTTAGATTATGTGTGTTAAGTACTCTAAGCTCAATATCATATACACACACAATATTGGATTTTCTCACAAAAACGAGCTATTTTGAGAAAACTTTGTGATATTATTTTATTGACCATGTTTACTTTATATTCATGTGTTATAATGTTTATGAAGACATTTCATAAAGTTTCAATATGCGTTTAAACTCTTTTTGTCAAAAACATGTTCTTAACAAATTCATATTCATGAATGTTTTTACAAAATAATGAGTTTTCACAATTGAGAAATGAAAATTGAGAAATTCTTTTTCTAACATGTTTGTTTTCATGTTTATAAACATTTTGCAAAGTTTCATCAAGTTTGGAATTGATTTATTATGTTTAATAAAATTTACAAAATCATGTTTTTGTTCGTGCACATGTTCGTGCATGTTTTACAAAACAGATGATGATTTATGATATCAAGTTTGAGAAATTCTTTTTCTAACATGTTTTTGTTTGTGCACATGTTCGTGCATGCAATCTGACAAGCTTTGGAGGATTCTTCTTCAAGTTCATGCGGAGCATCATGCACACGGCCACAAGAGGATAACTCTTGTGTAGTAAGCGATTCCAATAATGATTTATCTATTGATGAACTCGCTTGTGCATATGAAAGATTATCTCATGCCTATACAAAATTGCAAAATAATTTTATTGATCTTAAAAGCAAGCATGTAGAATTAAAATCCGATCATGAGTTGCTAGTGTCCAAATTTGATGTCATTGAACAAGAAAATACTATGCTTAAAGAAAACAATGACATGCTAAGTTTTGAAAATAAAAAATTAATTTCATCTATTACTAGCTTAACTCATGCTAATAATAATGTCATGATAGAAGTAGAAATAATTAGAAATGAGTTTAATTCATTTAAATATGATCATGTTTCATCTACTTCTATTTCCAATGCTTGTATGCCTAAAAATAAGTTGGATCATGTTAAAGAACGCATATCATCTTTAGATTCAACCCTTAAAACATGCATTGTAGATAATAAGAAACTTATGGACTTGGGTGCAAAGTCTCGTACTACAACTTCTAAACCCGTACACTTTGCACACTTGTATAGCAAAGCTTATAAATGTTCTATTTGCGGTCGTAAAAGCCATTTAGGTAAGTTTTGCTATGATGCACATAAATCCTCCAAGACTAATGTTTCTTGTGCATCTCATAAGGCTTCTTCATCACATGCACATGCACATGCACACTCTCATAAAGTTCATCATATGCATGCTCATGTGTATTCATGTGATCTTTGTGGTCGTTTTGGTCATTTGGCCAAATATTGTTTTGATTTAAAAGATAAATCTCATTTGCAAAATATTTCAAGTAGACCAATATTATTTCAAAATATTTCTCATTTGCAAAATAATCTTAAAAGACCATCTTTACTTGCAAATGTTCCTTGTGCACATACACATGGTCAACATAACCAAATGCATCCTCTTCATTGCACTTATTACAATCAAATGGGTTATTTACATAATTATTGCTATGACCGGACCCGTGCACTAAATGCGCCCAAATGGGTTCATAACCCTATGACTTTGAGCTTGAATGATAAGGGTCATGTCCCTAAATCTTTTGGTACCAAGAGTTCTTGGGTACCAAAACAAATTTAAATTTTTTTTAAACCAAGAATTTTAGAGTTTTTATTTTCCTTTTTCTTGGTTTTGAAAAATGTATTTTAAACTTTTTAGAGTTTTTATTTTCCTTTTTCTTGGTTTTGAAAAATGTATTTTAAACTTTTATGAAAACAAATTCCTTTTATTGGTCAAATTCTTTTGTTTTCATAATTCCTAGTTTTGATTTTGATGAGAGGTTTATATTTATATAACCCTCCAGATTTATTAGGTGTTTATTCCTAAATCATGTTTGCCGGATGATAGAATGATTATATGGGTAGATACAAGCTTAAGAGCTTGATATATTGTTGCCTCTCTTGAAATTCTTTTGTCAAAGAGTTTGTTTTGATTTATTGCTTTGAATTCATTATATTTCACTTATATGATGATATTTATATGTTTGTGCTCACGAATCATCTATTCGTGCCTTATAATGTATTCTATGAGTGGTTTGATCAAGTTATACAAAGAAAATTTTTCTTTATTGATCAAACATTGGTTTTGGACTCAAATCTTGATTTATGATTTCATTTGGTTGATTTTCATTTGAAAATATTTTGCATGATTCTCATGTTCCTTTTCTTTTGATCTGATTCTCATGTTCCTTTTCTTTTGATTTCATAAATCTATTTTTGATCTTTATGTTTTTGTTAATGAGATACTATTTTCATATTGACATATGTATATATGTCCTCATTGTATTTTTGTATGTGATTGGTGTTTAGCATATTTTTTATCTATGCTTGCTCACATATATTTGCCTTGATCTTTATTGCATATACTCTATATGGCATTTTGATAGGGGGAGCAATCCCCATATATATATATATATATATATATATATATACCTATGCTTATTGATAGGGGGTAGATATATATATATTATACTCACCTATGCTTATTGATAGGGGGAGAAATATTGTGAGTATATTCTTTCTTGTTTATATGCATGTAAATTAGAATTTATATATTCATTTCCTTTCATGCATATATCCTTTGTGTAAATTGTTTGTCATCATTAAAAAGTGGGAGATTGTTGGTCTTCTTGTTTTGGTGATGTTTAACAAACAATTTACCACTAATTTTGTTTGTCTAGTATTTATGTTTTTCTATATATTATAGGCAAACAACGTTGGTGGAGGTTGGATGGATTGCGCCATAACGATCATATCAAATGGAGGTTGGCGGAATGTCGGGGTGAAGCAACGTCAATTCAAGTTAAAGATCCAATTACAAGCTTCTTCCGCAAAGTTTACCAAGTCATGCTCATTGAAGACCTTCATCAAGCTTGGGTATATTTAGTATAGGTTTATATTATGTGTGTTTAATACTCTAAGCTCAATATCATATACACACACAATATTGGATTTTTCACAAAAACGAGCTATTTTGAGAAAACTTTGTGATATTATTTTATTGACCATGTTTACTTTATATTCACGTGTTTTAATGTTTATGAAGACATTTCATAAAGTTTCAATACGCGTTTAAACTCTTTTTGTCAAAAACATGTTCTTAACAAATTCATATTCATGCATGTTTTTACAAAATAATGAGTTTTCACAATTGATAAATGAAAATTGAGAAATTCTTTTTCTAACATGTTTGTTTTCATGTTTATAAACATTTTGCAAAGTTTCATCAAGTTTGGAATTGATTTATTATGTTTAATGGAATTTACAAAATCATGTTTTTGTTCGTGCACATGTTCGTGCATATTTTACAAAACAGATGAGTTTTTATAAATGGGAAGTGATATTCAAGAAATTCTTTCTTTGACATATCTATCTACATGTTTATAAACTTTCCTCAAAATTTTACTATTTTTAGAGTTGATCTACTGTGCCCAATTGATTTTACAAAATCGCGTATGTCAGCAGTTTTTCAGAAACTGTAAATCTGTGTTCAAACATTTATATCTCTCAACTGGGAAATGATTTTTCAGAAATTCTTTCTCTAACATGTCAATCTACATGTCTAGAACCTTCCCACAAAATTTCATAATTTTTGGAGCTGTTTTACTATTTTTAATTGATTTTAGAAAGTTGATACTGCAGTGCGTACAGTACCCACGGTCGACGTTACTCAGCTTTGCATATGGCTCACGGTCGACCGTACCGGTCGACCGAAGTTACTATAGCAACTGACCGTTACACAGTAATGACTAGTTGTTGTTTTTTGTTTTTTAATGGTTTTTTGGGGTTTTTGGGGTTGGTTTCTTCAAGCCTATATATACCCCTTTGCCATAACTATTTTCTAACATCCAAGAGAGTTTTTAACCAAGTTTAAAAAAGTTTTAATAAGGGTTTTAGTTTGGTTTAAGTGTGTTTAAGAAGCTTTTAAGTATTTGGAAGTTTGAGTTTGAGAAATCAATTTCACAAGAGCTTGAGGAGATCATCTATTGGTGTTTGGGCATCCAACTATTCTCCTTCTACCTCTTGATCTATTGAGAAGTTTTCTAACTCTTTTCTCTAGGAATTTTATTATTAATTTTCATATTCTTATTATTGCTAGTTTGCTATTTGAGCTAGATTTGATTTTATCTCATTGTTACACACACCCACTTGAGCTTATTGTATTTACATTCATAATATATTTTGGGTTGGTGAGAGTTGTAACAATTGAGTGTGAGCTTTCATTATGTTCTCATTCATATTAGAGAACAATCACTTGTTATTTTGAGCCTAATCGTGAGAATCACTTTGTAATACACTTGTATACCGAGAGGAGTGTGTGGTGAGAGTCGGGGATCGTTCCAAGAGGAGTGGCGTCGGTTGACGAGCCTAGGGAGATGTTATAACCGAACACTTGAGGGAGACACGGCTAGGTCCAACACTTGTGAGGGTGTAGAGTGTGATTGCAAGAGACCGAACACTTGAGGGAGACACGGCTAGGTCCAACACTTGTGAGGGTGTAGAGTGTGATTGCAAGAGTGGTTATTGTAAAGTTTTCGGTTAGCTAGAAAACCGAGTGTGAGGTATAAACGTTATTCGGGTGAACGTAGAAAACCCGGTTGTGATAGTGGATTTCTCCCTGGGAGTGGGGAGCGGAGACGTAGGACGGAAGGTACAAACTCCGTGATCATATAGTGTGTTTGAGTGTGCTTTGGCGTTCATTTATATTTATGTTCATATCTTATATCGTCATTGCCCATAGCTCATTATTTATATGATTCACTATTTAGTTCATATTGTTTACCCCTTGTGTTAGTTTATATATCCTTGCATATATCATATTGTATATCTCTTTGGTAGGATATATTATCTTGTGTTAGTTTATATATCCTTACATATATATTTTTATCATATAGGATATATCTCTTTGTCGTTCATATTGCTTATCCTAACTTACATATCTTGTTGTATTTCATACTTACTAGGATAACTTGTTAATTAGTTTTAATTGACATTTAATCGGATTAGATTAGCATAAGACCCTAATCACCCCCCCCCCTCTAGGGTCTAACACACCACACCCATATGAGCAGTGTGCTCATGAAAGACCTTGGGTGGCAATCCTTTAGTAAGAGGATTTGCTATCATGGAGTTTGTCTCAATATGCTCTATGGATATATGTCCACTCTGTACCCTTTTTTTCACAACCAGGAACTTAATATTAATATGTTTTGACTTAGTTGAGCTCCTGTTGTTATTAGAATACATAACTACAGATTTATTGTCACAAAATAACCTTAGTGATCTTTCAATATTTTCTAAAATTCGTAGTCCAGTGACAAAATTTCGCAATCATATTCCATGATTTGATGCCTCATAGCAAGCTACAAACTCTGCTGTCATAGTGGAGGAAGCTACGAGTGTCTGTTTAACACTTTTCCATGATATAGCTCATCCTGCTAACATATAAATGTAACCTGATGTAGACTTTCTGTTATCTTGACATCCAGCAAAATCAGAATAAGAGTACCCAATGAACTCCAACTGTTCTGATTTTTTGTATGTGAGCATATAATCTTTTGTTCTCTGAAGATACCTCATAACCCTTTTGACTGCTATCCAATGATCCAAACCAGAGTTGCTTAAATATCTACCTAACATCCCAACAATGTACTCAATATCCGGACACGTGCATACATGAGCATACATTAGACTTCCTACAGCCGAAGCATAAGGAATCTTTCTGCATTTCCTGAATTTCAAGATTACCTTTAGGGCACTGATTGAGACTGAACTTGTATCCTTTAGCAACAGGAGTGTCTCATGGTCTGCAGTCTTGTATGCCAAACATTTTAAGTACTTTATCGATATAGTTCTTTTATAATAATCCAAGTATACCTCGAGAACGATCTCGATGTATCTGGATTCCTAATATAAAAGAGGCGTCCCTAAGATCTTTCATCTCAAAATTCTTTGATAGAAATCTTTTGGTTTCGTGCCTATATCATTAGTGGCAAACAATATGTCATCGACATACAGAACCAGAAAAATATACTTACTCCCACTGAATTTGTGATATACACAGTCATCAACAACATTCATCTCAAAACCGAACGAGATAATTATTTGTTTAAACTTATGATACCATTGACGAGGAGCTTGCTTGAGTCCATAGATGGATTTTCTTAATTTGTAAACCATATTCTTTGGATCTGCTGACACAAGGTTTTGGGCCCATTGACGAGGAGCTTGCTTGAGTCCATATAGATCATTTCATCAATGTCTCCATTGAGAAACGTAGTCTGAACATCCATCTAATGTAACTCAAGATCATACTGATCAACAAGTGCCATGATTGTTCTGAAGGAGTCTTTCGATAAAATCGGAGAGAAAGTCTCTGTATAATCAATATCTTCCTTTTGAGTAAAGCCTTTAGCTACAAGATTTGCCTTATACCTCTCCACATTACCATTTGCATCCAGTTTGGTTTTAAAAATTCATTTACAACCAATTGGTTTTGCACATTCTGGCAATGAGATAAGTTCCCAAACCTTATTGTCTTGCATAGACTTGTACTCTTCATTCATGGCATCAATCCACTGTTGAGAGTTAGAACTTTTCATGGCCTGAAGAAAGTTGATTGGATCATCTTCCAACATTTCATTACTTTCCTCATGTTCTTGGAGAAATACAATATAATCATCCGGAATAGTATTTCTCCTTTCTCTCATGGATCTCCTTAATGGCACTGGTTCTTGAGGTTGTTGAGTTAGTTCTTCTGGAACAGGAAGTTGTTCAACATTATCATCTTGAGGTTTCAGATTTACTTCTTGAGCAACAACAGGTATAGGAACCCGAATGTTGTCAAAGGTAACTGTATGGCTTGGGTCTGAAGCCAATTCCTCCTCAAAAGTAATGTCTCTAACCTTATTTCTCCCTCCAAACTCAACATCCTCAAAGAATGTTATTGTCCCCGTCTCAAAAATATTCCTTAGTGTGGGATCATAAAACTTATAGCCCCTAGAGTGTTCAGAGTACCCAATAAAGTAGCTGCTAACTGTTTTGGAGTTCAATTTTTTTTCATTTGGCCTATAAGGCCTTGCCTCAGCTGGACATTCCCAAATATGTAGGTGTTTTAAACTGGGGTTTTGACCAGTCCAAAGCTCATAAGGTGTTTTAGCAACTGTTTTACTTGGTACTCTTTTCAGAATGTAAGATGTTGTCTTAAGTGCTTCTCCCCAGAGTGACTCTGGTAAAGAAGAATGAGCAATCATACTTCTTATCATATCTTTAAGAGTCCTATTTTGTCTTTCAGCTACACCATTCATGCTAGGTGAACCCGGCATGGTGTATTGTGGGACGATACCGTATTCCTCTAGGTATCTAGCAAATGGTCCTGAACGTTGTTCACCTGAACCATCATATCTGCCGTAGTACTCACCACCATGATCAGATCTAACGGTTCTAATTCTTTTGTTGAGTTGATTCTCAACTTCATCTTTAAAAGCTTTGAACATGTCCAGAAACTCAGATTTTTTATGAATAAGATATATGTACCCATAACGTGAGTAATCGTCTATGAATGATATAAAATATTATTGACCATTCCAAGATGCCGTAGGGAATGACCCACAAATATCTATATGTATCAATTCTAAGACTTCTGAAGATCTATTAGCACCTAATCTCTTAACTTTGGTCTGTTTTTCCTTGATACATTCAACACAACCGTCAAAATCCAAAAAATCAAGGGAATTTAAAATGCCATCAGACACAAGACGCTCAACTCTACCTTTTGAGATATGACCCAAACGCTTATGCTATAATATCGCCGAATTTTCTTTATTTAATTTACGCTTAAGTACCACGTGATTCCACATGCAAAGTTTCAATATAAGAAGCAATTGTTTCAAGCAAATATAGGTTATCAAAAGTACTCAAGTAACCAGTTCACATAATATTTGAATTAAAAGATAAACTGAATTAATTGTTTCCAAATGAACAAGAATAACCTGATTTGTCCAATACAGAAACAGAAATCAAATTCCATCTAAAAGATGGTACTACAAAAGTATCTTTCAAATCCAAATAAGAACCAGTTCCTAACATCAACCTAAAGTGCCCAATTGCTTCCACATGTACCGATTGTCCATCGCCCACAAAGATGTGTCTTTCAACATCACTTGGCTTTCGGTAGCTCAGGCAACCCTGCATAGAAACACTTATGTGAGTAGTAGCACCAGAGTCTAACCACCAAGTATTTCTAGGTACTGAAGCTAAATTAACTTTAAAACAGACCAAAGTAAGGAACATACTCTTCTTAGCACGCCATTCGTGATATTTGGTACAATCCTTCTTTATGTCTCCAGCCTTATTGCAAAAGAAACAACCCTGGTCATCCTTATGTTGTTTCTTCTGAATTGGACCCTTAGCAGGTTCATTATCAGTTTTCCTTTTCTTGCCCGTATCCTTAGAGGCATAGGCCAAATGAGCACTTTCAATCTTATCTTGCTTCAACCTGTCTTCTTCTTGCACACAGTATAAAATGAGCTCATTTAGAGTCCATTTCTCCTTTTGACAGTTATAACTGACCTTAAACTGATTGAATTGTGCAGGAAGAGACAACAGAACCAGATGCACCAATAACTCATCACAAAGATCGAGTTTAAGTGCCTTAAGCTTTGAAGCAATATGAGATATTTCCATAATGTACTCCCTGATATTTCCTTTTCTCTTATACTCTATTGAAATCAAGTGAGCTAAAAGCGTGCTTGTTTCTATCTTATCGTTTTTCGCAAAACGTTTCTCAATTTCGGTAAGGAAATCTTTAGCCTTAGTAATCCCTTCGGTTTCTATGCCCCTGAAGGCTTCCGGAACGCCACGCTTAATGATCATGAGACTCATGCGATTTGAACGCTCCCACTTCTCATACTCCTTCTTAACATCAGGAGTGATATCCGTATTGAGAGGTTGAGGTTGCTCAGTTCTTAATGCAAGGTCTAGATCCATGCAGCCAAGAACAATTAATATGTTCTCTTTCCAAATCTTGAAATTTGTCCCATTAAGCATGAGAATTGAGTTGATGTTAGCAGAAATTATTACAGCAGATGCATTAGCTAAAATAAACAAAAGATATTCACATTATTAACTGTAATTAGTAATCAATAAAATTCAAATAATGACAAATCCCATCTCAAGATATCTGGCACAACATTAATATCAAGTCTTTGGACAATAATATTAATTTGTAAGTGATACTTTGTTACAATGATCAAACATTGACAACAACTTATGTCAAATAATGAAACTATCTTTGGATCGATTCATTATTCACATGTGAACCTTATAATTGTCACACATTTATCATCACAGATGAACTATCTTTGGATCGATTCATTATTCACATGTGAACCTTATAATTGTCACACATTTATCATCACAGATGTGTATGCAGTCTAAATAAATATTAACCTTCCTTTGGGCCGATTAAATATTTATACGAAAACATACACACAACCATCTAACATCTCTCATGAACAATTTACACGAGAGGTTACTTTGGCAACTTCTTATTTCAATTTAACATTAGAATGAGAGACAAATATAATACCTTAGTGTCATATTATTTGAATTAAATAATTGATTAACTACCAATTTTACAAATATAATACCTTAGTGTCATATTATTTGAATTAAATAATTGATTAACTACCAATTTTAATTCAAATTAAATAATTTAATTATTTGAATTAAATAATTGATTAACTACCAATTTTAATTCAAATTAAATAATTTAATTCAAATTAACAGAAAAAATTTCCAAAGAAACTTAATTAGGGCCTAATAGCTTAATTAATCAAATTAAGCATACCAAAAAAATGGGCCCAAAACCAAATAGAGTTAAGTGGGCTGTGCCCTAACTCAAATTGCCTACAGCCTTCTTCTTTCACCCGATGGAAAAAAAGAACAATAGAACGAACGCGAGGTTCGTTTGAGAACGAACGTGGGGTTCGTTTGAAGTGAGCACGAGATTTGCCTGAGGATGAACTCGGGGTTCGACTTGAGAACGAACGCGAGGTTCGTTTTGAGAACGAACGCGTGGTTCGACTTGAGAATGAACGCGGGGTTCGACTTGAGAATGAATGCGGGGTTCGACTTGAGAACGAATGCGGGGTTCGACTTGAGAACGAACGTAGGGTTTGTTTGGATTGAGCACAAGGCTCTCCTGAGGATGAACGCGGGGTTCGACTTGAGAATGAACGCGAGGTTCGACTTCAGAACGAACGCAGGGTTCGTTTGGATCGAGCACGAGGCTCGCCGGAGAATGAACGCATGGTTCGACTTGAGAACGAATGCATGTTCGTTTGGATTGAGCACGAGGCTCGCCTGAGAATTGAGGTAACTCCCTCCTTTTGCCCTAATTTTCCGCTGCGTTTTCACGCACGAACTCCTTGAGGTTTTATTCTGAAACCGCCGCCGTCATTGCTCCCGCACCCAAAAGTCGAAACCCTAGGGTTTCCTGACACTGCCGTCGTTGTCGGAGTCGAGAGCGAGGCCGCCAGCGACACTTCGCTGGCGAGGAGCACGGGGACCGACGACCAAACAAAAAAATAGATCTAAAAAATTCCTCGATTTTATTTCAAAACCAGGTCCAGAATCGGAAAAAAAAAGATGACTTCTTGATCCATATCCCCAAAAAATCGAAGAAAAAACCCAACAAAATTTAAAACTTTACTGTTACGGAATTTTAATGTACATCCATGAATAGTTCTGAGAAAAACCAGAGATTTTTAAGATCAAAAAACCCAATTTTAAAACTTAAACCCCTAAGAATTAATCACGGGTGGCTCTGATACCACTTGTTAGATCTAAAATATCTGAGATCTAATCCATAAAATCATGATTAATTCAAAGAGAATAAAATAACAACAATGAGAGCGGAAGCACTACCTGAATCCATAACTTAGATTTGCACGGATCTGAATTGGGTTTAATCTTCTAATCTTGAGGGTCTTTCCTTTAGAATATCTTTAGATGGGGATTAAGAGAATAGAGAATGTAACCCTAGATTAGGGACTATAACCCCTTATTTATAGTTGTTGTACTTTTATAATTTAGCCCCTCATCAAATTATAATTACAACCTGGTATCCGCACATTTAGCCCATGATTTACTTAAATACCCATTAACCCAAATTGATTGATCACTTTATGTGGGTTAGCCTTAAAGATAACATTATACACTAATGTAACATATATGCCCATAATTAGATTTAATCCAACAAATTTGACATGTATTCAAATCACAATACAATTCAGAATTCATCTAAGTGCACAAATAATACATGTATTGATTCTAATACACAAATAATTTTCATTAGCTTTTATTACATACAAATTCAGGTACAAACAACTTCTACAAATACATTCTCATCACGTTACAGGTAAGTAATTGCTCTCTAATTGTCCAAAAAAGCTATATACATTTATTTCTCATCAACAAAAATCAAAGTTACAAAAACTGAAAAACTACAATTAGAGCAAAATTAACACAGGAAAATCTCATACTCATGTCCTGGATCTCCAACCTCAATTTCACATTTTTATTCTTCAACTTCTTGTTCTGGAATGCCAACTGCGAGCTTTTATGTTCTATTTCTTCCATCTTCTTTCTCATCTCTTGTATTTCACCATGTAACATTTTCCTGTCAAACCATAATTAATAAGCTTGTCCAAAATCTCTTTCGGCCTCCAAAAATCTTCCCATCATACTATTTGGAAAAATGTCACATTTTTTGAGCCGTTGGAAGGACTAAAGAAATGGCAGCTATAAAAATCTCCTACGTAGGTTTGCTTCAATTTTTTAAGTTAGCATGGATGCCTTGAAATTGCATGTGTACTTCATTTTGACTGCCCTACCATTCAAAGAAGAAGATGCAGAATCTTCTTCACATGGAAATGAAATCTAGGCAACTTTCTTGATTTTGAAAGAGAAAAACCTTAAAAAAATTGTAAACACAATAACAAAAGAAAGATTATGCATGTGAATAGTCGGGGTTGGCAACCCCGACTAATTAGGAATGTGATTAAACCGCTAATCAAGAAATCGGGTCGGTTTTGGTAAATAAAAGAAAAAAGGGTCGATTTTAATAATAAAAAATTTAAATAGGGCTAAAGTGAAAAATTGTTCTAAAATAAATGGAAAGCCGACATGGCCATGTTTTGATTACATGCTAGGGGTTAGGCAAGACAATAACTATCGTTAAAGGGGGGAATTGAAATGAAACTTTGTTCTCAAATTAAATTCCCAAAAACAAATCTAAGAGGGACCCCCC
>NC_033796.1:52415031-52447282 GCF_001876935.1 Asparagus officinalis
TGAATGAATGAGAGTGAGGAATCTCGTGGGTGGTGGCAGAGATTCACTGTGGCTCTAGAGGAGTAGGTGGTGGCAAAGTTTGAGAACTGAAGAATCACATCTTCTCGTTGTCCTCAAAGGTAAGCTCAAATTTTCTTTTCAGGGTTTTAATAGGTATTTCTTTTATAAAGGTTGTGGCTTTTGAACACAATTAATTGAAAGTTAGGGTTTTATTGAGAGCATTATTATGAAAATTAGGGCATATATGTATAAATTAGTAGTATTATTGAAAGTCAGAGTAAAATAAGGGGTTTTTTTAATTAAGTCTTAACTATTTGTTGGGTTTAGTGTTGGTTTATTTTGGTGGAAAGTTGAATTTTTTATTTATTTTATGTAGATAAATGGGTACATTATGGTAAAATTTAGACATGATGGTCAGTTAATATTTGGAGCAGGGGGATCTATTGAATATTTTGGAGGAAAATTGAATGTAGAGTTCATAGAAAAAATGCATTCTCTATCCTTTTTCTTGTGAATTTTGTGAAAAATTATGAATATTGCAATGTGTTATTCCTATTCTTGCATTATGCTTTATCAGGCAGTGGCTAAGAAAGTTGAATTAAGGAAGCTCAAAACACATAATGGTAGATATTTTTGTTGATCATCATCTTTTAACACCATCAGAGGTGGACATTCCATTGGAGGGTGTTTGTAAACCACCACCTTTAGAAAATAAAAATATCATTCACAGAACTCCTACGAAGTATAAGAAAGTGGTGTTAAAGAAAAAAATTAGCACCTAGGAGGAATATGTCTACCACATCCAATTGCTAAACAACGACTCAATCTCCTAGTGCACCACATGTCAATCCAGTTTTAAATATGTCTACGTACCTCATCCACTTGCCAAACAACAACTCAGTCTCCTAAACCACTACATGTTAAACCAGCTTCTGAGGCAAATGAATTATATAGTGAAAGTGACGATGAGGCAGATGATAAAACAAATAAGATTGACCTAATTAAGGGCTTAAAATGATAATTTTGATGATTTGGGCTTATTTGATAAGTTTAGAGGTCAAGTTAATGTTAACAGAAAGACCAAAGTATATGAAACAATTCCTGAATTGTGTGGTAATCCTGAAAACAATGTAGAAGTCAAAGTTAAGTCAAATGTAAATATGACTGAAAATGTTGATGCACAGAACAATGTGAATGTACGGGATGGTTATGAAAGTGAAAATTCTATTGAATCAAATGATAGGCAAGTTAGAGATGCTTTGAACATGACAGCGATGAGCTATATGAATGTAGATAGAGAAATCAAAGACTTTTGAGTGCTAAAAATAGAAAAATTCCTATTGATGCTAATAGAGATAATATTTCTAACTCTAATTCAATAATTGTTGATCCTAACCTATCAGAAACTAGCCAAGCACCTAATGAGCTTGTTGAGTCTTCCGAATTTATCCTATCACACCAACACAAGTTAATGAAGAGGGGTTGAACATATGGGAGCTAAGATGAAG
Organism: Asparagus officinalis; assembly: GCF_001876935.1. Classification (NCBI taxonomy): domain Eukaryota; kingdom Viridiplantae; phylum Streptophyta; class Magnoliopsida; order Asparagales; family Asparagaceae; genus Asparagus; species Asparagus officinalis. The sequence continues at coordinate 52,416,540 of NC_033796.1, forward strand.
AGGAACTATTACACAAAAGAATAAATGGCTAAGAGCTTGGACTCATTTGAAGGAGGATATCAATCTGATCAAAGGGAAACTGATGATGAGAGTGCATTAGATGATAGTGAAGATGAAGGGAAATTGCATATGAGAAAAAGAATGAAGAAAACATATTGCAAGTATTTCAATGAAGATAATGACATGATTTCCATGCACTTTGTGACTGGGATGAAATTTACCTCTAGAAAAATACTGAAAGAGGCAATTCTAAACTACTCAATATAAAAATGTTATAATTTGGTTTATATGAAAAATGACAATACACAGATTTAAATATCACGCTCCTTATGCTATTTAAAATTCAATGTAGAACCTGATCGGGAGGATGATAGAGCTAGGCAAATCAAATGCATGCAAGATCAACACACTTGTGATACTTTCAAAAATAGATTAATCACTGTGAATTGGCTAGCTACCTAGAACAAATTTTGAGGAATCCAAAGTGGAAGCCTTAGTGATATGAAAGAGGAAATTTACAAACAACATAAAATCAATACGTGCTTAAAGAAATGCCAGAGAGTTAAAGAAAAAGTATTAAATTAAGGGTTGATGAAGAGGCAATATGGTTCATTGAAGCCATATATTAGAGAGTTTATGAGATTTAATTCTGACACTACATGTGTATGGAAGTTAACAGAAGGAGAGGAGGGTCAACTAGCCAACTAGCCTTATTCCTTAGATTCTGTGTGTTTTAATGTCATGAAGTCAGATTTTGCTTCAAATTGTAGACATATATTTGGCATTGATGGTTGCTTTCTTAAACTGCTTGTGGGGGACAATTATTGTGTGCAGTTGGGAGAGAATAGCAACAACTAAATGTTTCCTATTGCGTGGACAATTGTTGAGGGAGACACAAAGTCATCATGGTTGTGGTTTTTGAGAATATTAAGTGTCTATTTTGTTATGGGTCATGAAAAGAATTGGACTATCATATCTGATCAACAAAAGGTGAACATGTAATTTAGTTTTGAGCTCAATTAGTACTATTTATTCATAATATCTATTCTAATTTGTATTTTATTTTCAGGATTTAGTTCCAGCAGTTCATGAAGTATGACCTAAAATTGAACATAGGCAATGTGCTAGACATACTTACTCCAATTGAAGGAAGATACACACTAGAAAAGCACTTCAAAGGCAGTACTGGAAATGTGTCAAAATGACAACTGTGAGTGAAGTTGCACTGAAATTGAGAATTAAAAAAGCTTTCACAAATTATTATGTGATGTAGTGGACAATAACATGTCAAAGACTTTCAATTCATTTATTTTTCTTGCAAGATACAAGCCTATAACTTTAATACTAGAATATATTAGATCGGCTCTCATGGATAGATGCAAAAGAAAGTTAAGCTCAGGGAAAAAGTTGATGGTGGAGTAGCTCCTAGGATTCTTAAAAAAATGAGCAGACACACCTTGAAGTTCACTGGAATGGGCAAGATAATCAACACGGTTTTGAAGTGAAACATAATGGGTGAGATTCTAGTTGTGATGTTAATTTAGCCAATGGAATTTATAAATGTAGGATGTGGGATTTGACAAGGCTACCATATTATCATGTTATTGCTACTAGTTATTTATGAGAAAGCGCCCTAAAAGATATTTGTCAGATTTTTATACCATAGAAAACTGTATGATGTTGTATTGTGGTTTGTTGAACCCATTTTGAAGGTAATAGGTTTTGAAATATGGAAGGTGAGGGCATGATTTTGTCTCCTAACATAGTCAAACATGAAGCTTGGTAGGCCTAAAATAGCAAAGAGGAGGGATCCTAATGAGGGCATAAGTAACATCAATACGATATCAAGAGCAAGAGTTTCCCACAAGTGCTCTAATTGCAGATTTACTGAACACACAAGAAGAATTTATCCTTATCCATTCCCACTTGCCATGCAAGTAAGATGTTTGAGTTTGAAAATTTTACGTAAATTATTTTATTTTGTTCTTGAATCATTAATTGCTTGCAATTGATATCTCAGGTAACAAATGAACAAATAACCGAAGGACCACCATCAACTCAAAGGAGAAAATTTGGTTGGCATAAAGGAAGCAAGAACGTAATTGGGCAATCTAGTGAAGAATTAGCAAGGAACAATTCTCCCACAACAACTTCATTAGTAATAAAGAGGGTTGAAGGAAGGGGAATATCTATAGGTAGAGGTAATAGAGTTGAAGGTGGACCACATGTCATAGGTAGGAGTAGGGGGAAGGGTAGAGGCAGGGCTAGAATCAAGGTTTTAAATGTCGGATATCGGGTTCATGTCGGATGGCTAAAATCCATGTCGGATAGCGGAAATCGGGGATATATCGGGGGGCATTGACTAAATATCGGATTGTCATATCGGGTATTGCACATATACATAATATCATGTCCTAAATGTAATCTAAGCATTTATAAATTCAATATAAGCATACTTTATAAATTCTATAATAATATCATGTCCTAAATGTAATCTAAGCATTTATAAATTCAATATAAGCATACTTTATAAATTCTATAGACTAAACATATAAAAAAGTAAATAATATATGGATTTGGGTTCATAAATTCTTTCTATCGGGTTCATTCATAAGAAACCCTTAAACATGAGAACGGGTTATACGGGTTTGCGTATTTATCACTAAACACAAACCGATAACAAAAAACAGATCTTAAAAAAAGTACCATATCGACCGATTTTTTAAAGCTAAAAAATAGGCCGATATGCTCGATATGACCTTGATATTTCCGATTTGGCCCTGAAAACCGACATACGAGTTAAAAACGTTCATATCGTGTCGGTCAAGCCCTCAAACCGATATGTCGGCCGACATGTCAGACATGTTGGCCGATATTTAAAACCTTGGCTAGAATCACTCAACTAATTATCCCTAAGGGGGGTTATTGGTTGGGACAAGTTGGGACTAAGTGGGATAATTGTTTCAATGGAATAATTTTATCCCTTTGGGATATTTTGAGTGGTGTAAAGTGGGATAATTTAGGATAATTGGACAATTTAGAGCTTTGCTTTGACAATTCATATGAGAAAATTGATGATATAACACCTTATTAAAGTATAATATTTATCTATCAATTAAATCTAAATTAATATACCTAATTGGTTTAGTATATTATTTGGTATGTTATATAATATAACACATTATTTTACTTTATACTAAAATATAATATAATATAATATATTATAATTACTAATTAATTATTACTATATTTAATGGTATTGATTAATATAATACAATATGTTATAATAATATGATATATTATATAATATACAAATAATATATTTAATATAATATTTTAATAATGTAATATTTAATCAAATATTATTTTATTTTATTTTATTCAATATAATATTTTATTTTATAATAATTACTAAATAAATTATATTATAATAAATTTAATATATTATTATATTAAATATATAAACACTATATTATAATACAATTTTTATATCATAAAAACACTACAATAATATTTTTATTCTAACTAATAAAATATATATTAATAATATAAAGTAATATTATAAAAATATAGTACTAATATTATAATATATGAATTATTATTAATCAATATTATAATATATGAATTATTATTAATCAATATTATAATATATGAATTATTATTAATCAATATGTAATAATGATATATAATAATGTTATATTAGATAATATTATATGATATTTTATTATCTTATGTTATAATAGAATTTTATAATATAATATAATTAAGATATATTATATATTATATTACAATTAATATATATATTTAATAAGTTAGTACTTCAAAATTATCCCACTTTCCTCGTGATTGTCCTAAAGTTAAGAATAGGGTAATTTTTGGAGGTTGAGGCAAAAACTTTATATAGAAGTGGGATAATTTTGGGGGAAATGTGGCTAATTGTGTCAATTTCATTATCCCAATGAATAACATCTTAAAGTGAAATCTCAATCACATTATCCCAATGAATAACATCATAAAGTAAAGTCCCAAAAATTATCCCACTTGCCCTGAAATTACACCAACCAATAACCCCTCTAAAGGTTTTGAATAATGGCAAGGAGAGAATGGTGAAATGGCATATAGAAGAGGACCTAGTCAAACCCAACCTACAATCATAGCTACTTCACAAAATGTTTCTTAAGTGCTAGAGTGAAGAAGTACATGTTGATATGTTTTGGTTTCTTTGAATGTAAGACAATGCAGTTTTTTATACATATATTTTTTGTTTATGACAACTATGCGCACCATAAAGCTTATAAACTGACAGGGATTCTATGTATCTCAATGCATTGGTTATTAGGTTTTGTGAAAGTTTATCAATCTAATTCATGAGTTTCAATGTTATTTGTGTATTGCTTGAAATGTGTGTTTATATGTTTTTACTGCATGCACAAGATAATTGACAAGATATGTGTGTAGGCATCGAAAATTGCCTATAGGTCTCCACGAACAGCTCAGTGTTAAGAAACGACGATGAACGTCACTATCTGGTTCACAGAAGTTTGATTGATGTCGGTGAACGCTTGAAGTGAATCGACGAACTACGTAAACCAACAGAATTTCAGAATAACAAAGACACGAACTGATCGGGAACCTCGTATCGTTCACAAACGGCGAAATACCCTTCGTGTCTCACTTGTTCAACTGATGATATAATTATTGGAGCTTATAGAACTCCTCGTCGGCTTTCCAACGCACTTTAAAACGCTCAAATCCGAGTTCGGATGAAGAAGTTGCGGCGGAAACGGACGAACAGGCATAATGGAGCGTCTCAGGCTGAACTGGGGCACCCGAGGTGTCACGGCACGAGCGAGACACCCAAGGGTGTCTCGGCCCAGGTTGAGACACCCAAGGGTGTCTCTAACCCCAGATCTGTCCGTTACGCGGTTTTAACCGCCCGGAACCCCCTCAAGCCTATAAATACAAGCCTCAGACCCTCATTTTTCCGGATCTGGAATTTTGGAGAATTGGCGAAGCCCTGCCGGACTGAAGAGTGATCGAGTTCTTCAACGAAAAAGATTGAGATTCATCAAATCTGCATCACCCGCATCCGTTCCTTAGGATTATCCCGTTGCGGTAATCCTAAGAAGAGCAATTATCTCGCTGTTGTCGAGATAAGCGCTTCTGCTCGTAGATTCCTTCGCGAATCGACGGAGTTCTGGATCTGATCTGATTGTCAGGTAGTCCACGGATATTGACATCCCCGTCACCGGCTAAAGACCCACGCAAGCAAGAAACGACGAACTGATCTTGCGTTATTTTCGAGAGAGTTGTAACCCTTTCATTTTTTATTCTCTTTTATTGAATATTTTTGAATTCTTTGTAAGCAATCAATATTATAATGAATTCGACAATGAAAGCAACTTTCAGCGAAAACAAACTGGCGAACACAGTGGGAGCCAACAGCTTCGCTGCCGAAGCTGTCGTGTCGTAGCCGACGATCAAGATCCCGGTGCTCGAAGAGGTCGAATACGAATTCGACCAGCAGAAATTCGAGGAATATATTTCCTCCTCCTCCTCCAGATCTTCTTCTTGCAAACGCAGGAAAACCACTGCCGCAAAGAACGTGACTTCAGATCCAAAAACCAATGCTGATGATCTGAACCCGAATGTAGTGGAAGATTCCTCTCCGGCTTCCAAAGAAACCAGATCCAAAGTTCGTGATAACTCCTCGAAAGTCAAGGAGTTGCCCGTTGAAAGTGCACCAGTGTTGACGAAGAGGTCTCGTCAAAGGCGCCGTCAACATCTCGCGCGTCAGTTTGCCAATGCTTTGAAACCTGTTGACGAGATCTGCTATGATGCGGATCTGAAACTCAGAAGGCGCAAAGTGTTCCAGCAGCAAGCTTTGGGAACCTCCTCCCAACCACCTACTAACGAATGAGTTCGTGTCAAACGAACCCGTTCAACTCTTGAGGAGCGTATCCATAAGCGCTACGCACTGTTAGCACAGACGAGGAGTCTTGTACGGAAGGCACAGGAATTGCAGAAGGAAAAGGTGGTAAAAAAACCACCGAGATCTAAGCAAGTCTGGATGACAAAGGCCAAGTCAGCGCCCAAGGAAAAAGCATCCGAGGCTGCTCTCCGGCCTTTGTCAACTCCAGATCCCACTCCTATTGCTCCCGCACTTCCGGTGAAGCTCTATGACAGCGTGGATCTCCCTAAATCTAGAGTCCCATTGAAGGATCGTGTCGGTGACCTACCCGAGAATCGAGGAAAAGCGCTTATTAAGGAAAGCTTGAGACCGTTAAAGGAGCTTCGAGCAAACATCCGGACTGGGGGTTGTACGCGACCTCCTAACAAATTAATTTCTACAACGGCCCGCTTGGGGGTGCGTGCAGAAAACCAGGAGCCTGTTAAGGTTTCACCCTCACAGAAGTGTGATTCCAAGCGTGTGACTCTTGTAGACGCCAACAAGGCGATGTTTACTCAGATGAAAATGCGTCAGACAAACGAACGTGTTATACCTGAGAATTCATGTAAACAGCCGATAGGTTGCTCTGACTGCAACGTCGATGAGTTGTACTATCGGGCTGGGGGTACGAACAAATCTCGAAAGAGAAGTACCCGAGAAGCGGACTCTCACTGTCCGTGTAACAAAATTATCAGGGCAGTATTATCAGCGTGTAGCTGCCCCAAGACCGCTCCACAGAGGGTCTCGATATTCGAGAGTGTCTCCGCAAAAGCATTAAAACCCAAATCAAGGCGTTTTAGCAAGAGGCGATCAACCAATCGAGATGACGAACTCCCATCATTCACCATCAATATGGTCGATAAGGGGAAGTCTCCGATTACTTCTAACCTTGGTTTCTCCCCAGGAAAGAGAGTCAATTCGGGGATAGCCCAACTAATGTCTCGACTTCAATTAGAAGCTGTCGGGCTTGAACAATCCATAGTCATCGCCAACGTGGCTGATAAGGGAAAATCGACCCGACCTTCTAATTCGGACCCCCTCGTATCACATCGTCTAACTCGGCTACGTGCAGGGACTACTAGACGTAGAGACTATTTGAGGATGACCAGAGGACTATCCTCGGACAATAAAACGTCAGACGAGAAGCCACTGTATCCAGTCCCGGACAATCTCATGAGGTGTTTATGATCAACACCGAGGAAGTAGCCAAAATGGTTGAGGATGCTTTAGCCAAGCAGAAAGAAGCATTCAAAATCGAAATGGAGATGGTTGTGCAGGAGATGAGACAAACGTAAAACCAACAGATCCGAGCCTTGTCAAATCTGATAGGTGAATCTAGTCGTCGCAACAATGCTAATCAAGCAGGTAGCGATTCAGACGTGGATGAATACATCAATGTCGATGATCCTCCCGTTGACCAGAATGCTGGGGGTGGCCTCGCTAAAAACAACAACACTAGGGGTGGTCCCACCAATGATGACAACGCCGGGGGTGGTCGCGTTATTTCTCTTAAGAATCGTCCAGAACCTGATACAAGCGACGATGAGAAAATAAAAGATCTCGAGAGAAAAGTCAACGCTCTGATGTCTGATCGAGAGGTGAAAAGGACTGGCATTCCGTGTCCTTACCCGAGAGAGTGGGATTCGATCCCGTATCCGGCGAAGTTCAACCTAATAAACTTCATGTCGTTTGATGGGAAGGGATCGCCCACTCAACATCTGATCTACTTCAAGTCCCACTTGGGTATGATCTCTGGCAATGAAGCCTTGATGGTTCGGTCATTTGTTGTCACCCTTCGCGGGCCCGCCTTCGATTGGTACCACCGTCTCAAGCCTGGAAGCGTCTTTAGTTGGGAGGACCTGGAGAGCATGTTCCTCGCTCACTTCTTCGATGATGACGCCGAAGTATCGATCAGGACACTCTTCGATGAGAAACAAAAAGACGGAGAGTCGGTGGATACCTTCATCAAACGCTTCCGTAATCAGGCAATGAACTGTAAGGATCCCGTCACGGAGGAATTCATCTTACAGACCTGTCATAATAACTTGTCCATTAATATCTTGGACGTTATGGGAGTAGAGCCGCTCAATACCTGGAAAGAGTTGAAGGTGCTCGGCGAGCAGGCCGAACGCTTCCTCAGAAGAAGGAATGTAGAAAGAAGCCAACCGATGACTTACCCTCTGAATCCGAGTCTCGTTTCCCATGATGAAGGGAAGACACCTACAACAGTTGTTAATGTTAATCAGACGTCGCAACAACAACCTCAAAAACAGCAGAGAACTCTAAATCCAAGACTCCAAAAAGAGTATTCTTTCAAAGATGAGGAAGTTCTGAATATTTTCGAGTACCTCCTGAATAACGGTGAGATTGAGCTACCACCTATTAAAGACCAGGAGGAAGCTAAGAAGATTACGGATCCAAACTACTGTGCATACCATAGGAGAGTTCTCCATCCTACTGAGATTTGTTTCGGCTTAAAGAACAAGATTCAAACTCTAATCGACTCTGGCGCCATAAAGCTAGAATAAGCCGAATGATGGTGCGACACTCCGAAGAGTATACGAGTATAAACTGCTTTTCAATACTCCAACAAGTATATGAGTCTAAACTGTTTCCTACCTGTGACAGGAAGTTCCTAGAGAGTATTACACATAATATTCTTAAGGATAACCCGATCATACAACCGAGTACAATGGTAAACCCAGCTTCACAAAGGAAGCTGGGGGTGGATAATTTATGTAGCGGGAAGTTTCCAGGAGAATGTTAAATATAATATTCTTAGGGATAATCTGGTCATTATCAATAAAGTGATAAACACTAAAATCTTACTGTGATTTCCGAACACTCTTTGGCTGAGACGAGATTCGATCACTTCATTGGATCAATCTTCCCTCACAAAACTCTCATTGGTGTTCGACGACTCACAGTCTTCCACTATAAAATCCCTCACTGATCAAATTTATTGACAGTGGGTCCACTAAAATTCTTTCTGGTTTAATCCATTTAAACTTCCGTTATGTTCGTGAACTCAATACTTTCATGGTTAGAGTCTGGATATAATGCTTGGAATTTTGATATGTCCATCCTTGACGAATTGTCAAACCCCTTCGTGTTAAGTCCCAATCACTTAATACTAGGAACCTCATTTGAGTGATTTGTACGAATCAACGCTCCCATTGTGATTTGCACTCACACTCCATCTTGGTCAAACATTTAAACAGTTAGGACCACAACCAAAATCCCCTCTCGATTCCTTCCATGAACGAGAGGTCCACAAATTGAACGGTCAAACCTTTAAACAGTTAGGATCGTCTCAAATTCCCATCTTGGTCAAACCTTTAAACAGTTAGGACCACAACCAAAATCTCCTCTCAATTCCTTCCATGAACGAGAGGTCCACTTTCAAATTGAGCAATCAAACCTATAAAAGTTAGGATTGTCTTCAACTTCACTTAGTCAAACCTGCAGATAGTTAGGACTAAGATTGAGTTATCCCTTTCGATAAACGAAAGACTTCCATCTTTTCCTTTTTCAACAAAACCTATAAAAGTTGGGGTCGAAATCGGAATTTTCCCTCAATAAATGAGGAACTCTTTTCTTGGATCAAGCAACCAATCCTATAAAAGTTAGGGTTGTTTGAATCCCTCCGATTCTCGGAGTGGAGATCCCACTCCTAGTTTCACCTTTTCGGATTCTGGGGGTGGAGATCCCACTTCGAGTTTCCTTTTTAACTGAAGATAGAATATAAAATTCTTCATTTTTAGTGTTGGGAGATAGAATATAAAATTCTTCCTCTCCTATTTTGGGTTCGTCTTTACCCTAAACAAGACATGGGGACAGAATATAAAATTCTCCATCTCCAGCATTGGGTTTGTCTTTACCTTGAGAAAAGACACAATTCTCAACTTCAAATCCGGGCATTTCATGCACGAGGAATTTTATCCCGAATCCTAAGTAGGGATAAGTCAACGCCTGACACGCGTTGCTGGTTTAGTCTTTCACCGATTGAAGAAGACACCGGAAATCCAGTCTGGGGACTTTTATCCCAAATCCTAAGTAGGGATAAGTCAACGCCTAACACGCGTTGCCGGTTAGCCATTAACCGTAAAAAGGATAAAAGCCCACATATTCGACATTGTGGTTGGTTGTTATTAATAACACCATAATTCGTGCTTCATACGCACGGGGAATTTTATCACGGGGAATTTTATCCTGAATCCTAAGCAGGGATAAGCCAACGCCTAACACGCGTTGCCGGTTTAGTCTTTCACCGATTTAAGAAGACACCAGAAATCTAGTCTGGGGACTTTTATCCCGAATCCTAAGTAGGGATAAGTCAACGCCTAACACGCATTGCCGGTTAGCCCTTAACCGTAAAAAGGACAAAAGCCCACATATTCGACATTGTGGCAGGTTGTTATTAATAACACCATAATCCGTGCTTCACACGCACAGGGAATTTTATCCTGAATCCTAAGCAGAGATAAGCCAACGCCTAACACGCGTTGCCAGTTTAGTCTTTCACCGATTTAAGAAGACACCAGAATTCCAGTCTGGGGACCTTTATCCTGAATCCTAAGTAAGGATGAGTCAGCGCCTAACACGCGTTGCCGGGTAGTCTATTCCCGTGACAAAGACAAAGTCTACGTATTCAATATCGTAGCATCAAGTCTAAGAGAATTCATTCCTTCAGCACAACGTCACATGCGGAACGGACTTAAAACAATTCGCATGTAAGCCCGATGCGAACGGTAATCGGTAAAAGCACGTCAAATCCGTTGATGGCTGAGGATTTGCCAAAAATCCTAAGTCAACTTCTGATACACGTCGCCGGTTAGTCTATTCCCGTAAGAAAGACGAAGTCTACGTATTCAATATCGTAGCACTAAAAGAGTTAACTCTTCTAGCACAACGTTACATGCCGAACGGATTTAAACAATCTGCATGCTAGCCCGACTCAAACGGTAGTCGGTAAAGGCTCATCAAATCCGTTGATGGCTGAGGGTTTGCCAAAAATCTTATATATGCAAAAGTCATTGACGCACCAGCTTTATTGACTGGTCTCGTGACTCGAGTATTCAACAAACTTCGGAATAAGATCCATGTCTGCAGACGAATCAGCCTTAACAGTTGGTCCTGCAACCCCAATTGTTGGGACTGCCATGCTCCAATACCTTAAGAGCTTAAACTGTGTATACTCCAGCAAACGTACGAGTATAAACTGTATCAACGTCAAGCAATCCGAAACCCTAGGTCAAACGCCGGTCAACGCGTAACCCTAGGTCAACGTCAGTCAATGTGTTGCGATCAAAAAAGTCAACGTACGACGTCCAAAACCTAAGGTCAACGTCGGTCAACGCGCAACCCTAGGTCAACACCAATCAACGCGTTGCGACAAAAAGTCAACATACTGTGATCTGAAATCCTAAGTCAGCACAATGTGACGGAGATAGTCAGTTCTAAGTCAACTCAACGACACGAGCCAAACTCAACTCATCAGTTTTAGATTCGAGACTTCGACGACGGCCAGACGATAAACGTAGCGCCGGAAGGACTTCAGCTATTCGTCAAAACATCGAATAGACTGAAAATTGAAGGAGTCAAGAATTGAAGCTAACTACAGGTCCATTACGCCGACCGAAGACTGGACCAATCGTATCCAAAGTATTTCAGCCTCTTCTATAAAAGAAACGAGACTGGAACGCTTTGGAGGGGGTATCTGTAGGCGTTGAAAATTGCCTATAGGTCTCCACGAACAGCTCGAGGCTAAAAGAAGACGATGAACGTCACTATCCAAGTCACAAGAGCTTGATTAATGTCGACAAACACATGAAGTGGGTTGACGAACTATGTGAAGCAACAGAGTTTCAGAATAATAAGGATACGAACTGATCGGGAGCCCCGTGTCACTTACAAAAGATGAAATGCCCTTCGTGTCTCATTTATTCCACAGATGATCTAATCATTGGAGCTTATAGAATTCCTCGTCGGCTTTCCAACGCACTTTGAATCGCTCAAATCCGAGTTCGGATGAAGAAGTTACGGCGGAAACGAACAAACGTGCATAACGGAGTGTCTCAGTCTGAGTTGAGACACCCTGATGTGTCTCGGCCCAACCGAGACACCCCAAAGTGTCTTGGCCAAAGCCGAGACACCCAAGGGTGTCTCGGTTCACGCCGAGACACCCAAAGGTGTCTCGGACTTTATAGAGCTGTTTTGACAATGATTCGTTTTGAATCTGAAGAAACTTAAAACATGAAAGTTATAGATATTTTTGTCAGCTTTCCAACCCATCTGGAATCAGGTCATTTAGAGGTCATATGAGGAAGTTATGACCAAAATAGCTGAGACACCCAAAGGTGTCTCGGACCTGGCCGAGACACTCATAAGTGTCTCGGACCTTGTGGAGCTATTTTGACCATGATTAGTTTTGAATCTGAAGAAACTTAAAACATGAAAGTTGTAGATATTTTTGTCAGCTTTCTAACCCATCTGGAATCAGGTCATTTGGACGTCATATGAGAAAGTTATGAGCAAAATAGCCAAGACACCCAAAGGTGTCTCGGACCTGGCCGAGACCCCCAAAGGTGTCTCGGACCTTGTGAAGCTGTTTTAACCATGATCCGATTCGAATCTGAAGAATCTTAAAAGATAAAAGTTGTATATCTTTTCGTTATCTTTCCAACACAACTTGAATCACCTCATTCCGAGGTCGGATGAAAGAATTAGAGCCGAAATACTGAAGAGGGTACAAACTGTCTCGCACATGTGCGAGACACCCCGAACTGTCTCGCACTTGGGACGTGTTTTTGACGGTTTTCGATGGGTTTTAACCGTCCGGACCTCCTGGAAGCCTATAAATACAGCCCCTGGAGCCTTATTTTTTGGGATCTGGAATTCTTGTGCCTCGGCGAAGCCCTGCCGAATTGAGGAGTGAAGATCCACAAGTTTCAGAGAGGAGGAGGAGAGATCAGATCGAGTTCGTCGGCATAAAGAAGAGGAACTCGTCAGATCTACATCGTCCGTGTTCGTCCCTTAAGATTATCCCATTGCGGTAATCTTAAGAAAAGTGATTATCTCGCTTTGCCGAGATAAGAGCTACGGTTTCTCGATCCCTTCACGGATAGACGAAGCTCTGCCCAATTTTTTAGCAATTAGATCTGATCGACGGTGGTCCACGGATATCGACGTCCCCGTCACTAGCTAAAGGCCCACGCAAGCAAGAGACGACGAACGGATCTTGCGTCATTTTCGAAAAGTTGTAATCTTTCATTCTTTATTTTGAATACTTTGAATTCTTTGTAAGCAATCTATATTATAATGAATTCGACAATGAAGGCAACTTTCTCCGAAAACAAACTGGCGACCACAGTGGGAGCCAACAGCCTCGCTGCCGAGGCTGTCGTGACACAACCGGCATTCAAGATCCGGGTGAATGAAGAGATCGAATACAACTTCGATCAACAAAAGTTTGAAGAGTACCTCTCTTCCTCCTTCTCCAGATCCGCCTCTCCAAACAGGCGTAGGAAGACCTCCTCTTCCAGGAATGCTCGCGGGACCTCAGGGTTGAAGATTCAAGATCCCCTCGCCGCTGCTGCACCCATGCCCCGTGACATCCCTGCAGCATCCAAAGAGATCAAAGCTGCATATCCGGACGTCCCCTCCGCCGTGAAGATAACTGCTGAAGGTGCTCCAACTTTGTCGAAGAGGGCGCGCTAAAGACGGCGTCAACGCATTGCACGACAATTGACCAAGGCCACAGAGTCGATGGATGAGATCCGCTATACGGAGGATCTGAAATCAAGGCAGCGCCAAGAACAGCAACGGCGAACCGCCAACCTCTCCTCTAAGGCGGAGACGAACGAATGGGTCCGCGTCAAGAAGACTCGCTCCACTCTCGAAGAGCGAATCAAGAAACGCCGCGCATTGCTCGCGCATGCCCACTCGCTCCACTCTCGAAGAGCGAATCAAGAAACGCCGCGCATTGCTCGCGCATGCCCGAGTCCTTCTGTAGAAAGCGGAAGAGATGCAGAAAGAAGAGACGGTCAAGAAGCCGCCTAGACATAAGCGGGTTTGGGTGCCAAAGACAAAACCAGCACCTAAGACAAAAGTGGATGGAGTTACCGTCCAGCCTACTTTAAATCCAGATCTCGTTTCCCCTGTCCCCGCACCTCCGACGGAGCCAGGTAAGAACGTGAGTCCCACAAGATCTAGAGTTCCTTTGAAAGGTCGCCTCTGTCCTTTACCGGAAGATCGAGGTAAAGCACCTGTCAAGGAGCGATTGGGACCGTTGAAAGGTCCCCAAACAACAAACCAGACTGGGGGTCGTACTAATCCCCCTAAGAAAGATAACAAAGGGAAAGCCCCTATCACCGACCGCATTGGATTGCGGGTTGAAGTTCAAGAGCCCGTTAGGTTTTCACGCTCGCAAAAGCGTAAACTTGAACGAGCGACTTTTGAAGACGCCAATAAAGCGTCATATCCCCAGAGGGAAACACATTCGTCTGATGACGATGGTGTTATACCTGGGAAGTCGTGCCAACACTCTATGGGTTGCTCCAGTTATCAAGCTGACGAGTTGTACTATAGGGCCAGAGGTACAGATAAGTCTCGAAAGAGAAACGTTCGAGACACGGATTCTCGTTGTCCGTGTGTCAACATAATCAAGGCAGTGCTATCAGAATGCTGTTGTTCTAAAGCCCTACGAAGAGTTTCTGTGTTTGAGAGAATCTCCACCAGAACATCCGAGGCCAGACCAAGACACTTCCGTAGAAGGAAACCTACTCTTCAGGAGGATGAATTTCCAGAAGTGTCCGTCAATATGACCGGGAGAGGGAAGTCAACGCGACGCTTTAGTCCAGATCAGTTCACCGAGGTGTCCCAACGTATGACTCGATTGCGATCAGGGACCAGTAGACGAAAGGATTACCAGAGAATGCAGAAGGGGCTTCCTTCAGAAAATGAAACTTTGGATGTTTGCTCGGATGCCTGCTCGAATGCTTACTCAGCGATGGCTTCCGATGACACCACTTCAAGTGCAGGACAGCCCTATGAGTCACTTATGATTAGCACCGAACAGGTGGATAAGTTGCTCGAGGACGCTTTGACAAAGCAGAAGGAAATTTTCAAATTTGAAATGGAATTGGCCATGCAGCAGATGAGAGAAATGCACGACCAGCAAATCGCGGCACTGACGACTCATCAAGGAGAATCTAGTCGTCGCAATAATCCTAACCAAGGTGAAGATGAGCGGGAAGTAGAGGATAATGCCAACATGAACACCCCTCCCATCAACAACAATAATGGGGGTGGCTCGTCGGATGATAACAACACAAAGGAAGATCACATTACTTCTCCCCGAAATCACTCAAAGACAGATACGAGTGAGGATAAGAAAATGAGGGACTTGGAGAGCAAAATCAACGCGTTGATGGATGCTCAAGAAGTGAAGAGGTCCGGAATACCATGTCCATACCCAAGGGAATGAGAATCAATCCCATATCCGGCGAAATTCAATTTGATCAATTTCACGCCGTTTGATGGGAAGGGTTCCCCTACCCAGCACTAAATTCAATTTGATCAATTTCACGCCGTTTGATGGGAAGGGTTCCCCTACCCAGCACTTGATATATTTTAAGTCTCACTTAGGAATAATCTCTGTTCCCCTACCCAGCACTTGATATATTTTAAGTCTCACTTAGGAATAATCTCTGGGAATGAACCTTTAATAGTGCAGTCATTCGTTAGCACTCTTTGAGGAGCGGCCTTCGATTGGTATCGCCGTCTTAAGCCAGAGAGTATCAACAGTTGGGATGACATGGAGGATATGTTTTTGACAAACTTCTTCGACGACGACACCGAGATTTCAATCGGCACACTATTTGACGAGAAACAGAAAAATGGTGAGACGGTCGAAAACTTCGTGAAAAGATTCCGAAACAAAGCAATGAACTGCAGGGATCCGGTCAGTGAAGACTTTATCCTCGAGACTTGTCACAATAATCTTTCATTGGACATCCTCGAAGCTATGAGAATGGCACCACCAAAGACCTGGAAGGACTTAAAAGTGCGAGGAGAACGAGCCGAACGATTCCTTAAAAGGAAGAAGGCAGAAAGAGGTCAAACGGCAAATAATGCTCCACAACAGAACTTTGTCCCTAAGGGTAAAGGAAAAGCACAAGCGAATGCAGTGGATGCGAACCAAACATTCGAAGTGCAAGCGCAATCGCAACAGCAGCAGCAGAAGACGCCTCAACAATTAAGGTGGCAACAACAACCCCAGAAGCAAAAGGCCTCGGAGCCGAAATTCCCAAAGGTCTATTCGTTCAAAGAGGATGAAGTTCCCGGTATTTTCAAATACCTTATAGAGAACAACAAAATCAAGTTGCCTCCGATCCAGGATCAGGAAGATGCTAAAAGAATTAGCGATCCAAAATACTGCGCATTTCATAGAGCGGTGCACCATCCTACCAAGGCATGCTATGCCCTTAAAGATAAGATCCAAGCTCTAATCGATGTCGGGGTCATCACTATGAAGCAACCTAAGGAGAAGAAGGTGGGTGCGAATGCAATATCGATTAGCTTCGGTTCTGTTCCCTCGAACTGGTTCCAGCATGAACCGGTAAAAAATACAGCAGTGAAAACCGTGAATGATGATCCTCACAAACAGCGCCAGAAAGGACTTGTGCCACACACAGCCCCGAATGGTGAGATTCTTTGGGTTCATCCAGATTTGATTGAAGACGAACAATGGATTGGATCATCTTCCAAGAAAAAGTCAAAAGGAAAGGGTAAGTCTTGTTATGGAGCCGCAGCCATTCCAGAAGAAGACGACGAAAGTATTCCTACTTTCCCATTATCCGAAGATGAGCAGGAAGCCTTTACTACCAGGAGCGGGAATGAATACCACTTCAAATATCCGGATGCCTCAGAGCAGTTAGCCGAATAGGGAGTGACTAAAGCAGTTCCCTCGAGGACATTGGCGGAAATGGGGGTGATCGCGACTCCCCCTGCACCCGTAGTTGCGGAGAAAGCCTAACAAAAGCAAAAAGGGAAAGAACCTCTACACCAGGAAGTCCAAAACCCGAAGCAGTCTCGGTTCAATCTACCGATTGGAAGAGATAAACCGGGGAGCTCGAGTACTCCGCATCGCTTCGATATCATGGCACAACTAGCTAATATACCAGCCAGAATAACATTGTATGAATTGCTGCGTCTCTCAAAAGACACGAGGGAAGCATTACAAGAAGCTTTGAGCAATTCTGAAGTTTTTCTGACTAGAATCAAGCCATCTCCGGAAGAACCAGAGCCGTCGGTTCAACACTGCAATCTCGCGGCGCACCATTTTCCCTGCATTTATTTTACCAAGGAAGACATGCAGACGAAGAACTCAAAACATGATCGGCCCTTGTACTTCACCGGGCACATTGGCTCCAGCGTTGTCAACCGGATCCAAGTCGATCCGGGTTCCGCTGTCAGCATCATGCCATTCCGATTGATGCATAACCTTAGAATTCCGACAAGTAAGCTAGCTTCCACGGGCACTACGATCTATGGATTCAACACCAGTGGGTCCAGACCATTGGGAAAAATTCGGGTAAAATGCCAGATCGGGGAGATCTATGGATTCAACACCAGTGGGTCCAGACCATTGGGAAAAATTCGGGTAAAATGCCAGATCGGGGATTTAAAGTCAGAAGTCACTTATTACGTGATTGACGCGGAAACATCCTATAACTTACTGTTGGGTCGACCCTGGATCCACGGTAATCTTATAGTCCCGTCAACTTTTCATCAGTGCCTCAAATATGTCGACACAAATAATGAGGTCAAGACGGTGGTCGTGGATAAGCAACCGTTTAAGGGATTGGAGAACTATTTCACTGATTCCCTTCTATACGGCGCCGAATCCGATACTGAACCATCGGCCCAAGGAACGGACAGCGGAGATGAAGCTGATACTGAAGCTGGGTTTGATTATGATGGTGGTTTTGTACTTAATGACATTGTACCCTTTGTAATCAATCTTGGCGATGAAGAATCATCGAAAGTAGTTGTAACTGGCAACTTGCCGAAGAACTATCAATAAACGATGATTTAGGGTACTCGATGTGTCTTGATAATATCACTAAAGAATTGTATGACAACCCTGACTTGTATATGCCACTTTAATCATTTTGCATGACGAAAAAGCAGGTACAAGATCCATGCGGAACGACACTTGTCATCCCCGCAGGGACGGGGTGGAAAGGAAGTCGTCTACGGTAAAGGAAGAGAATCTCCGATACCAGACCACTTCTTGGAAGAAAGAGGAAGACGATGATGATAAACCTACTCCTCATCTATTTAGGTATAACACAAAAGCGCGCGATCTAATGGAGAAATATGGATATGATTTCACGCTCGGAGAAGGTCTTTGCTTTGGTCGAGGTCCGCGAGTTCCGCCTCGAATGGCCTATGTGCCAAAAGGAAAACCCGATGATTATTATCGCCATAAAAGAGGTTTAGGTTATGTCTCCTCATCCGATGATGAATGTTGCTGGCAGGGCATCGATCAAATTGCTAACAAAGGGAAAAACGGGGACTCTTCTGATTCTTCAGCTTGGGATTCCGACACTAGTATCGGTGAAATGTTTAAAAAATTGATGTCAAACATGGTTACGGTCGATCCTGCCACAATAGAGGAAGACGATCATATGCCGACTTGGGAAGATCCTTGGGTTCATCACCTAAACATGCAGTACGACGATAGGTTTGAACAAAGAGAACCTCCTACCGAGGATCAAGTGGTCCAAGTGAATATGAGAAGCGAGGAAAATCCGAAGCCGATATTCATTAGCGACAGCCTCCCGTCAGAAGATAAAGAAGAGTTAGTCTCTCTTATCAGGGAGTACATCGATGTGTTCGCCTGGAATTATGAAGATATGCCAGGACTCGACCAAAATGTAGCAGTGCATCGTCTTAATATTAAGTCGAATGTCAAACCTATCAAACAACAACAAAGACGGTTTCGTCCGCAGATGATGGAAGCAATCGAGGCCGAGGTGAAAAAGCTTATCGACTCGGGCTTTGTTAGGGAAGAACAACATCCCAAGTGGCTTGCCAATATTGTCCCGGTCCTTAAGAAAAATGGGAAAATCAGGGTCTGTATCGACTTTAGGGACCTCAACGCTGCCTGCCCAAAAGATGATTTCCCCCTTCCCATCACAGATGTCATCATCGTCAATACATGCGGGTTCGAGAGGATGTCTTTCATGGATGGGTTTTCTGGTTATAATCAAATAAAGATGCATCCAGATGATGAAAAACATACCGCGTTTAGAACACCCCTCGGCGTTTTCTTCTACACGGTCATGTCATTCGGCCTAAAGAATGCAGGTGCCACATATTAGAGAGCCGTGTCGAAGATTTTTCAGGAGCATCTCCGGAAAACTATCGAATGCTACGTGGATGATCTGGTTGTAAAAAGTCGTGACAAGAATGATCACATCAAAGACTTAAAGACGATGTTCGATCTGATGCGAACCCATCAATTAAAAATGAACCCTACCAAGTCTTTCCTCGGAATGTCCAGTGGTAAATTCCTTGGATTCGTCGTCACTACCAAAGGTATTCACATTGACCCTGATAAAGTAAAGGCAATTAATGAGTTACAACCTCCTAGAAACCTTAAGGAGCTCAGAGGATGGCAAGGACGGTTGACTTATATTCGTCGGTTCATCTCGAACCTCTCAGGAAAATATCAACTATTCTCTAAACTCACAAAGAAGGGCGTATCGTTCGTATGGGATGACGCTTGTCAAAAGGCATTCGAGAGTATTAAAGAATATCTCTCAAAACCTCCTGTACTCGTTGCACCGAAATCAAGCAAACCGTTCTTGATTTATGTCAAGGCGACGAGCCACTCATTAAGTGCATTACTTGCACAAGATGACGATAACGGTCATGAGCAGGCAGTATATTATCTAAGTCGGACCTTGGTAGGCGTTGAATCTCGGTATCCCATGATTGAAAGGGAATGTCTCGCCTTGGTATTCGCAATTCAAAAGATGCGGCATTACCTAGTAGGACAGACTATTTATGTTATCTCCAAAGTTAACCCAGTTCGGGTATTCATGACGCTGCCAGCTTTCATGAATTGGCGTTTAGCAAGATGGGCATTGCTCTTGTCCCAATACGACTTGCATTTTAAACAACAGAAGTCAGTAAAAGGACAGGCCATTTGTGACCTTCTGGCAGCTAATCCAACTACGGATACCGCCGAGATATATGACGATCTACCCGATGAAACCCACGAAGTCAATGCAACTTCACACCAACAAATATGGCGTTTGTACTTTGACGGCGCTTCCCGAGCAGCTAATATAGCGAGTACTTCTGGAGGTTCTAAAATCTCTTCCGGAGTTGGAGTCGTCTTAGTTTCCCCGGGAAAACACGTGATGCCTCGAGCCTACTCGTTAACCGAGCCATGCTCAAATAATGTAGCCGAATATAATGCGTTACTCATAGGACTCAATTTCGCTAAAGAACTGGGGGTTGAGTATCTTGAAGCTTTCGGTGATTCTCAACTAATAGTTAAGCAAGTCCAAGGGGAGTATGAGGTCCGAAGTCAGGATTTAATAACATATCATAAGATGGCAGTGGAAATAGCAGAATCATTCGAAGGATTCTTCATCGAGCACGTTCCGCGGTTACAGAACGCTTACGCAGATGCATTAGCAGCATTAGCCGTATCTCTGGCGCAGCCTCCCGGAACAGAACAGTTTGTTACGATAAGAACTCATCAGCTCTTAGTGCCAATCTACGATGAAGATGACAAGGAAGAGGATGTTCAAGAGGTAAATTCAACCCAAGTCGAGTTCGAACCCCGAGATTGGCTTTTCCCCATCATCGATTACGTCTTGCATGGAATCTTGCCAGAAGATGTGAAAGAGATGGATTCAATCCGACGAAGAGCACCGATATTCTACTATAATACGGAGAATCGAACGCTATACCGCAGGGGGTACGATGGATTGCTAGCACGTTGCTTATCGACTAAAGAAGCCGAAGAGGTCCTTAAAGAGGCACACGAAGGAGAGTGTGGCGCGCACCAACCCGACCCTAAGCTTTATGACCGCATCAGAAGAATGAGATATTTTTAGCCTTTTATGATGAGTGATGCGGTCGCATATGCCCGAAAGTGTCATGCATGTCAAACGCATGCGAATTATATGCACCAACCTCCGGAGCATCTGCATCCTTCGGTTACGTCATGGCCGTTTGAGACCTGGGGAATGTATATTGTTGGTCCTATACATCCCCCATCAATCAAAGGTGATCGGTTCATCCTAGCAATTACTGACTACTTCTCCAAATGGGCTGAAGCGATTCCGCTCAGAGAAGCTAAAACGAGTAACGTCATTGCATTCATCAAACACCACATCATCTACCGGCATGGTGTCCCAAGACGAATTATACATGACAACGGTCCTCAATTCGTCAGCAACGCCTTCATTAGGTTTTGCGAGAAGTTCAAAATTCAGGACATTTCGTCGACAATTTACAATCCCACAGCGAATGGATTGGCTGAAGCCTTCAATAAGACAATTATAAAGCTTTTGTCAAAACTCGTGAAAACTAATAAACGAGATTGGGACGACAAGCTTGGCGCGGCTCTGTGGGCCTATCGTACTACGGTACGTATGATAATCATATTTTATTACAATTTTATACCCTCATTATCTATTTTACAGGACTAAATATACCATTAATAATTGTTGTTAGATTAGTTTGCACATAATTGAATGAAAATATAAATAAATATTATTAAATGTAAAAACCCCTTAAAAATCTCTCTTCTCTATTTTGTAGCATTTTAGAAGTCTATCAAGCAAAAGCCCACAAATGAATGCTATGAAGCAAGGCCAAAAATCCTCCTACACATCATGCTCAAGAAGAAGCCACAAAGGCCCAAAGCCCATCAAGAAAAATGATTACACCAAAGGAATGAAATGAACTTGGATGCAAAAAGTTATAATGAATGGACTTGGATGCAAAGATTACAACACATGGTGCTGCATTTTTTTTACATGACCGAACTGTTTGGTTTTGAAATGGGCCGGACTTGAAGGATTAAAGCATTTGAAAAATGTCTACATGGGCCGAACTTTTACAACTTGCAATGGACTTGAAGCTTTGAATTTAATCACAAGTTTCACATATGAAGTGGGCCGGCTGCTTTGAATTGAACTTGGATTTTTATTTATTTTTGAAAATCATATGGGTCTCCTATGGTTGGGCTAGAGAAGAACAAAAAGCAAATTCAAAGGTGGAGATTGTTGCTTGGGGCTCAAGACAAATCTAATGGCTCAAATTCATTGAAGATTACTATAAATAGGGGTAGAGAGTGAGGGGTTAAAGGTGTGAAAATTTTGTAAACTCCTTTTGGAGAGGAGGGCTACTCTTAATTGAGAAGACCTTCCAAAAATTGTAACTTTAGTTGTAATTAATAAAAATAATTTTTCTCCTCTTTAAATTTGTTTTTGTAATTAATAAAAATAATTTTTCTCCTCTTTAAATTTGTTCTTTCTCCTCTTTGTTGAATGATGAGGATAGAGATAAAGAGCAATTTGAAGGTTTGCATTTCTTTTCTCTTTTATTTCTTTTTAGTAATTTCTTTATTATTGCTTATTAGTTAGATTTAAATTCTTGCTTGTAGTGTAGATTTGTTTTCTTGTCTTTTTTTTCTCTTTTTGCACTTTAATTTGTAGAGTAGATTTATTTTTCTTGCATTTAATTTTTGCAATTTATTTTATAGTTTAGATTTTTATTTTCTTTGTAATTAGATTTATTTCTTGTTCATAATTTAGATTTTTCTTTTCTTTTTAATTTTGTAATTAGTCTTCTTTTTCTTGTTTTTATTTCTTAAGATGTGAATTTAATTCTTGTAGGAATCTTAGAATTATATGAAACTAGTCTAATTTCTTTTATATTGTATGAATTATTCTCTTGTACTTAAAATGTTCATGTTTAGGATAATCAACTAGAAAACTAATCGGTAGAAGAAGAATTTGATAATCTATGCTTATCTTAAATGGTTTGATAGCTTATGCTTATGAATTCTAGGATTACTATCTTGTTGATGTTCTTATCATGAATAATATTTTTTATTTAGATGATAATTTGATAGGTTATACTTTTCTTAAATGGTTTGATAGTCTATGCTTAATAAATCTAAATTAAAATATGATAAAAAGAGAATAATTTGTATTTTGTAATTGAAATTAGCTAGTGGATTATATTCTAGATTTCTTACCTCTTTTGAATCATCATTCTTAACTTTCTTAAATTTTCTTTCCATTCTTGGTTTGATTTTATTCATTCATCTTTCTTGCCTTATGATTTCATTAAAATGCAACTTATTGCCTCGTGCATATATTCACAACAATCACTCATCACAATCACACTTATTCTTTATTCCTAATTGTCACACACAAAACATAAGAATCATTTCTAATAATCTCTTAAAATCACCTTCCTCGTGGGATCGATATTTTTACACTATAACTTGATCAATTGTGCACTTGTAATTTTGGTACATAATTATGTCACATCAAGTTTTTGACGCCGTTGCCGGGGAAGGTGCTAAAATAGGATTTTATTAATTTGGTTCTTTAACTTGTGTATTTTTCTTGTGAAGGAACCGCTTGGAGCTTAAAAATCTTGGATTGAAAATCAAGAATTTGGAGCTTTGCTTCCGGGTAAGTCCTCTTTCTAGTTTTCAATTCCACCCTCTTTAGTTAGCTTCACAATTAGAGACAATTGGGATTTTAAAAAAAAATTATTTTTGTTGATCATAATAAAATTCATCTTTCACTTGGACATTAACTAACAAGATAATAAATTCAAACATGAGCCATCTTCTCACATTTGATTGTTGTTGACCATAATTTAAAAAAATATAAAGATTTTCTTTTTATCATCCTTTTTAGTCGCTTTTTAATTTTTAGGGTTGCATTTCATATAGTGTAGGAATTCACCAAAGTGATTTTAGCACTTGATTTGGCACACACTTAAAACATTCTTAAGGGCAAAACCCCAATCAAGATAAGTTAAGGGATTTCATCACCCTTTCCTTAGCCCACAAATCACTAATTCCTCACTTCACAAATCCAAGCCTTCTAAAACTCATTAGACATTGGCCCCTAAGGATTCGAGCTCAATAAGGAACAAGAAATCCTTAAGTGAACGGTTTAAGTTTTCTCAGAATAGTTGGTGTCTAAGGCAAGGTTTAGGGGTTGCGTAAAGCGCTCCGCAAGGAAAGAGGTACTTAATTGATCTTTGATCACCCTCTAGTACTATCCTTACCTGGCTAACTATCTGGGTAAAACTTTGATCTTTTCACTGTAGGAATTTTTGGTTAGGAGCTGGTCTAGTGGAGTTAGGCTAAACCCTAGAGTTAGAGTTGATTGAAAAGTGATTGCCTTGATTTGTTTTAGTTAGGATTTTTTCTTTTCCTTTATCTTCTCAAAGAAAAAAAAACTAATTTTCTTTCTTTCCTTAAAAAGAAAAAAATATTTGTTTTGGTGTATGCAAATTTGGGTTCGGGATAATTTTCATCGCTTAATCCGTGTTGAACCAATCTAAGAAATGGCAAATCAACCAGTTCTTCAGGATATGTGTTACCCCACCAGAAATGCAATTTCATCTTACATAAGACTCCCCGAAGTAAATGGAGCAAATTTCGAGCTTAGACCGCATTTCATAAACATGCTTTCCAAATTCCTAGGTAATGAAACAGAAGATGCATACATATTTATCTCGGAATTTGAGGAAGTATGTATTATGATTAAAATGAGAGAATTAACCGAAGATGCGATTAAGCTTAGATTTATTCCATTTGCCCTTAAGGACAAAGCTTGTACAACTTACCGACAAATTCTATCTCAACTTGGGAGGAATTTGTCACCTTTTTCTCAAGAAATTTTTCCTTATTCATAAAACGGTAAAGCTTAGGAACAGTATTCAGAACTTCAAAATTGTCCCAGGGGAGCCATTCTGGAAATACTTTGACCGATTTAAAGATCTTTTAATCCAATGTCCTCATCACGGTCTAGAAAAATGGCGATTGTGCCAAGTCATATATGAAGGATTGGACTATTCTTCAAAAACATCTTTAGAATCGATGTGTCAGGGAGATTTTATGAGGAAAAACGCAGATGAAGCTTGGGAATTTCTAGAGAGTTTATCCGAAAAAACAATACAGTGGGAAAACTGTGATGATAGTGTTTCATCTGTTCACCAATCTAAGTCTAGTGGTTTTTCCTTGGAGTCAAATATTGCTTCTGAAGCAAAGATGGCGACGATTATGCGGAGGTTAGAAGCCTTAGAAGTTAAGGAACGAACTCCGGCTCAAATCAATCATATTTCTGCCCCGGGATGTCATAACTGTCAGTCTCCTACCCACGTTTCAGAGGAATGTCCTCTTCTAGGAAACAACCATGCTTTAGAACAGATGAACGCTGCATTCCAGCGCCCTAGAAATGAACCAAGGAAACTCTCCCGGAAATCAAAACTTCATTCCCGCGTCGAACCAACAATTCTCGAGGGGAAACGTTGTCCCGTTCAATGCTCCGAACAATTTTTCTAACCCACCTTTTCCAAACCAACATCCTCATCCTCACCAGCCCACGAATCCTTCAAATTCTAATCATGACAAACGTTTAAGTGTCTTAGAAAAGGGTTTAGAAGCTATGATCAAAGCTTCTACACAAACTACCAACATGTTGACCCAATCATCCACCACTCTAAATTCATTCATGAAAACCACCGGCCAAGTGCTCAACTCGAACACACAAGCCATAGCCCGGTTAGAAACCCAACTTGCTCATCCTCACCAGCCTACAAATCAATCAAATTCCGATCATGACAAACGTTTAAGTGTCTTAGAAAAGGGTTTAGAAGCTATGATCAAAGCGTCTACACAAACTACCAACATGTTGACCCAATCATCCACTACTCTAAATTCATTCATGCAAACCACCGGCCAAGTGCTCAACTCGAACACACAAGCCATAGCCCGGTTAGAAACCCAACTTGGGCAACTAGCCGCTGCCGTGAGTGAGAGAGAAAAAGGAAAATTTCCAAGTCAACCTGTTGCAAACCCTAAAGACACTGGATCCAGTTCCAACAACCCAGCTCAACTGAATGCAATTCACACTCTGAGATCAGGAAAACAAATAGACAATCAGGTTAGAATGCCACCGGATCAAACCCCTTCTCCCATTCAAAACACTCCTTCCGATGAAACAATTCCTTCCGATGACCAAAATGCTGAACTTGAGATTGAGCCTGATCTAGATAGGTATAGGCCCGTTGCCCCCTTTCCAGATAGACTCAAACCTAGGAAAAACTCCCCGCAGGTTGAGAAAATCCTAGAAACATTCAAACAGGTCAAGATCACCATCCCTCTCCTAGATGCAATCGAACAAATTCCCTCTTATGCAAAGTTCTTGAAGGACTTATGCACTAAGAAAAGAACCACCAATGTTCCCAAGAAAGTCTTCTTAGCTGCCAACCTCAGTGAAATTTTTTCAAAACCCATGCCGTTGAAATACAAGGACCCTGGTTGTCCCACAATTCCATGCGTCATAGGTAACACTCACATTGATAAGGCACTTCTAGACTTGGGAGCCAGCGTCAACCTCCTTCCTTATTCAGTCTATCAACAGCTAGGTGTAGGAGAACTTAAACCGACAAGATGCACTCTACAGTTAGCTGATAGATCTGTAAAAATTCCCAAAGGAGAGGTAGAGGATGTTCTGATCAAAGTTGGAGAGTTCATTTTCCCTGTTGATTTTATTGTCTTGGAAACGCAGCCCGTTTCCAATCTCAAAAGTCAAATCCCCGTCATTCTAGGAAGACCGTTCTTAGCCACCTCAAATGCTTTGATAAACTGTAGAACCGGTCAGATGAAACTATCTTTTGGGAATATGACTGTTGACCTCAATATCTTCAACTTAGGGAGACAGCCTAGTGATCCATCTGATGAACCCATGGAAGTGAATTTCATTCAAGGAATATCCAGTGAACAACAAGAGGGAGAGTGTGAGTCTGATTCAAATGCATCTGATTTAATGATTGAGGAGCTTTCTGATGACGAACTTGAGATAGAACCGCTGGTCAATCATGTTTTTGCTGTTGGCTGGCAACGAGAACCTTTAGAGATAGAACCCCGAGTCCAGCTTCGCCCATCTGTGGAGGAACCCCCTAAGTTAGAGCTCAAACCTCTACCCGAAAATCTAGAGTATGCCTACTTAGGGGAGAACGAGTCTTTACCAGTTATCATTTCTTCTGAGTTGACTACCGGTCAAAAGGAAGCTCTCTTAGCTGTTTTAAGAGAGAATAGGGAAGCCATTGGATGGACCATGGCTGATATCAAAGGGATTAGTCCAACCATTGTTCAACACCGAATCCATTTGATAGATGATGCCAAACCTACTAGAGATGCTCAACGTAGGTTAAACCCAGTGATGAAAGAAGCCGTTAGGAAAGACATTCTGAAATGTCTCGATCATGGGATCATTTATCCCATTTCTGATAGTTCATGGGTGAGTCCAGTCCAAGTTGTTCCAAAGAAATCTGGGATCACCGTGATCCAAAATGAGGCTAATGAGCTGATTCCCACTCGGATCCAAACTGGATGGCGAGTCTGTATTGACTACCGAAAGCTCAACTTAGCCACTAGGAAAGATCACTTCCCTCTTCCTTTCATTGACCAAATGTTAGAGCGTTTAGCAGGACACGAGTTCTACTGTTTCCTGGATGGATATTCAGGTTACAATCAAATCCCTATCGCTCCAGAAGATCAGGAGAAAACCACCTTCACTTGCCCGTATGGAACATTCGCATACCGACGCATGCCTTTTGGCCTGTGCAATGCACCGGCCACATTCCAACGTTGCATGATCAGTATTTTTTCCGACATGGTAGAGCGATTTCTCGAAATTTTCATGGATGACTTTTCCATTTTTGGTGACACATTTTCCCAATGTTTGCATCATCTTAAACTGGTCCTAGAACGGTGTAGGGAGAAAAATCTGACTCTCAATTGGGAGAAATGTCATTTCATGGTCAAACAAGGCATTGTCTTAGGACATGTAGTTTCCAATAGGGGAATCGAAGTGGACAAAGCTAAGGTAGATCTCATTTCCAATCTCCCTCCTCCCAAAACTGTCAAAGATGTCAGATCGTTTCTTGGTCATGCTGGTTTTTACCGACGTTTCATCAAGGATTTCAGCAAAATTGCTAGACCCTTGACCAATCTCTTAGCCAAGGATACATCATTTGTCTTCTCTCCCGACTGCCTCAAAGCTTTTGAATATCTGAAAAAGGAGCTAACCACAGCTCCTATCATTCATGCACCGGACTGGACCTTACCATTCGAACTGATGTGTGATGCATCTGATTCTGCGATTGGAGCTGTTTTAGGACAACGGTTTGATGGAAAACCGCATGTGATCTACTACGCCAGTAGGACTCTGAATGATGCCCAGCAAAACTACTCTGTCACAGAGAAAGAGTTTTTAGCTGTAGTCTTTGCCTTAGAAAAATTCAGGTCCTACCTCATCGGTTCCTTAACCAAAGTTTTCACTGATCATGCCGCACTAAAGTATCTTTTGACCAAAAAGGATGCTAAAGCACGGCTCATTAGATGGATTCTCCTTCTTCAAGAGTTTGACATTCAAATTCTTGACAGAAGGGGAACAGAGAACCCCGTAGCAGATCACCTCTCTCGACTCCCAAATGCACCAACATCAACCGTTCCAATCAATGAACATTTTCCAGATGAACAACTCCTAGAAATCCAATCTGTTCCCTGGTTCGCCGACATTGTGAACTACATAGTCATGAACCAGATCCCTTCTCATTGGTCCAAACAGGATAGATCCCGTTTTCTCTCCCAAGTAAAATACTTTTACTGGGATGATCCATATCTGTTCAAATACTGTCCTGATCAGATCTTTAGGAGGTGTGTTCCCACTGAAGAAACTAGGAGTGTTATATCCTTTTGTCATAAGGAAGCCTGTGGGGGCCACTTTGGCCCGAGAAAAACAGCTGAAAAAGTTCTCCAATCTGGGCTGTATTGGCCCACTCTCTTTAAGGATTCATTCGAGTTTTGCAAAACCTGTAACCGCTGTCAGCTTTTAGGGAAGGTCACTAGGAGAAATATGATGCCTTTACAACCCATCTTATCTGTTGAACTTTTTGATCTGTGGGGTATCGATTTCATGGGACCATTTCCAAATTCCTTTGGAAATGTCTACATTCTAGTAGCCGTTGAATACATGTCAAAATGGGTTGAGGCGGTAGCTTGCAAAACTAATGACAACAAGGTCGTTGTCAAGTTTTTGAAAGAGAACATTTTTGCCCGGTTTGGAGTACCTCGAGCGATCATCAGTGATAACGGTACACATTTCTGTAACCGTTCTTTCGAGGCTTTGATGAGGAAATATTCAATCACACACAAATTGTCAACTCCTTATCACCCCCAAACCAGTGGACAAGTAGAGGTCACAAACAGGCAGATCAAACAAATCTTAGAAAAAACAGTTAATCATAACAGAAAAGATTGGTCTGTAAAATTGTGTGATGCTCTGTGGGCATATAGAACAGCTTTTAAGGCCAATTTAGGGATGTCACCATACAGACTGGTATTCGGGAAAGCTTGTCACCTACCAGTAGAATTGGAACATTGAGCAATGTGGGCAATAAAACAGTTAAATTTTGACTCAGACTCGGCAGGTAAAAACAGATTGCTCCAAATAAATGAGTTGGAAGAAATTCGGAATGATGCATACATAAACTCAAAAATTTACAAAGAGAAAACAAAAATTTTTCATGACAAATCAATTTTGCGAAAAAATTTCTCTCCAGGACAGAAAGTTTTATTGTACAATTCAAAATTGCATCTTTTTCCGGGAAAATTAAGATCAAGATGGACTGGTCCATTTTTTGTTAAACAAGTTTTTCCACATGGAGCTGTCGAGATAGAAAATCCTAAAAATGGTAATATTTTTAAAATAAATGGTCAACGTCTGAAACCATTTTTAGAATTTTCTACGCTCGGAGAGGAAGAGGTGTTGGTTCTTCATGAACCTCATTATCTATAAAAAAAAAAATTGAATAAGTAACAAAAAATAAAAAAATAAAAATAAAAAAATAAAAAATTACTTACAATTTTTTTCTTATTTGATTTCTTCATCCTCATACTAACAGTAATTGCAGATCCTTATCATCATTGTCAACCGAACAACTGTAAGTTCTTCAATTTTAACTGCTTTACTTTGTGCTTCAGCGAATTTGCATTGAGGACAATGCAAAATTTAGGTGTGGGGGTGAGAAATACATATTTTCCTCTTTATTTTACCTTTTTAGTTATATTTTTCTTTCTTTTTGTTAAAAAAAAAATTAAAAATATTGTCACTTGCCAAATTAATAGAGTTAAGTAATAATTGATCAAATTGATAGATTTTAAATTTTCTAATTCTTAGTTAGTGACATATTCAAGTTCACCTTTTATGATAACTCCAAATAAAATTCTTAAGAAATGATTTTTCAACTAGTATACTTTACTTAAGTCTTACCTTAGATTTTTAATTAAAAATAATGAAATTTTTGCATGCTTAACTTAGAGTTGAAAATATTTTTTCAAGTTATCTTAATTTACACAAATTTTTTTAAAAGACTATATATACTTACACATACATATATTAAAAAAAAACTAACATTATAAAAGAAGAGTGCGAAAAAT
>NC_033796.1:52450942-52466861 GCF_001876935.1 Asparagus officinalis
CAAAGAAACGACGATATCTCCTAATCCGGAAGGCAGAATTTAACATATAATATATGAAAATCGCCTATCTCGACGAGACGAAGCTATCCGTGAAATCAGAATTTGGAAATAATGAGTATCGATTTACTATAAATAGGGGTAGAGAGTGAGGGGTTAGAGGTGTGAAAATTTTGTAAACTCCTTTTGGAGAGGAGGGCTACTCTTAATTGAGAAGGCCTTCCAAAAATTGTAACTTTAGTTGCAATTAATAATAATAATTTTTCCTCTTTAAATTTGTTCTTTCTCCTCTTTGTTGAATGATGAGGATGGAGATAAAGAGCAATTTGAAGGTTTGCATTTCTTTTCTCTTTTATTTCTTTTTAGTAATTTCTTTATTATTGCTTATTAGTTAGATTTAAATTCATGCTTGTAGTGTAGATTTGTTTTCTTGTCTTTTTTTTTCTCTTTTTGCACTTTAATTTGTAGAGTAGATTTATTTTTCTTGCATTTAATTTCTGCAATTTATTTTGTAGTTTAGATTTTTATTTTCTTTGTAATTAGATTTATTTCTTGTTCATAATTTAGATTTTTTTTTTTTTTTATTTCTTTTTGCACTTTAATTTGTAGAGTAGATTTATTTTTCTTGCATTTAATTTTTGCAATTTATTTTGTAGTTTAGATTTTTATTTTCTTTGTAATTAGATTTATTTCTTGTTCATAGTTTAGATTTTTCTTTTCTTTTTATTTTTGTAATTAGTTCTTTTTCTTGTTTTATTTCTTAAGATGTGAATTTAATTCTTGTAGGAATCTTAGAATTATAAGAAACTAGTCTAATTTTCTTTATATTGTACGAATTATTCTCTTGCACTTAAAATGTTCATGTTTAGGATAATCAACTAGAAAACTAATCGGTAGAAGAAGAATTTGATAATCTATGCTTATCTTAAATGCTTTGATAGCTTATGCTTATGAATTCTAGGATTACAATCTTGTTGATGTTCTTATCATGAATAGTATTTTTGATTTAGATGATAATTTGATAGGTTATACTTTCCTTAAATGGTTTGATAGTCTATGCTTAATAAATCTAAGTTAAAATATGATAAAAAGAGAATAGTTTGTATTTTGTAATTGAAATTAGCTAGTGGATTATATTCTAGATTTCTTACCTCTTTTGAATCCTCATTCTTAAATTTCTTAAATTTTCTTTCCATTTTTGGTTTGATTTTATTCATTCATCTTTCTTGCCTTATGATTTCATTTATTCTTTAATTCTTTCTTCTCTCCTCTAAAATGCAACTTATTGCCTCGTGCATATATTCACAACAATCACTCATCACAATCACACTTATTCTTTATTCCTAATTGTCATGCACAAAACAGAAGAACCATTTCTAATAATATCTTAAAATCACCTTCCTCGTGGGATCGATATTTTTACACTATAACTTGATCAATTGTGCACTTGTAATTTTGGTACATAATTATGTCGCATCAACGTACACCGACGGGAGCGACCCTGTATTCTTTGGTATACGGATGTGAAGCCGTTCTTCCATTGGAAATACAAATTCCATCTCTTCGAATCGCTTTCGCAACCCAGATGACGACCGAAGAACAACATCAGAAACGTCTCGAAGAACTCGAGATGCTCGATGAAAAGCGCCTGGAAGCTCAACATCATATTGAGTTTTACCAAGCCAGAATTTCTCGGGCTTTCGACAAGAAGGTTCGACAACGGAGTTTTAAAGAAGGAGATTTGGTCTTAACTGAAAGACGGCCTATGATCCTTAACTCCAAGAAGAAAGGTAAATTTGAACCCAAATGGGAAGGGTCATTCATAGTAGAGACAGTCTACTCGAGTGGTGCATATCGCCTGGTAACTAAGGATGGTGATCGGCTCATGATGCCGATAAACGAAAAATTCCTAAAAAAATACTATCCTTAGTATCTTCAAGATAACCAATGTATCGGGAAGTTCCCGGAAGAATACCACATGTGATATTCTTAGGGATAACCCAATCACTGTAAAAGTGATAAATAAGAGATCCACATTTAAGCTCTGAATGTCAGAATGTCTTCTTTTGTGAGACGAGATTCAATCCTTTGACAGATTAATCCTTCCTCGCAAAACCATCCACTGATCAAATCAATTGACAGTGGACCCACCAAAATTCCTATTCGCCAATCATTGGCAATTCTCAGACTCAACTTGTTGAGTCCTAATCACTTGACGTTGAAGATGAACGAGAGGTCCACTTTCAAATCGAGTTAGGGTCATCTCAAACTCCTGCTGGGTCAAACCTATAAAAGTTAGGGCCAAAGCCAAATTCTCCTCTTGATTCCTTCCATGAACAAGGGGTCCACATCCAATTCGAGCAATCAAACCTATAAGAGTTAGGATTGTCTCTGACCTCACCTTAGTCAAACCTGCAGATAGTTAGGACTAAGGTCAAGTCAACCATTTCGATAAACGAAAGACTTCCATCTTCTCTTTTTTCAGCCAAACCTATAAAAGGTAGGGTTAAAATTGGAATTTTCCTTCAATAAATGAAGAACTCTTTTGGATCAAGCAACCAATCCCATAAAAGTTAGGGTTGTTTGAATCTTTCCGATTCTCGGAGTGGAGATCACATTCCTAGTCTCATCTTTCCGGATTCTGGGGGTGGAGACCCCACCTCGAGTTTCGTTTCCTACTGAAGATAGAATATAAAATTCGCTCTCTTCAGGTGCCGGGAGATAGAATATAAAATTCTTCCTCTTCCATGTTTCCAGTCCGTCTTTACTCTGAGAAAAGACACAATTCCCAACTTCCAATCCGTGCACTTTATACACGGGGAACTTTATCTCAACTCCTAAATAGAGATAAGCCTACGCCTAACACGCGTCGCCGGTTTAGTCTTTCACCGATTGAAAAAGACACCAGAGTTTAAGTCTGGGGAAGTTTATCCCGAATCCTAAGAAGGGATAAGTCATCGCCTAACACGCGTTGCTGGGTACATTTTCCCATAAGAAATGGTGAAGTCTATGTATTCAAAATCATAGCACAAAGTCTAAGAGAAGTAATTCTTTTAGCGCAACGTTACATGTGAGACGGTTTTTAAAATTCACATGCTAGCCCGATTCAAACGGTAATCGGTAAAGGCACATCAAACCCGTTGAAGGCTGGGGGTTTGCCAAAAACCCTAAAGTCTATGTCTAACACACATCGCCGGTTTAGTCTTTCGCCGATTGAAAAAGACACCAGAGTCTGAGTCTGGGGAATTTTATCCTGAAACCTAAGAAAGGATAAGTCATCGCCTAACACGCGTTGCGGGGTACCTTTTCCCATAAGAAATGGTAAAGTCTATGTATTCAAAATCATAGCATCAAGTCAAGTGAATTAATACTCTTAGCGCAACGTTACATGTGAGACGGGTTTTAAAATTCACATGATAGCCCGATTCAAACGGTAATCGGTAAAGGCATATCAAATCCGTTGAAGGTTGAGGGTTTGCCAAAAATCCTGTAAGCATTACGTCAATTGAGTTCACAATCAATAAAGAAATATCATAATGAAATCAAATACTGGGTCTCTATCAATAGATCAAGTCAAAGCATACAATAAAAAAAAGGGGGGCTCATCAGCCCGAAGGCAGTCGGCAATTAAGAACACAAGATTCTAACTTAGAAAGCCTATCTGTATAACTCTGCTCAAGTTCTGCTTGCAGGTCCTTAGAAAGCCTATCTGTATAACTCTGCTCAAGTTCTGCTTGCAGGTCAGCTCGGATAGATTCTTCAGAATTGCTCAAGATTGCAGGTCAGCTCGGATAGATTCTTCAGAATTGCTCAAGATCTTCGCAGCTTCATCAATCTCTCCTGCATAGGTCCTAATCTCTCAAGCATCTGCCCACGAGACTTCTCTAGTCCCGCCAACTCCTCACGCCTAGGAACTCATTGGCGGAAAGGAACCACTTGCAGCTGAGGAAAGTAAGCAACGGTTTACGCTTAGAGGAAGGAAGAGCAAAGTAGGCTCCAGTGCAGCCCACCATAGTCCAAAGCCATGCCCGAACGCCGTCAATAAGTCCTCCCTCAGTCTTCAAACCACGGCTCGGATTCCCAACATATAGTTGGTCGTAGCCAAACTGGCGAGCGAAACGGCACGGAAGGTAAGGCTCTATGTGACAATGATTCTTCACCCGAAGAATAAGATACCCAACGCGGATGTTCACCAACCAACGGAAACAACCAGCGTCAAGAGAAGTCCGACCAGTTCTGGGTTTCTCCTAATCAATCAGCATATCATCATAACGACCCGAGAAGTGAGGAAAACACTTGAAGAACTCCCAACTCTTACGAATTTGAAGCTCTCGTTGTACAGCAGTGAACGTTTTCCCGAGCCATCTACTCTTTTCCAATAGCTGCACAACAATGCTAGGCGCCGACATCAAGTCAGGACGATGAAGAATAAGCCACGCCATCAGGTATGTGTACGGAAGCTCGACCTTTACAGAAACAAGCTCGATCGACGGTTCAGGGCCCACCTGCGTAAAACCATCGACCAAATATCTAAGCCCACAATGGATGCCAGCAACCATTGCTGGAAGCAAGGAAAGCTCTCTCCCATAAGCTAGCTGAACGGCGGAGAAGAGCACCTCAAGGGGTAAAGCGTCCGAAAACTAATACGGAACGACGCACTTCTTCAACCAGAGGGCAAGATAGCCTGCTAACAGGGTCCTAGGCTCAATGGACTTCTGTGCATGACAAAGGAATGTCCGGAACTTAGTCCCTGCAGGAAAAGCTCCCTCAGCACTGGCAATCGTGTAGGAGCAAGCTTCGGCCTTTTCTATCAACTCATTAGTGGCGGGAGGGGTCAAAACGTCTAATTCACGAATGATCTCGCCTGGATTACCCTCCAAATTCTGGAATAAATAAACAGCGAACTGCTTCAAGCTGATCTGCTTCTTCCTTTTCGCTTGAGTGGTAACCTTGATCAGAGAGGTATGATAATGGCATGTGAGGTCCCAAAGAGTATCGTACATATCGGGAGTATCCTTCTTCAACCACTCCAATTGTAGGTTCGAGGGAAAATACTCCTGGTACGGACAATCCCCCATTGGAAGGCCGGAAACTTGGTGCATCTCATGCAGAGCCAACCCTAACTCTCCACCGCTAGTCAGAAACGTGTTACTTTTGGGGACATATGTTTCTAACAATGCTAAGAAGTGGCGACAGCTGACCGGGAATCCATACATAGTAGCTCGTATAGGTGCGTACAAACCGCTACTTCTCAGATCATTCTCCCAACGTCCCAAGACGTAACCGGTCATACGTGTCCACCATCCCTTGGGTTGTGAGTAAGCCCAACCAAAACACCGGAACTCTGGTGGAGGTAACTTCCTCCCAAGTTCAGCCAGGCGGTTCTTCACAGTAGGAGCAGCTGCTGATACCTCATCTGGGGGTGCAGTATCAAGACCCAGAATCCTTGGTCGAAGACCGCAAATATAATGATGCCCATTAGAGCCTGGAGTCTTATGATGAGAAATATATCCACAGTGAACTTGATCGCTATCCTCTGTAAGATTCCAGGACATCTGACGCTCTACAGCCTGCCCCTTCAAGTGAGTAAAGGAGTGCTGACGGGGGATGGAAGGAATATAAAGAAGAGCTCCCTCATCATTATTCAGCCAATGCTCATCCTCAAAAGTCAACCTGGCCGAATCCTCAATGGAATCTCCAAACAGATAAATAGACCTCTCTAAAGCCTGAGTAGAAATAGAGTCTGCAATGAAAGGAGCATCCGTGATCAGTTGGCGTAAGGAACGACGTCCCCCATCTCAAACGGCGAGATTCATCAGAACGATTCCCATCAAACTAAGGAAGCGGACCAATAGCCTGCCTGATGGCTACAGAAGAGAAAACCTCCCCACTACAACCAGTGGTAGCATGAGGGGGAAGACTGTCCGTTGAAAACTCGACTGCAACAAAACAAGGGGTAAAAGTCAGAAAACTATCCATAAATTATACAAGGATCAAATCCATCTCACAAAAGAGCGAGATAAGATTATTCACAGGGCAATTGGAGAGACGATTTTGAGTGTCTTACACTGGAAGAACGATATGCATCATCACGCAATAGGGGTGCTAAACCGTATCCGTATCCGATGAAATATCTGTAACCGTATCCGTTAGGATACGAATATGGTTACTCAAATCTATAACCGATAGGATATGGTTATGGATATGGTTTTGTAGTGAAATATCCGTATCCGTATCTGAAATATCTGAATACATATTAGTCATACTCTTACGATAGTTTCGATTCTTAGATTATGGATTTGTGGTTAATTTTGATGATCAAGATGACTAATCTTAACTATTTAGTTATAATGGACATATTAACGAACTTTTTTGTATCACATGAACTATGTTTTTCTCAATACTATCTAGTTTTCTCATATCTGTTTTGTATCCGCATGCATATCCGCTTATATATCCGCATGTATATCCGTAACCGTATCCGATTTTAGCGGATATGGTTATAAGTTTTTCTTACCGAGGTATATCCGTATCTGTATCCGTATCCAAGATGGGTAAGCGGATATGGATATGGTAAGCATCATATCCGAGCCGTATCCGGACCGAATGCACCCCTATCACGCAAACAACGTGGTGACATACACCGACCTACAAGGTGTGAGACGACACAAAATCGCCCCAATATGTCGGAAGACTCGAATAGCTCAAGCAAAGCAAGTCCGAAACCTCGACCCCGCGAAGGAGGATGTCGGCTCTTCCCGAATGACCCGCAAAGGGGCCAAACGAGGGTGTAACAGAACCATGAATTTCCTGAAACCTCGATCCTCGCGAAGGAGGATGTCGGTTCTTCCCGAATGACCCGCGAAGGGACCAAACGAGGATGTAACAGAGCCGCGAATTTCCTGAAACCTCGATCCCCGCGAAGGAGGATGTTGGTTCTTCCCGAATGACCCGCAAAGGGATCAATCGGGGATATATAAGGTATAAATGCTCACCCCCGAAAGAGGATGCCGCTGGATAGGACGCCGCGGGAACTTCTCTCTCGCTATGCTGCGAAAGAGAGCGACTCCTATGAAGTCGACGTCGACGCGGGGACATGGAGAATCTGCAATAAAAAAATCAATCGGATCAGGTACAATCATAAATCTGAACACCCGAAATTTAAAAGAAAAATTAAGAACTTCAACTGAAGTCCTATAAAACAAGTAGGATTTTATACGTTGAAGTCTAATTAAACCTACAAATTTCGTGCATGCAAAACAATGATCATCATATTACGGTGTAAACCCTCTTGATGAATTTTTTTGGTGAAATACCCAAAATACCCCTCGTATTCAAGGCTAAATCCTAGTCAAGGATACACTCGAATTGGATCGTGATCGTCATATTTGTCCATGTAACACCCCCAATGTCCCACAATTTTATCTAATTTTACAAATAAACCTTTTTGTAAAATTTAGCTAGTTTTGCGAATAGACCCCTTCACAATTTTCGGTCTAATTTTCGCATACCCTCCTCAAAACTTTGGTCATGAGTTTGTGGTCTAAATTTTTGAAATTTCAGCCCTTTTTGCAAATAAACCCCTCTATATTTTTTGGGTTGCTTTTTACAAATAAACCCCTCAAACAACATTGATTCTTTGCATACAAACACCCCTCAAAGTTCGGCCAAATGGGCATGAAACTTCAGTCCTAAATTTCAGTCCACCTTTGCACAAAAATCACAAATTTCAGCCCACTTTTGCATAAAAGTCCCTAAAATTCGGCCATAGTATTGATTTTGCATAAAACCCCCCAAATTTTTGTACATACACACAATCCATCATCAAAACCCTTGAGTCCTAATCACTTGACGTTGAAGTCCTCCATTGAGTGATAGTACGAGTTGGCATTCTCATTGCTTCTGGTATACCACTCTCTCTGCTTTCAGGTCAAACCTATAAAAGTTAGGGCCAAAGCCAAATCCTCCTCTTGATTCCTTCCATGAACATACACACAATCCATCATCAAAACCCTATCTTTTTCATAAAACCTAACTCATGAGAACAAAAAGCTATGGTCTTTGCATAAAAATTCATGGCATACCCTCGTTACAAGCATAAAGTTTCAATCTTTATTAAAAAATAAGAGGGTTTTTGATGGGGAGCTTACCCAAATCAAGAAGCTTGAAGACCCAACTCCAAAAGCCTCATTTGAGCTTGAAGAGAAAACCCTAGGTTGAGAGGAGGATTTTCGGCCAACAAAGGAGGAGAGAAAAAAAATATCTGTAGGCATCGAAAATTGCCTATAGGTCTCCACGAACAGCTCAGTGTTAAGAAACGACGATGAACGTCACTATCTGGTTCACAGAAGTTTGATTAATGTCGCTGAACGCTTGAAGTGAATCGACGAACTACGTAAACCAACAGAATTTCAGAATAATAAAGACACGAACTGATCGGGAACCTCGTATCGTTCACAAACGGCGAAATACCCTTCGTGTCTCACTTGTTCAACTGATGATATAATCATTGGAGCTTATAGAACTCCTCGTCGGCTTTCTAACGCACTTTAAAACGCTCAAATCCGAGTTCGGATGAAGAAGTTGTGGCGGAAACGGACGAACATGCATAATGGAGCGTCTCGGGCTAAACTGGGGCACCCGAGGTGTCTCGGCACGAGCGAGACACCTAAGGGTGTCTCGGCCCAGGTTGAGACACCCAAGGGTGTCTCCAACCCCGGATCTGTCCGTTACGCGGTTTTAACCGCCCGGAACCCCCTCAAGCCTATAAATACAAGCCTCAGACCCTCATTTTACCGGATCTAGAATTTTGGATAATTGGTGAAGCCCTGTCGGACTGAAGAGTGATCGAGTTCTTCAACGAAAAAGATAGAGATTCATCAGATCTGCATCACCCGTATCCGTTCCTTAGGATTATCCCATTACGGTAATCCTAAGAAGAGCAATTATCTCGCTGTTGCCGAGATAAGCGCTTCTGCTCGTAGATTCCTTCACGAATCGACGGAGTTCTGGATCTGATCTGATTGTCAGGTAGTCCACGAATATTGACATCCCCGTCACCGGCTAAAGACCCACGCAAGCAAGAAACGACGAACGGATGTTGCGTTATTTTCGAGAGAGTTGTAACCCTTTCATTTTTTTTTATTCTCTTTTATTGAATATTTTTGAATTCTTTGTAAGCAATCAATATTATAATGAATTCGACAATGAAAGCAACTTTCAGCGAAAACAATGTGTACTATGTATGTGTGTGTG
Organism: Asparagus officinalis; assembly: GCF_001876935.1. Lineage (NCBI taxonomy): Eukaryota > Viridiplantae > Streptophyta > Magnoliopsida > Asparagales > Asparagaceae > Asparagus > Asparagus officinalis. The sequence continues at coordinate 52,460,195 of NC_033796.1, forward strand.
CATGTTATATTCATAGGTTGTATGTTTGCATGCTTTTACATAAACTAAAACATAGTGCAATTTTTATGTTCATAATTACCACATAAACATCTCACATTTCTAGAACTAGTTTTGCACATATATAAAAAGCTTGCCAATTCAATCTCAAATTTATCAAATTTCAAGGAAATACATCTTCATAAATTCATCACAAATAACCTTACACTTTTACAATGATAATCATACGCAAGTATATCACAATAAAAAAGCCACAAATAATCCTCCATTTCTTCAGCTTTTGCTCATTAACTTCACTTCTCAGTTTCATAATCTCTTCCATACATGACTCAACTTCACCTTGAAAAAGCTTAACATACTTCTTCAACTTGCTAAGCTTTATCTCACATTCTTCAACCTTGTCTCCTTAGCCTTTAATTTGTTGCTCATCTCCCAGATTTCTTCTCTCAAAAGTGGAACAAGTTGAGATATCACCTAAAAAAAGGGTGAGTCAAACTACTCTCATAGCCTACAACCATCCCTCTAAATTAAAGAAATATAAATTATTAAAAAACTCAAAAATATAAATTTTTAAACTTATATTGTAATTTGGGCATCTATAGATCTCCTCCCTAGCATATCATTTGTCATTAATGTGTAAAACTCACACTCTAACCCACAATGTCACCTTTTCACACCCACATCGTTTAGCTGCTTCATTCCACTTTCGTATAGACCGCAACCTATTGCAACTATAGCTAGAGCTTACCCCACTAGTTATTGATCATGAGCTGGAGGTCGAAGAAGCAATGGGGGCGGCCACCGAGATCAATCCGACTAATTTGAGCAAAATTCCAACCAAACGAGCAAATTACCTTTGTTTATTCTGAAACTTAGGTTCAACCCCAATTTCACTTGAGCCCTAATCTTCAACCTTTTCTTCATATTTAAAAAAAACCCAGCTAACTCTCTATGCCAGCAAACTCCGCCACATCAGCAAGGAAAGTGTTCGCACGCTGCATGACCATGCGATATCATGTATTAAATTCTTTTTTGATTCTAAAGTACAATCGCTAGGTAGGCTTAAATAGTTGTACAAGTCACTTTATAAGTCTTATTATCGCCCGAGTTACTTTTTATATTTTATTGATCATAGCGTGTTACTTTATTGGCTAAATTGATATTTTAGCCCCCAGAAAACTAAACCATTTTGCAGTAACAAAATGTTGGGCTAAAATATCAAATTGGTATATTTATACGAACGCATTTACCAGGTTGGTATTTAAAAAAACACCGACGACAACAAGACATTAAAGATGGACCTTTTTGTCAACAAGGCACATTCTGCTCGTCGGAGTTCAAAACTCAAAATCTCGTCGCTCACGTGGCATTTAAAAGGGCAACGTGGATGATGATTTGGCAGTTTAGCAATGACGTGGATAAATAAGGCCGTTGAAATTCTCATCTTCCTCTTTCCCCACCCGCGATCAAATTTGGGGATGAACTTGAAGTTAGGGTTTCAGATCATCCCTTCTCACATTTCACTCAGATCTTCAAATTAGTGGCAGTCCCAACATGGCCTCGTCAAGCTGAAGCTCAGGTTCAAGCAGGAACATATCTGGAGGTTCAAGCCTATCTAGATCTGGAGTAAACTACCAAATTGGGGGTGAATTCAACAATATGTGTTGTATTCGGAAATGGAATGAAGTAGCAAAGAGGTACGGGGTCAAAAAGTATTCTTATGGAGCTGAATATGACTATTATACATCGATGGCAGATGCAAACTCCGGGAGGAGGTTTTACAGATGCCGAAACTATAAGGTAAAATTTTCAATGCAAATTTATCGTTTGTTTGATTTGTTGAGACTGTTTTATGTTTTTTTAAAATGTGGTTCTAGAATGGTGGTGGTTGTTATGTTTGGGAATGGTTTGATGGTCAATTGTGTAATGTGGCATCTCAATTGGTACTCTATTGAGAGAAGAGCTATTGAACTTGAGGAACAATGATATACTGAAGGATTAATTGATCGCACATGCTGAGAATAAGATGAAAGAATGTTGTGATGATATTGGCAAGACTAAAGAAGAGCTACGTATGTGTCAAAGAGAGGCTGACGCTTATTTATTGGAGATTTCAAACCTGAAGATTGGTAGAACAAGATGCGAGGATCTAATCAAACTTCACCAGAATAAGCTCAAATTATATGAGATGGTAATTATGGTCTGTGGAGTTGTTGTAATCTGCTTAGGGTTCTTTGTTGTAAATTTTAGTGGGCAATTGTAATGAGATGCTCTCGTTTATGACAATGTAATGATGTATTATGTACTCTTTCAAATAAAATGTTGTATTTTGTTTTTAACCTATGGCAGATGCTTTGTTTGTGATGTAGCTTTCAAATAAAATGTTGTAAATCTTTGTTTTCATTTTGTTGTAAATTTAAGATTGTAACAACATCAAACATGTGCAAACCCACACTAACAACATCAAACACATGCAATCTCACAATAACTCACTACAACAACATCACTTCCAAACCCGGAAACTTAAAAATAGACACAATGAGCCACCTGTGTAAAACCCAAAAACTGTTTGTGCTTAACACATCATGTAGCATACATAAACTAGACAAAATATACACAACACAACCACTTAATTAACACTTTGGGTGGTCATTGACTGATGCTTGAAATGATGGTCCTTGGATAACTGTAGCCTCTGTGTGACTGGTTGCTCTGTATATTGCCTCACCATGTTCACCTTGCCATAGTCCAAACCCTTCAGGCATTTTGTTGTGAATAGTCCTTCCTCTGCCTTTGCCTCTGCTTCCTCCCCTCCCTAAAGTTGAAACTTGTGGCTGGGTTGCACTTGAAACCCCTTGTGTACTATTGTTTCCACCTCTACATCTTCTCTCTAATAACACTGATGTTGGTGTAGGGATATTTTGTCTTCTCATTTCCTCCACTGATTGACCAATCCTGTTCTTGCTCCAATTTGGCCTCCCTCTCTTTTTGGTTTGGCTTGTACCTTCATTTGCTACTTGTGTTGTCTGACAGTGCACCAAAAATATAAAACACTCCTATGATGACCTGTTCTCTCCCTCAACCACGGCCCATGCTATTAGCCACATTTGGTTGTTACCATCTCTACCAACAGCACACAGTAATTGACCACCACAAGCATGCTTTAGAAAGCATCCATCAAGGCTAAAAATAGGTCTACATCACTTGACAAATCTCTCCCTCAAAGCAGAAAAGCACACATAGATTCTTTGAAATATGCATGGGCCTGATCCTCCACCCACCACTTTAAGCACACATGTACTCCCCTCATTTGATCTACAGATTTCATTCACATAGGGTTTAAGCAACCCATATTGTCTTGCAATCAGTCCCTCTATAGTATTCAATGCCTTATCCTTTGCCCTCTGACATTTTCTAAGAGTGACGTTGATCTTATAATTTGCAGTTATTTCTTCACATATTTCCCTTGGTTTCACCTTGGGATTTCTTAAAATTTTATCTAGGAACTCATGTGTCACCCAATTTTCTGTAATTAACCTATTCTTAAAGGTTCTACTACAAGTGTGCAATGGTTGAATGTTTTTAATTTGCGAAGCTTGTTCATCTTTACAGTCAGGCCCACCATTTATTTCCCAGTAGCATAATGAACAACTAACATTTATTCTCTTTTTATCATTTTTCATATAAAGCAAGTCATAATGATTTTGAATAGAGTAGTTGATAATAGCTTGTTTCAATACATTCCTTGATGTAAACTTCAATCCAGGTGCAAAGTACACTGAAATCATATCCACGTCCTCATTGAAGAATGTATACTTAATCTTCTTCCTCATCCTGAATTTTCTTAACCTGAGATGGGACTGATTGAATTCTTCTATTTCACCGTCATCTAACGGGCCTTCATCCTCACTATCTCTTTGCTCTGACTCATACCCTCCCTCATAATTCAACCAGAAAGATGGCCATTTATCTCTCTTGCCTACAATGCCCCTTGTGTTTGAAGTTGCATTACCTTGAACTTCCTCTGTGTTACCCCCTTGTGCATTCATGTCAGCAGCTCTATCATTGTGTACTGCATTACATTGAACTTCCTCTGTGTTACCCCCTTGTGCATTCATGTCAGCAGCTCTATCATTGTGCACTGCATTACCTTGAACTTCCTCTATGTTAAGTGGCTGAAACACCCCCACTCTAGCAGGAGGTCCCTCATCGTCATTTACCAATCTAGCACCAGTATTGAATGCTATTCTACCAATTGCAGCACTTACCTTATCTTTATTCATCCTTCTAATTTCATGCAACTCCTCAACATCACTGTCCAAAGCTCCTCAGCCTCACTATCAAAAGCACACATTGAATCTTCACTTGCATATCCAGCTGCACTGCTACTCCCCTCATTCAAACCCTTTTGTTTAACTTTCCCACTCTCTACTTTATCAGTGAACTCATCAACATACACTTTCTCATCATCCTCATCTGTCTCATTATCAAATGCCTCTGTAGGGTCCAACTTACATGTCTCATCTTCCACTAGTCATCATCATTACTGGATTGAATTTCATCCTCCACTTGGCCTTCATCCGTACTTTTTTTCCTAATTGGTGCCAGCTTCTTTCTCTTTTCGGGTATCTCTTGCACTTTTTCATTCTCTTGCATTGGTTGATTCTCTTGCATTGGATCTATTTCATCTTGTGCATTGGTTGTTTCCACATCATCCTCATCTGCCAGACCCTCAGCCATGTCAACCAACTCAGCCATGCCAACCCCATGATTTGAAAATATCTCAACTGCCCTTTCCTTACGAGCATATTGTAACATAAGTTTCAAATTGTCTTCCAAAGTAAGAAGCAACATACCTTGGCTCAAACCCATGCCTGGAATACAATACCACAATGTGAACAGATTCGTAAATTCTACAATTTTTTCTCTGAGATATTTAATAGACATTACATCCTCGTTTATGAACAAAATATGCCTTGTTGACAAAAAGGTTCATCTTTAATGTATTGTTGTTGCCGGAGTTTTTTTAAATACCAATTTGGTAAATGCGTTCGTATAAATATACCAATTTAGCCCAAAATGTTGAGTTTTATACGGAAAAGAAATATCGTAAACCCCTGCTCATCTCTTCCCTCTTTCGTTATTAGGGTTTAGGTTTTAGAGACTGCGACGCCAAAAATCTACCCCTCTTCATCTTTTCCAGTTCAGAAATGGACACAAATGGATCCGATTCATCGAGGCAAATCCAGGTCCGCTTCGTTACGAAGCTGGAACCTCCATTAAAAGCCCCGGCGAGCTCCATCGCCGTCCCTTCTTACCTCAATCGGATGGGTCTTTCTGAAATCGTCAATTCTCTGCTCAAAAGCGGTAAAAAAACCCCTAAAACCCTTGCTTTTTTATTTTGGATTTGATCCCCAGTCTCATTTATTTTGAAAGAAGTTCCCAAAGCCCATTATTTAGTTTAAATTCGTTGGTTTGATGCAAAATAAAGCAAGGACAGCTGATTTTCTATGCAAATTTGATGTACAATGTGCAAATTTTAATGGGTAAATTGTTGTGCACTGACTACTTTTAGCAACAAATTTTGATGTGATTAGTGAGTTCTGAGTTCGAGCCTCAGCCGTTTGATTTTCTGGTTGATGGGGAGCTTGTTTGGATGTCGCTCGAGCAGTTTCTGTTAGCAAAGGGCATTTCGGCGGTATGTGTGAAGGAACTGACGGTTGATTTGTTAATTTTTTTTTGTTGATGATGCTAATTTTGTGGTTGTTTTGTGAAATTACAGGAGAGAGTACTTGAAATTGAATACATAAAGGTGGTAGCCCCACGAGAACAGAAAGATCCTTGCTTGCATGATGATTGGGTCAGTGCAGTTGATGGTAAGGTGGTAGCCCCACGAGAACAGAAAGATCCTTGCTTGCATGATGATTGGGTCAGTGCAGTTGATGGTTCTGATCCGAGGTAGGTTTTTATAGTTGATAGTTTAGCTGCTCTTCTTCTTCTTCTTCTTTTGCCTGCTGTATGTCTTGATTAATTGGGAAACTGGAAAAGGTTATATGTGTAATCTTGCATTGCATCAGTCTTAAGTAATTTGCTTTAGAATGTGTAGCTTCGGTGAGGTATTGGTGACGTATTAATTCTAAGTAGAAATTATTGCCTTTGAAAAATGGTGTTACTATAACAAATCAGCATATGAGCTTGCAAATTGTGGTAGCCTGAAGGACTGATGTGGATTGCTTATCATCTTGATGTCTATGCTATTAACACTTAAAGAAGAATAGTGAACAAGGATATGGAACAAAATTTGAAGTATTATGGTTTATAAACATTACCTTTTGATCTGGATGTTGATGGTTCTTTTCAACACTAAGAGAGGTTTGATTTATTTCAGCTAGTTTTTTTTTTTTTTGGCATTCTCTTTTCCTTTCTTGTTACCATAAAATCATTGTAACTGGTTTTGCAGATGTTAAGTGCATGAGTTTCTTTTATTGGTCTCTGTTTCTATTTGCTTTAAGTACGTAGGCTATGTTCGGATTGGGTATTATTTTGAGGTGATAACCCTTTATCCTTGAAATTAAAATAATAACATTTTTGGTTCAAAGTTGAAGGGATTAGGCCGGATTATTTAGTCCTTTAAAATAAAATAATCCGGAGATTTCAGACTAAACAAGAG
>NC_033796.1:52466876-52576469 GCF_001876935.1 Asparagus officinalis
TTTATCAATCGGGATTAGATGTTAAAAGACTCCTCACCCGCTTCTTTTTACCTCTTCTTGTTTCTTCTTGGGTTTCTTTCGCATTGTAGGCTCTCCGCACAGCAGCATCCGTATCATTAATATTTATTCCATATGCACTTTTGTGTAGCCCAATAAAGTGAAGTATTAGGGTTCTACATTAAGCCTAATCCATTTTGCTATATCTGACCTTTGCTTGAGCTTTAGTATAATTTCTCAAGTGTAGTTTAGATGTTCAGGACATTGGGTTTAAACATATGTTTCTGCAGGAACTCATTATATTTCAGCTATATATTTGTGATGGGAAATGAAAAAAATAGTTAGTTCTATAATATTTTATTATTCTACATTATATTCGACATGAGACTCCTTTAAAGATGATTCTAGCTTCAAAGGTGGCTACTTCTTTAACTTGGCGTACGATAAAAGCTGGAGTCCTTGAAATGGAGGAGAACCTGAGTTGCAAACAAAAGGGAGAATGTGATCAATTATTTAGAATGCACATTGAAGCTGATACGAAAAACTTTTAGATGATTCATTTAAATATCTGAATATAAAATCTATCAGTTCACTATAATCCTAATTATAGATTATATATAACATAACTGAGAAGAAAGTCTAACACCAAAGTTCTAGATTACTTTGCTTGTTGCATCATTAAGAAGCTATAATTCATCCTTGGTAGGAAGAAGATCATTTTTGACATTGACTGTTATTTCATAATCTTATACCCCTTGATAATGTCAAATTTCCAAACATGACATAGGGTTTTGAGGTGTTAATAACAAATTGAGCCAAACAAATTATTGAAAATTTAATTCACTATAATCTGCTGGTTTATTATATCCCAGACTAGAGTGAGCTAAATTAGTTCTTGGATAAAACAAGTCCCTAGTCTGAACATGACCTTAGTCATATTGTCTTATCAGTTTGATGCTACCTATAAGGCATGTGAAATCAATATTTTCCAGTACATAATGTATACTTATCCCGTTACTTCTATTTTGTTATATTTTTTGTGGCAAAAGGATACATCTTTCATTGTGCCTGATCTTTTTTTCCCCTGAATTTATTCTCTTCTTTAACAAAACAATCATGTCTATTCATCTAAGTGGTGTAGACACATGCACATGCACTTTATCCATGTTTAACAATAATTTCCTCTAAACGTGTGCCAATTATTCACTTAAATTGTTCTTATTTCTGACAGATTCATTTTAACAGGGTGCTATGACAATATTTCAAGGTACAAATTTTTAAGTCTTATACGATTTACATCCTTTACAATCAATCGATGTAAATATATATCTGACGTGTATCATTCTACTTATTCTAGGATTTGGAAAGTTGGTTCATTATGTACACACATCTTAGAAGGGCACACCGGTGCAGTTACTTCTGTCAGCATCCTCAATACTACAGGTTGTTTTAGCAAGAGTTATTTCACTTCCCTCATACTGATATTCATTATTCATTGTGATTAGGGTAACTCTTTCCTGTAAATAGAATTGGATGCGGTGCAATATTGTCGATTAAAGTTTATAGGAATCACTAAAGCTGGTCAATTGTCAAAATTATTAATTCGGGTCATATATGAAACTGTTATGAAGGCTCTTCTTTCGATTTATTTTGTGCTTATATTTGTATCTACAATGAGATGACCTTTATCCCTGCCTTTTGGGTTTGACTGCATACATTCTTTTCTATGTTTGGATTTTCTGAGGACCTTTTTGTTGCTCAATCAGGAGATATCAATCCTTTTTTTACTGGTTAGTCTGTACTTTGTCTTACCCCTAGACTCAACTCCTAGCATCTTCTTCAACAAAGGTTCTGACTCCTACTAGTTACGTGTTCATCATTCTATGGCATGTTTTTACTATCTCAGTTGATTCTTCATAACTCAGTTTTCAATTTATGGTACTTCTAATTCATCCTCACTAATTTTTTTGGGTGCTTATCTTTTCAACACGCCCTTTTTTATTATTATCTATTTTGATAACTTGCACATGATGTTCAGTATATGCGTGTGTATCAACATCTTCATCAAGCTTTCTGTCAGCACTTCATAGGGAGTTGCCTATTGATGTAAATTTATTTTTCTTAGCAGGAGTAGAGAATGGCAACATACGTTTGGCCACTGGTTCAAAGGATCGGACATTGAGACTATGGATGGTATATTGTGTTTTTAACTATCTCTTCTTGTGAAAAGCCTAAGTCTTTTATGTGCAATACTTATGACCTTTATACCCTCAAAGCTTGATGTTGCTGGGAAGGTGGATTATCCGATGAAGATTGGAGCATACAAAGTTCTTAATGGACACATGGCTTCTGTACAGAGCATTTCTTCAGCACCTTTAGGAGATAAGGTAGACCTTCTCTTGCCTGTTCGAGAGTTTGTAATTCTGACTCGAGATTTTTCTTTTTCTAATTCAAAACTTTTACCTAACCAGATTATGATATATTCAACCCCTTATTTTCATGCTTTTTGATATGCTCAGGCTCTTGGGATTGCTCTGTCAAGTTGTGGAAAGTTAACGATTCTGAAGTTGAAGGTGATTCTGTGTCGATAAAGAAGAGGAAGCTTGTTTCTGACATGGTTGAAGAATCTCAAGCAGAGGTATTCTTCATCTTTCTTTCCAAACACATAACAATTGTTTGTTGACAATGCCACAAGCAAGAAGATGTGATGTTATACACTAGCTCAACAAGTGTACAAAATAAACATGATAACATCAAAATATTTTGTGGGTTTATATCCTGGTGTTCACATATTTTACTGAAAAAGGACCCAAAACAAACTTCAAAAGCAATCCATATTTAGCAATATAACTCCAGTTAGGCTCCCCCTTTCCCGACACAAATGAGCTGTCTTTGGTCACATGGAAAGTAGAGGGAAAAAATAAGCAAAGAAAGAGCAAGTAATGCAGTTACTTGAACCGGAAAACTTCTAAGGAGCTTGGAAGCCCATGGCTTTGATGTTTTGCTTTCTGTATCTCTTCCAAATATGTGTACACGCGCAAAGTGTCCATACACATTGGGAGAGACAGTAGTCACATACGCTAAGAGTCAAAAAGTAAACAGGGAAAGAAACAAATCTCAGCGATACTTTCTTGGAATAGCCAAGGGAAGCCTTGTTGCTCGGCATTTTACCCATAAGGCTTCTATTCTTTGCTTCTCTTTTATCTTTAGGGGTGAATCTTCATAGCTGTATTATGTGGTAGCATCTCAGGAATTTTTTTAAAGATTAAAAATCAGCCTAGTGTGACTCCTGATTTTGGAGGCCTGGGAAGTTTAGGCATGCGGAACCTTGCCTCATATTTTGGGAGTCTATTTGTGCAAGTTTAGCCCATAACCTTAAGGTGACAAGGGTGTACCATGTAACAGCCTGGATTGTCAGGAGAAAAATAAAAATCTCATAGGCACACATTAATGCGTTATAATTTCAAACTTGGATAGTCGAATGAAGGGAATAAGTTCATACCACCCAGTATTTTCATGTTATAAACTATAATATGAAACTTAAAGTTGGGCACATTTTTAATAACTGCCCAATCAACTAGCTAGTTTCAGTTCTGCCAATTTGGACGCCTATGAACATCAGTTCTTCCTCCTAGGTTTCCCTCTCTACATTATCTGTAGTTTAGTTGAAGGAGTATTATATAAGGGAGTTATTTAAATTTTTGATAGGGCAAAGCTGGAGTTGGCATGTAGTTTTTTTTGGAGCTCTGAGTTGACTTTTTTGGGATGCAGAAGTTGTTGATATCATCAAGAAAAATAAAATCCTCATAGGCATACATTAATACATTATAATTTCAAACTGATGTTCATAGGCACACATTATATTTGTTGTTATTTTCATGTTATAAATTATAATATGAAACTTAAAGTTGAGCACATTTTATGAACTGTCCAATCAACTAGCTAGTTTCAGTTCTGCCAATTTGGATGCCTATGAACATCAGTTCTTCCTCCTTGGTTTTCCTCTCTACATTATCATATAGTTTAGTTGACGGAGTCTTATGTAAGAGAGTTATTTAACTTGTTGATAGGGCAAAGCTGGAGTTGGCATGTAGTTTTTTGGAGCTCTGAGTTAACTTTTTTGGGATGCAAAAGTTATTGATGTCGTCAAGTAATTTACTCTGGGTAGTAAGGCAATAGAGTTCTTTTAAATGTTTGATGCAAAAAAACTGCTGCTTATATCTGTCTTGCTGGAGTCCTGAGTTTCTTTCGTGCAGAAATTTTTTTTCATTCATAGAGTTCTAAGTTGCTATGCTGGGGCATCCGTACAAGGTTCTTGTTAATTTTGTGTCTTTGTTGAATCATCTTCAATAGAAAAATGTCCATATTTAAGGTGAAACAGATGAGAAATTGGTATATGTATAATCAGATCACCAGATGCTTTTAGTAAGTAGCTATTCTAATATTCGAGTAGCGGTAGTGTCTTGAGCCATTTCTTGTAGAATTCTTTATGATTTTGTTAAACAGCATAAATTCAGCCGTAATAACTCATCTTACTTTCTCATGCTATCAGATCGAGGCAATGTCAAGCTTTGTTGGCCACACACAATGTGTGTCTTCAGTTACCTGGCCAGAACTTGAAACTATATATTCAGCGTCATGGGACCATTCTATCAGAAGTTGGGATGTCGAAACAGGCAAAAGCCCTTGGAACATGGTATGTACTATGCATGATAGACTTTTATGTTTTGACAAAAGCAAAAATGTTGCACAAACAAGAATAATTCCGTGTCTGGTTTTGCACAAATGCTTGCATACTGGGTTTTTTTGGCTTCTGATGCCTGTACATGCCTCAGAATCCTAATTCCATGGCTATCTAATGGATCAATCTCTGTCAATGTATATTTTTGCAGTCTTGCTGGATATGGACATGCATAGGTGGCTTATGTTGTCTCACCAGACAACGAGGTCCACAAATTAATTTATTACAATAGAAAAAATTAGTTTTTTAAAAATTTGAAAGTGAAAAAAAATTTCTTTCCTCAAAAAATTTGGTTGCTTGTGCTTGGTATCTCATATTTTGATGAAGCACAAGTAACAAAAATCTGACATATACCTACATTTGGCATATGAGTGCAGCTTTATGCTTAAATTGATAAAGATCTGTGTCTTCTATTTAATTTTTCAGTCATAATGGGATTCTATTATTCTAGTTTTCATGAAAGTGCAAAGTGAATCTGCAAGGTGTTGATCCCTTGTTCACTACAATGCTTGTTTCTGCACAGACTCACGCATCGTGTTAGGCACTTTAGAAGTTTGGATTTGGTCAGACGGGCTTCCTCTGCCAATTCATGAAATTACTAACTGACATCCTGCATATTCTGGTATCCTACTGCTTGGCCTTCAATTTTCTTACTGTTGTGTGTAGGTTAGCGGAAAAGTATTAAATTGCCTTGATGTTGGAGGCAGAGAACTCATTGCTGCTGGTGGTTCAGATCCTATCCTGAGGATATGGGATCCTCGAAAGCCAGGTTTACTTTCTTAGGATTATGCTTAGAATCTGCCATTCGCCCTTTACTTACAGTCTGGGACTAACAACCTTTGCCATACAGGAACTTTGGCTCCCATTTTCCAGTTCTCATCTCACACGTCTTGGATCACTGCTTGCAAGTGGCATTCAAGTTCACAGTTCCATTTGGTTTCAGCATCATATGATGGGAAGGTGATGTTGTGGGATTTGAGAACAGCGGTACAACTCCACACCTATTCTATACAGTTAGTATTGTAATTCTCTTGAGCTAGTATGATAACAATTTGACTACATTGATAAATGCTCATGTTGCAGTGGCCCTTGGCAGTAATAGATTCTCACAAGGACAAGGTTCGTAATTTTCTCTTTTTATGTGTCAATTAGACAAATAGAGCAGCATATTGACATGTATCTTGGTGATTGCAGGTATTATGCGTGGACTGGTGGAAAGGTGATAGTGTGGTTAGTGGAGGAGCTGATTCAAAGCTATGCATTTCTTCTGGGATATCAATACAGTAAAACTGAAGGTGGTACTTTTGAGTAAACTCCCATTTATTTTTCTTTTTTGTATGTGAAGAGAGAAAAGGTTTCAAAACCATGCTTCTTTGGTTCCCCATTTCCTTCCCCTCTATGCTCTTGTGGCTATGTTGAGACTCCTGGGTCAAGTGTGGTTTCAACTTTCAAGACAAAAGGTCAAGAAATACCTTACTGACTTTGTTACTGAAAAGAAACTGGATGTAAACTATATGTCAAATGTACCCACAATGTCGGTCTCTAAAATTTGGAACCGTACCTGTACCCGCACCTACACTTCCTTGGATACCCCTTGAATACATGCACAATTTTCTTTGGACAAGTAATCAATTACATAATACTTTTTTAATCCAATTAAATTCATTGTAATGCTGGAAATGCAAACCATTAAATCCCACCCACCTGCCACAATGTGGGCTTCTGTAGACATGCCCAAACAATGAGGAACAGGAAGATTGATATTTGCGACACCTACTAAGATGTTTATGTCAGTTGTAGGAAATTTGAATGTAGAAGTTCTTCATGTAACAAGACCCAGTGAACGAAAGATATAAATGAAATAGATGACCATCTAAAACTGGGATATATATCAGGACGCTTTGTTTTTGTACATAACAGATGAGAAATCTGTATGTTGCAGAAGGCGATGTTTTGTGAGGTTCTGCTAGGTAATGGCCCTATTATCTCAAGGTAAGAACTAAGAGTTAGGGTTGCCTTGCATGGTGTCTATTTTAGCTGTGAAAAAAAAGAGCTTGAATTCTAATAAAATTTAAAATTCCAACTGATGAAACAAAAATAGTATATTCTTTAATGATAAGTATATTCCTTTAGGAATTTGAACTAGTTTTCAGAGGTTTGACCTTTCGTTGATTAATCACCATTATCTTGATATGATCTATGGGGATGCCTTTCATGGTTTCTATTTCAGCTTTGAAAAGAGCTTGAGTTCTAGTAAAATGTAAAATTCCAGATGAAACAAAAATACTATAGTCTTTAATAATAAGTACATTCATTTAGAAATTTGATCTAGTTTTCAGAGGTTTGACCTTTGGTTGATTAATCACCATTATTATGATATGATATTTCTCCCATTGTATAAATAGATTCATTTTAATTACTACTGCAGATTCACAAGTATCCTAGGAAGAATGCTTTTCCAGAAGAAAGGCACATTATTAGTTAATTTGGGACAATTGGAAACAGTGTTTCTGGTGTCTTGGACGATCTTTGGTTGATAGCAATGTAAAACTTTGGTAATTGTTGAAGTGGCTTCCTTCAATTAACAACGTATGCTGAAAGCTGAAGCTGTTTCCTATTAGTTCCCTAGGTGTGCTGAGAACTGATCTATTTATTTAGATTGTACCCTTACCGCCAAAAGTTAATCATACAGATTATAAATCAGATACCTCTTACTGTACTAACACTTGCTCACTAACATTTACAGTGTTGTTCTATTTCCGTGTAAATATCAATATTGCAGTTACGTGACATTGAATCTATCTCTCATATAGAAGTATTTGGCAGAAAACATCATGATTAGGAAGGTTATTGAAGTAAAGAACAATTCTTCATATTCAGATGGTTAGGACAGATGCTGAATTATATTTATTAAAGTTTATTTTGGTATTTATACTCCAATTCTCCTTTTGATTTGATGAAACTGTTGTAAAGTACTGTATTCTATCAAATTGGCAATGAGAATAATAAAGATCATAAACAGGCAGCTCTTTTTATGACTTGTTTTTGTCCTCGTCTAAATTTGTAGTCCTATAACTTAATCTAGAGTGGTAAGATTTTGTTTTCCCCTCATCAATGTTTGATTTATTTCCTGTGTGTACTGATTACCTATCAGCTCTCCACTGCAAGCAGAAGCTAACTGCAGACAAGACATACCTATACACAACATAATTGTGGCGCTAATTTATCAACTGGCAATTGAGGAATGAACAGAGTGCGCAAGCTCCTATACACAACATAATTGTGGCGCTAATTTATCAACTGGCAATTGAGGAATGAACAGAGTGCGCAAGCTATATCTCTGAGCGGGTGGAGAGTGAAATTTTGTGCGTTCTTCGGCATTAACTGCTGGGTTTTCTTTATTAGCAGAGTAATCTAATCATTTTTTGAGTGGCAAGCTGTATCAAGTTTGCTTAGTGGTTTGAATTTTGCTCAGAACTGTCGAGGAAATACTGCTAAATTTTTGTTATTTTCGCTACCTTCGAATGTTTCAGAGATTTATCGAGGAAGATTTGAAAAGAAAATCTCTGTGATGGATGTTGTAGTTTGATACTGGTTTTATTAACGCAAGCATGAAGGTCAGTGGAGTTCACTTCAAGTTTGTGTCGCCAAATGTATTTTGATTCCAGAGCTTAAATCATTATAAGCCATTTGAAGGGACGATCTAGCCTATATTTTATTTTTGTTCTTTTCATTTCTTCTTATTTTTTTTCTTTTCTTTTTTCACCTCTGTTTTTTTTTCTTTCTATTTTCCGTTTTTTTAAGAAAAAGCTCTAGGTATGCATGCTTTCATCATTGACTTGAATTATTCTGGATTATGTCATTTATATTAATTTGAGATACTCTCGTTCGGTGTAAGATACGTGTATTTCAAACTCTGCAAGCATATGGGGCAGGGGAGCCCCCAATTCAAATTTTCCTGTTGCCAGATAGTGTAGACGTAACGTGGTATTATTAAAATGCTAGTACTAAATATCCCTACTCAATACAAAAATTGCTAAGGGTCGGTCAGATGAGTAATTAAACTGAAAGCTGAAAACTATTTTTTTTAATTTTCCTGAAATCATATGCAGTTTTTTTATTGTTTCAATTAATTTGATTATCCAAGAACTTTTCCTGTAACGATATGCCAAACTTTTCTTTTTGTTTGAATTAATTTGAAGACTAAATTTTACTGACTAAAATTTAATCTTCTTTTGTTGATATAGAGGAATTGGATTTATAGAAGACTGAAGTTTACTGACCTTCTGAAAGAAATTTCCTTTTTGAATTTTGAAGGATGAATTTTGATAGTAAACCTGTTAGTTTTACATGAAATAAAAGGACGAATAAGATTGTAGTTGCAACCCCTTTTTCTAGTTCTTTTTTCCTTATAGGGGAGTTTCTTGGGAATATTTTTAATAATAGATCAATAGTGTAGCTAGATATAAATGAAAAATATAGGACAATTTTCTTGAAGGTGAGGGGGGATGCGTGCGAGGGAGCGATGATGAGGGAGTGAGGTGAGAGATTTCTTTAAAAAAGAGAGAAGTTGCCCACGCGATGGATCAGATAATTTAGGTGGCGATGGCGTTTTGGTCCGGACCGGCTCAGGGACCCGCGTGCGTGAGTGCGCGCGAGGCGAGGAGCTTGGAGAGGGCGCGGTAGTAGTCGGAGGTGGCGACCAGGCCCCCAACCCGAGTTGTATTGGTGAAACCCGACACTAGCCCGACCTGGCCCATTTATTAGATTTTTTTATATTATATATATATTTTGGATATAATTATATTAGAACATGGTCATTAATGCATACTTATATATATTTCTATGTGTATATAGTTTTTTTTTTTTGAGAAAAATGGTCGTAGCCTCTCTTAGTTCTAAGTGTATATATTTGTATATATTTAAGTACGAAAGTGTATATATGTATAACTATGTATATACATTTGTAAGTATACAAATATATTATATTATATACTAAAATATAAGTATATATAATGTAGTTATAAGTATACTTATATGTGTATATTATACACTTATAAGTATACTTATATATAATATAGTTATAAGTATACTTATATGTGTATATTATACACTTAAATAAGTATATTTTATATAAGTACATAAGTATAATTATATTTATCATATAAGTAAAGTATATAAATATACTTTAATAAGCATATTATAAGAATCTAACAAATACACATATAATTATATAATACATAATTATAAGTAATATATACTTATGTGATTCTCTCTCAAGTTATAACTTATAAGTATGTACATTATACTTACATATAATATATGTTTATATAGCTATATACTAATATGTAAGTATATTAATACATACTTATATAAATAAAATAAGATTAATCTAAATTTTAAATAAGTTTTTGCTAAATAAATAAATAAATCCAAACTAGCTCGGAGCCCGGCCCGGGCACCTTGGGTCCGGGCTAACCATTTTGCCTGGCCTAAGCCCTCAAATCCGGGCCTGCTAGACCGACGCGTTTGGACAGGTCTAGGCTTGAACCCTTTTTCTAGTCCTTCGCTTCATAGGGGAATTTATTGGGAGGATTTTTAATAATGGGTCAATATTGTAGATAGATATACATGAAAAATACAGTAATATAATTATAAGTATACTTATATATAATGTAGTTATAAGTATACTTATATAGTTATATGTGTATATTATACACTTATATAAGTATATTTTATATAAGTACATAAGTATAGTTATATTTATCAGATAAGTAAAGTATATAAATATACTTTAATAAGCATATTATAAGAATCTAACAAATACACATATAATTATATAATACATAATTATAAGTAATATATACTTATGTGATCCTCTCTCAAGTTATAAATTATAAGTATGTACATTATACTTACATATAATATATGTATATATAGCTATATACTAATATGTAAGTATATTAATACATATTTATATAAATAAAATAAGATTAATTTAATTTTTAAATAATTTTTTACTAAATAAATAAATAAATCCAAACTAGCTCGGAGCCCAACCCGGACACCCTGGGTCCAGGCTAAGCATTTTGCCCGGCCCAAGCCCTCAAATCCGGGCCCGCTAGACCGACGCGTTTGGACAGGTCTAGGCTTGAACCCTTTTTCTAGTCCTTCGAGGATTTTTAATAATGGGTCAATATTGTAGATAGATATATAAATATTGTTAAATATCTTTAATATATATATATCTTTAATAAAGAAATCCAAACTAGCTCGGAGCCCGACCCGGGCACCCTGGGTCCGGGCTAAGCATTTTGCCTAGCCCAAGCCCTCAAATCCGGGCCCGCTAGACCGGCGCGTTTGGACATGTCTAGGCTTGAACCCTTTTTCTAGTCCTTCGAGGATTTTTAATAATGGGTCAATATTGTAGATAGATATACATGAAAAATACAGTACCGTATATCTTTAATAAATAAATCCAAACTAGCTCGGAGCCCGACCCGGGCTCCCTAGGTCCGGGCTAAGCATTTTGCCCGGCCCAAGCCCTCAAATCCGGGCCCGCTAGACCGGCGCGTTTGGACAGGTCTAGGCTTGAACCCTTTTTCTAGTCCTTCGAGGATTTTTAATAATGGGTCAATATTGTAGATAAATATACATGAAAAATACAGTACCTTTTTCTGAAAATATCTTTAATAATATATAAATATTGTTAAAATCTTTCTTCAAAAGATAAAAAAACAAATAGAGGACGCGCCCACCGTGGGGCTCGAACCCACGACCACAAGGTTAAGAGCCTTGCTCACGGGCTGACATTTAAGTTACGTTTAAAGGATAAACTATATTTATCTTTATCATACATTATTCCCCCATGCAATAAATCATGCAGATAGTACTCTATAGAAAATCATGTATAAGAAATAGAATGTGATATAGCATATACTACTAAATATAAATTAACATAAAATCAATAACATCACTGTAATCGTTAATTTTAATATAGGTAGTTAAATCTGTTGTGCTATACGCTTACTTTCTATGTCATTTTTAATAGAAAACCCTTTATAGGAATTTTTTTGGGAAAAAAATGTCGAGGTCCTAAAAGCAGAAACTTCATGTGACGAGGCCCCTTGTATTTTCCCCTATGTGGATAAGGCCCAAAAAGCAGCGTTTAATATTTCCAGGGCCCTCCACGTCAGCGGTATAGAAAAGAGCAATTGTATTTTGTAAAAAACCCGAGTTTTCCCTTCTCCTTCATCCCTAGACGCTTCGTCACATCCCATTAAATGCAAACTGTTGTAAGAAATGGAGGGAAATTTCCCCATTATTTCTCTCTATCATGAGCAATAAGTATTTAGTTATCCATTACTCTTTCCTCAGACGAAAATTCTCTTCATTACTCTCTCTATATTACTCCTCTTTGTCCTAAGTTCGATCCATTACTCTTACCTCCACTTCATAATGGCTGAAAAGGACACCATCTGCATTGTCGCTTCAGGGGATAGAGCAGTATTCATGAAGATTAACTCTTCAACCACCATTCTGGATCTAAAATTTGATGTGTCAGAGAGGTTAGATCTTTCATATGATTCATTAAGTTTGTCATACAAGGATGAAACAAATGGAAGCTTCAAATTCTCCATTGAGAACGAAGATGATCTGTCGTCTATGGTGGAGCATTGCCATAACAGATGATTAAAGGATGTTCACATGTAAGCTTTCAAAGAAACAGAGGATTCTTAAAAAGTACACAACAACGAGCAAGATCGACAAGAAATGTAGGGCCAATGATTTTTTTTTTGATGCTAAGACCAATATTCACGACGTTAATTGTAAAATCAGTTAATGTTAGTTCATGCTAGTTTCATGTTTGGTGTAATTGGATTTTAGCTCTGATTTTAGCGTATGTTAGCTCTAATCGATTTCATGTCAGTTCTAACCGCTGTGAATTCTAGTTACAGCTCTATGCGTATGAAGGAGATTCATGCTAGTTCTTGTTCTATGTGAATGTACTAAACATGTTAGTTCTAATAGATTTATTGTTAGCTATAATCTATTAATTGTTAGTCGCAATCGACTTATTGTTAGTTCTAATCGATTTACATTTAGTTCTAGTTCAAATTTTGTGTTAGATCTAATAGTTAGTTCTAAACGATTTCATGTTAGTTCTAATTGAAATCTTGTTAGTTCAATCGGATTCCATGACAGTTCTAAAACAAACAGTTGTTGTTTATGTTCTTTATATTTGCAGCGCTTCCAGCAGTACGAAGTCAAAAAGTATAGAGTGTGGTCCGCCGTTGTCGACGCCCACATGTGTTCCAGATAGGATTCCCAATGACAATCCTTCCGGAGATAATGTTCTGATGATTGATGACATGATTAGCAGATCAGAGAGGATTCCTGCTTGGTGGCATACTGCTTTAACCGGTGAGGGACAACGGTTTGAGAGTGCGAAGGAATTAAGACTGGCTTTGTTATACTATTCCATGGCCAAAAAATCCGAGTACTTGTTTGCCAAGAATGAACTGAAGCGTATTCGAGTCGTTTGTCGGTTCAAGAAAGCCCAAAATTATCCATGGATGTTATTTGCCTCTCCAACACAAAATGAGATCAGACTTGAAATAAAAACCTTCGTGGAAAAACACACTTGTGGGAATCATGGCAATAATACAGGTCAATCTAGGGCCTCTCGACAATTCATTGCGACCCAAGTACTACCTATGTTAAAGGTCCGACCGGATTTACGACCTATCGACGTACAAAAGGAGTTTCTAAGTTCGTATGGGCTTAGGGTCGATTATAGTAAGATATGGTGGGGTAAAGAAAGGGCACAAGAGCAACTATATGGTGATGTTCATGAGTTCTACGATCAATTACGATGGTAAAAGAAGATAATATCTACAACATACACACTAATTTCATTTATGTTAGGCTGTATATATTAATTTGAAAAATGTTGATCCTAACACATAATCTTCAATGGTCTAGGTATGTAGAAGAGGTTAAGAAGACAAACCCAGGTAGCTACATTCATGTTGAACAACACGAGGGGAGGTTTTCAAAGCTATTCATCTGCTATGCCGCCTGCATAAATGGTTTTTTGAACGGTTGTAGGCCACTTATATTTATGGATGATACCTTTCTGAAAGATCGATTCAAAGGTATACTCATCAGCGCCGTGGCATATGATGAAAATCAGGGGATATTTCCATTAGCCTATTGCATTTGCGATCAAGAAAATAACGTCAAATGGAATTGGTTCTTACAAGGTTAGTTCTAACATGAATCATGTCAGTTCTATTATAGTTCATGCTAGTTCTAACTCATTCATTGTTAACTCTATTATAGGTTTATGGTCTATTCTTTATAAAAGGTCAGATCCATACAACCCTCCACACAAGCTAGTTTTAATATCTGATGCGGATAAGAGGATCAGAGAAGCAGTCATAGAATATTTTCTAGATGTTATACACTCTAGATGTGTTTTGTATCTAGTTGAGAATTTCAGGACGAAGTTGAGGGATTTGGGTTTCAAGGCAAAGGATACTCAGATTTTGGAGAATCTTTTGCAATCAGCTTGTTACAAATATACTAAAGCAGAATAGAATGACTATGTGGACGATATTAGACATGCAGACGAACGAGCCAACAATATTATCATGAGGAAAAAACCATGGTCTGGGTTTATAGCTAACAAGGTGTGGGCTATAACTGGCTGTATATAAGCTAGAACTAGCATCGTAGCTACTAGAATTAACGTAGACGCCAGAATTAACAATTGTGGAGGCAAAAAACACGAGCTCGATTTAGAGCTAACAAGGTGTGTGTTAGAACTGGCTGTATACAAGCTAGAACTAGCATCGTAGTAGCTAGAACTAACGTAGTAGCCAGAATTAACAATTTGGAGGCAGAAAACGCGGGGTGGGTTTAGAGCTAACAAGGTGTGGGCTAGAACTTGTTGTATACAAGCTAGAACTAGCGTCGTAGGAGATAGAACTAACATAGTAGCTAGAATTAACAATTTGGAGGCAAAAAAAGGTTGGGTTTAGAGTTAACAATGTGTGGGCTAGAACTGGCTGTATACAAGCTAGAACTAGCATCGTAGCAACTAGAACTAACGTATACGCTAGAATTAACAATTGTGGAGGTGAAAAACACGGGCTGGGTTTAGAGCTAACAAGGTGTGGGCTATAACTGGATGTATACAAGCTAGAACTAGCGTCTTAACTACTAGAACTAACGTATACACCAGAATTAACAATTGTGGAGGAAAAAACCGTGGGTTGGGTTTAGAGCTAACAAGGTGTGGGCTAGAACTGACTGTGTACATGCTAGAACTAGCGTCATAGCAGCTAAAACTAATGTAGAAGCCAGAATTAACAATTGTGGAGGTGAAAAATGCGGGCTGGGTTTAGATCTAACAAGTTGTGGGCTAGAACTAGCTGTAACAAGCTAGAACTAGCGTCGTTGCAGCTAGAACTAACGTAGTAGCCAAAATTAACAATTGAGGAGGCAGAAAACACAGGCTGGGTTTATAACTAACAAGGTGTGGGCTAGAACTAACTATATACAAGCTAGAACTAGCGTCGTAACAGCTAGAACTAACGTAGTAGCCAAAATTAACAATTTGGAGGCAAAAAAAAGGCTGGGTTTAGAGCTAACAAGGTATGGGCTAGAACTGGCTGTATACAAGCTAGAACTAGGATCGTAGCAGCTAGAACTAACGTAGTAGCCAGAATTAACAATTGTGGAGGAAAAAACCACGGGCTGGGTTTAGAGCTAACAAGGTGTGGGCTAGAACTGACTGTATACAAGCTAGAACTAGCGTCGTAGCAGCTAGAACTAATGTAGAAGCCAGAATTAACAATTGTGGAGGTAAAAAACGCGGACTGGGTTTAGAGCTAACAAGGTGTGGGCTAGAACTGGCTGTATACAAGCTAGAACTAGCGTCATAGCAGCTAGAACTAACGTAGAAGCCAGAATTAACAATTGTAGAGGTGAAAAACACGGGCTGGGTTTAGAGATGACAAGGAGTGGGCTAGAACTGGCTGTATACAAACTAGAACTAGCTTCGTAGCTGCTAGAACTAACATAGTAATCAGAATTAACAATTCGGAGGTAAAAAAACACTGGCTGGGTTTAGAGCTAACAAGGTGTGGGCTAGAACTGACTGTATATAAGATAGAACTAGTGTCTTAGCTGCTAGAACTAACGTATACGCCATAATTAACAATTATGGAGGAAAAAACCACGGGCTGGGTTTAGAGCTAACAAGGTGTGGGCTAGAACTGGCTGTATACTAGCTATAACTAGCGTCGTAGCAGCTAGAACTAACGTATACGCCAGAATTAACAATTGTAGAGGTACAAAACGCGGGTTGGGTTTAGAGCTAACAAGGTGTGGGCTAGAACTGACTGTATATAAGCTAGAATTAGCATCGTAGCTGTTAGAACTAACGTAGTAACCAGAATTAATAATTTGGAGGCAAAAAACGCTGGCTGGGTTCAGAGCTAACAAGATGTGGGCTAGAACTGGCTGTATACAAGCTAGAACAAGCGTCGTAGCTGCTAGAACTAATGTAGTAACCAGAATTAACAATTTGGAGGCAAAAAATGCTGTCTGGGTTTAGAGCTAACAAGGTGTGGGCTAGAACTGACTGTATACAATGTAGAACTAGCGTCGTTGTAGCTAGAACCAACATAGTATCCAGAATTAATAATTGTGGATGGAAAAAATGCGGGCTGGGTTTAGAGCTAACAAGGTGTGTGTTCTAGCTGACAATGGTTTGTTCTAATGCCCATGTTAGTTCTAGCTTAGTCAATGTTGGTTCTAGATGCTGTAGTGTCAGTTCTAGATGCTGTCGTGTCAGTTCTATCTTAGTCATTGTCAGTTCTCGAGTGATACTAGAACTAATACGATAGCATCTAGAAATAACATATTATTAGGTAGAACTATTATCAAATATAACTAACAAAGATTTATAAAAACATCATTGTATATGAAAGATAATTTGTTACGCATAGTTTCCTTCCATTACAGCAGCAAAATTGGACAGAACTAACTTCATGCGGTGTTGCTGTTAAGAAAGAATCTGGATCCTCATTTCATTGTCAGTTCTCGAGTGCTACTAGAACTAATACGATAGCATCTAGAAATAACATATTATTGGGCAGAACTATTTTCAAATATAACTAACAAAGATTTATAAAAACATCACTGTATGTGAAAGATAATTTGTTACGCATAGTTTCCTTCCATTACAGCAGCAAAATTGGACAGAACTAACTTCATGCGGTGTTGCGGTTAAGAAAGAATTCGGATCCTCATTTGTTGCTACCCTCGCTTGAGCGGAAGATGTCTGATAAAACTTTATCACTATCATTTCTCTTACGCTTTGAGGGTGCGGACTTTTCGTGCGTGGAGGATGGAGAGCTGGACTTCGATGATCCACTTTGAGAGCCGGAAGGGTTACCTGGATGAGGAGCATTGGCGGTGGGGAGAGCCGCCGCCAAATTGGAAGGGCCGATCCCTTGGTTGTGGAGAAAGCGCTGCCACTGGTCTCTATCCACAGTAATGTGTCTACCGTCCCAGCTAACCTCCTACAACTCTGGATCGGAACTAATAGGCTGCGCAGACTGTAGACCTAAGTTAAGGCGAGTGGATCCCTAAGCCCTCTCTAAACCACTCCTGCATTGGACCTGCGTGACGACGTAGCCTTCCTTTATATTGTCGTCAACTGGAGATGTGTAACGGAACCCAAGCCTCTTAGGGATGTTAGATAAATCCCTAATCTTGAGGAGCACTTTATAGTCTTCGAAGTTAGTATTGTTTATGACGTCCCTAGAGCACATAATGCATTCACCAATACCAGCGAGGAGAGTTTGCAGGAATTCATAATTCCAGAGGTGGTATGGGACATTGAAGAGGTGGACCCCAACTTAAACTGTGATCTTCCCTCTAACGGCGGAATCTTCCCCTAAAGGTACCCATGTCTACTAGGCCGAGCTCTATGGCTTGGGCAAGAAGGGCTTCCGATGGAAACTGCACTATGAAGCTATGGATTGCCGCATTTTTTATTTGATGGGACCATGACCTTAGATTGAAGCGATAAGCCAGCATTTCTCTAAGCTCCTGGATGGATGGACGGCTTGCTTCAAGAGTGAAGATGGCGAAAGCAGAGAGATGCCTGATGGTGTTGGCGGTGTTGGGAGTGACGGTAAGCAACCTTGGAGGGGCACGAGCAGACATACCGTGATGACAATCTCGAGAGAGGTACCCTGACCTATGGCAATGTACACATGCGCCATCCTTATCCATCTGTGATGTTAAACTAACAAAGATTGAAGATGGTGGGTTTTGGAGTTTGTTTTGGAATGAGGGGTTTAGAGATTCCGCCGTTGCTGGTGGAAGAAGGTGATAGGTTGTGAAGGAATGGCGATGACGTGAGAATCGAGGGAAATACTATTGAACTATACTATATTAACTGTGAATATATGATTTGAACACTGTTGGGGTGATAGGACATGTCTTGAAAAGGAGCAAATAGCCGGTATGACTATTGGGGGTGAAGGGATATTTATTTCTTGAGAAGACGCGCTCTAGAGCCAACAAAAAATGAGCTAGAACTAAAATATTCGCCCTAGAACTAACACTTACAAGGTTAGAACTAATGCGAAATTATAGTTAAAAAGAATCAGGATAGAACTAATGTTGTATTGCTTAGTGCTAACACTAGCCCACACCTTGTTAGCTCTAAACCCAGCCCGTGTTTTTTGCCTCAACAATGGTCAATATGGCTACTACGTTAGTTCTAGCTTGTATACATCCAGTTCTAGCCCACACCTTGTTAGCTCTAAACCCAGCCCGCGTTTTTCACCTCCACAATTATTAATTCTGGCGTATACGTTAGTTCTAGCTTGTATACAGTCAGTTCTAGCTCACACCTTGTTAGCTCTAAACCCAGCCTTTTTTTGCCTCCAAATTGTTAATTCTGGCTACTACGTTAGTTTTAGCTGCTACGACGTTAGTTCTAGCTTGTATATAGCTAGTTCTAGTCCACACCGTGTTAGCTCTAAACCCAGCCCGCGGTTTTCGCCTCCATAATTGTTAATTCTGGCTACTACGTTAGTTCTAGCTGCTATGACCCTATTTCTACCTTGTATACAGCGAGTTCTAGCCCACACCTTGTTAGCTCTAAACCTAGTCTTTTTTACCTCCAAATTGTTAATTCTGGCTACTACGTTAGTTCTAGCTGCTACAACGCTAGTTCTAGCTTGTATACAGCCAGTTCTAGCCCACACCTTGTTAGCTCTAAACCCAGCCCACGGTTTTTTGCCTCCAAATTGTTAATTCTGGTTACTACGTTAGTTCTAGCAGCTATGACGCATGTTCTAGCTTGTATACAGCCAGTTCTAGCCCACACCTTGTTAGCTCTAAACCCAGCCAGCATTTTTTGCCTCCAAATTGTTAATTCTGGTTACTACGTTAGTTCTAGCAGCTATGATGCTAGTTCTAGCTTGTATACAGCCAGTTCTAGCCCACACATTGTTAGCTCTAAACCCAGCCAGCGTTTTTCGCCTCCACAATTGTTAATTCTGGCGTATACGTTAGTTCTAGCTGCTACGATGCTAGTTCTAGCTTGTATACAGCCAGTTCTAGCCCACACCTTGTTAGCTCTAAACCCAGCCAGCGTTTTTTGCCTCCAAATTGCTAATTCTGGTTACTACGTTAGTTCTAGCAGCTACGACGCTTGTTCTAGCTTATATACAACCAGTTCTAGCCCACACCTTATTAGCTCTAAATCCAGCCAACGTTTTTTACCTCCAAATTGTTAATTCTGGCTACTTCGTTAGTTCTAGCTACTACGACGCTAGTTCTAGCTTATATACAGCCAGTTCTAGCCCACACATTGTTAGCTCTAAACCCAACCTGTGTTTTTTGCCTCCACAATTGTTAATTCTGGCATATACGTTAGTTCTAGTAGCTACGACGCTAGTTCTAGCTTGTATACAGCCAGTTCTAGCCCACACATTGTTAGCTCTAAACTTAGCCCGTGTTTTTCGCCTCCACAATTGTTAATTCTGGCGTATACGTTAGTTCTAGCAGCTACAACGCTAGTTCTAACTTGTATATAGCCAGTTCTAGCCCACACCTTGTTAGCTCTAAACCCAGCCAGCGTTTTTTGCCTCCAAATTACTAATTCTGGTTACTACGTTAGTTCTAGCAGCTACAACGCTTGTTCTAGCTTGTATACAGTCAATTCTAGCCCACACCTTGTTAGCTCTAAACCCAGCCAACATCTTTTGCCTCCAAATTGTTAATTCTGGCTACTACGTTAGTTGTAGCTACTACGACGCTAGTTCTAGCTTGTATACAGCATGTTCTAGCCCACACCTTGTTAGCTCTAAACCCAGCCCGCGGTTTTTTTCTCCACAATTATTAATTCTGGCTTTTACGTTAGTTCTAGCAGTTACGAAGCTAGTTCTAACTTGTATACAACCAGTTCTAGCCCACACTTTATTAGCTCTAAACCCAGCGAGCGTTTTTTGCCTCCAAATTGTTAATTATGGTTACTACGTTAGTTCTAGCAGCTACGACGCTTGTTCTAGCTTATATACAACCAGTTCTAGCCCACACCTTATTAGCTCTAAATCCAGCCAACGTTTTTTACCTCCAAATTGTTAATTCTGGCTAGTACGTTAGTTCTAGCTACTACGACGCTAGTTCTAGCTTGTATACAGCTAGTTCTAGCCCACACATTGTTAGCTCTAAACAGCCCACGTTTTTCACCTCCATAATTGTTAATTCTGGCATATACGTTAGTTCTAGCTGCTACGACGCTAGTTCTAGCTTGTATACTGCCAGTTCTAGCTTGTATACTGCCAGTTCTAGCCCACACCTTGTTAGCTCTAAACCTAACCCGTGTTTTTTACCTCCACAATTGTTAATTCTGGCTACTACGTTAATTCTAGTAGCTGCGACGCTAGTTCTAGCTTATATACAGCCAGTTCTAGCCCACACCTTGTTAGCTCTAAACCCAGCCCGCGCTTTTTGCCTACACAATTGTTAATTCCTGTGTATACGTTAGTTCTAGATGCTACGACGTTAGTTCTAGCTGCTACGACGCTAATACAGAAGAACTAACACTTAATCCAGAAGAACTAACATGGAGTTAGGACTAACAAGAAACGGGATAGAACCAGCAGAAACGAACGTAATACACTTAAACTAATGCTCAATTAGAGCTGGCAAAAAAGAGCTAGAATAGTCGCAACTGCAATTAGAACTAACAATGGCTCTTTTAGACCAATAGGACATTAGAGCTAGCAATACCTCTGACAATGTACATTTTCAATTTAAATATACATACATTATTGTATTTTTATAAACATTGAATCATTGTCTTTGTATAAACATGTCATTCATCACTATACGCTGACCCATCTGCATGTCCTTGCTCACAACCAGCTAACAATAATTGTGCGGCAACTCTCGCTCGCATAGCTTCAGTGATATCGTCCGGAGGATTAACCTGCAATGTCGAGCGACCTTCAATTATTGCTTGGATGTAGAGGTAGACGAATACACCACAGTCATAGCTACAATATAGAATGCTATATTAGACATTTTCCCTAGAGATAGAACTATAACACGATTTAGATGAAAGAACTAACCTCCCTCTTTGTTGCTCGCATTTTATGGCCTTGTATTTAAATACTCTTGATACATTTGACCTAACAAAATCAACTTGCTATTCATTAAAATAGTTTATGATTTTATTAACATGCTCCATCCAAGCTTCATGACCAGCAAAACTGTAGTGATTGACGACCTTTTCTTTCAGATCAACTTCAACCAGATGCCAATGGTCGTGCCTGACTAACGGGATCAATAGATTCTCTATGCGAATGGCGGTGTATTTTTCAATATATAGCAAAAATGGCTCGTAATGTGATGGGTCGATGGAGTAGAGTGAGTGCTGCCAATAGTAGCACGTAATGTTCAGTATTATACATGAGGGAAGATAGAACCAACATGTAATACATTAGAACTAACATGTTATAAGCTAGAATTAATACGACGCTAGTTAGAACTAACATGTTATAAGCTAGAATAACACGACACCAGTTAGAACTAACATGAAACAATTTAGAACTAACATTCTAGTCGTTAGGGCTAACGTGACGCAAACTAGAACTAACATGGCTCATGTAGAACTTACATGGCTAGAACTAGAACTAACATCCATTTTCGCCAAAACTAACACGATAATTTAGAACTAACATGTACTTACAAGAAAGAACACTGAGATGACTCCAAATTTTTTGTCATATGCCTCTTGCTGGACCGTGTCCAACAATGCTTCTTCCATCTGTAACATCAATGAAACATTAAAATTAAATATATGAACAAGACATTATACATTATTAAGCATATATAATCTAACCAAAATTAAATATACAACAGCTCTTCTCCGTTCATAGTGATATTGGCTGTTTTAATAACATCATATCTCCTGGAAATCAGAACTAACATGGATTAGGACTAACATGTAACGAATTAGTATATAAATAGTCAATTGAACCTTACCTATGAATCTTTTGGGAGCAAAACTTGATTAGGCAATTATTTTCAGCTGCGGTGAGTCTAGCCGATACTTTAGATGATATCCTAAAATTATGTACAAAAGTACCCCTGCTATCTATTATACATATGCTAAACAATGCAAGGTCTGGAATATCTTTATTTAGCTCGCCCAATAGAACTTCCTCCTCAGCCGTCATTGGCTTCAAACTCAACTCATCCCAAGTGGGATATTGTTTGCCGGTATAAAAATGTGTAACTTTGTCAACTGTATGTACATCATCAGAACTTGCATGTATATCTATAATAACTTTTTGTTTTTTCTTTCCCTTTCCCTCTGTGTATGGGGTCTGACACCATTTAGACCGCTTGCTTGCCCTTCGAACCTTCCTCAGTGGGGCTGCTACAACTTTCTCTGTTTGCACATCACTTAACAGAGCTTCTAAGATTTTGTCCACCTGATGTGAAATATTAATAATAGCCTCAGCAGAACTATCTACATTCTCACCTTCTCTTCCAACATGCTCCTCTTCCCTATACACAATCTCCTCCTCTTTCTGTACATTCTCCTCAACCCTACTATCTACATTCTCCCCTTCTCTACCAACATGCTCCTCTTCCCTATATACAATCTCCTCCTCTTTCTGTACAATGGCCTTAATCCTGCTATCTACATTCCCCCCTTCTCTACCAACAAGCTCCTCTTCCTTCTCTGATTTCTCCTCCTCCTTCTCTAGATTCTCCACTTTCCTATCTACATTTCCTCCTCCTTATCTACATTATTCTCAACCTTATTATCTACAATAACCTCTTCTCTATCTACATTCTCCTCAGCTTTATTCTCGGGGGATTCCACTTCACCATTCTTCTGGGGGCCGACATCCTCCCCCTCTTCCCCTTCTATTATAGCTTCCCCCTCAGCTATATTCCCAACATCATCTCCTTCTTCCATTGAACCAACATCATCCACAACTTTGTCTTCCATTGTGGTGACCTCCAAATCAACTCCATGAACAACAACATCATCAACTAGCTCCTCAGCATCATCCTCAGCCATCTTATGTTCAGCTTCTTACATGATGGGGTATTCCTTATGTAATCTACTTGATTTGGATGGATGTTCCTCCTCATTAAGCTGTGGCTTCGGCTTTATTTTTTTACAATTTTTTGTTTGATATTTGCCTTCAGCATCGCCGGGTCTATGACCTCATTATGTCTTCCAAGTTCTTCAATTATTCTGTTTAGCCTGTTGATCTCAATCATAATTTTTACAATATGTACTCTTGCTCTTCTTTGTGGCAAAGAGTAGTCGTTGGAGAAATTTAGCAGAATTTCTCCAAAAGGTAAGTTACTGCTCAATGGGTAGATCCTTCACATCCTCTTCATCTTCAAAAGAATTGTCAATATGTTTTGACATGATCTGAAATTATTAAGAGATTATATTTAATAAAATAGGATTATACATACATGGATATTGTTTACATTTAGCTATAGACAACTTAGACTTAACAGGATACTTACATAGCCTATTGAGAAGTTCTTTATTTCCTCCGCACTCACCTTCCTCTTTAACTTAGGCACATGACACACTCCTTCACCCCCCTGAACGGCAAGAAGTGCATGTACATATGAAGGAGCAGGCCCAACTTCCACAACAGGCCTATGAACTCCAGTTATTAAAGCTGATTTAGCCTTGCATGCAACGGTCCTCACCCTCATATATTGGACTTTCACCTCCTTTTCTGATGCACAGTTTGTCATTGGAGGTCTGGAGTTGTCGACGTAAGCATATTTCTTTATGCCCATCATCTCGTAGTACCAAAGCTGAAGTAAATACATTAAGCCTTCAAATCAGAACTAACAAGGCATAAATTAGAGCTAACAAACAGATACTAACTGATCTTTAGAACTAGCAAACAGATACTCCGTTAGAACTATCATGACGCCAACTAGAACTAACATGCCTCCTATTAGAACTAAGGTGAGATGCAATAGGACTAACATGACGTGCAAACATGAGATAGACTAACATGCCTCCTATTAGAACTAAGGTGAGATGCAATAGGACTAACATGACGTGCAAACATGAGATAGAACTAACCGACCTTTATTAGAACTAACGTGAGATGCAATAGGACTAACATGACGTGCAAACATGAGATAGAACTAACCGACCTTTATTAGAACTAACATGACCCAATTCTGAACTAACATGAAGCCATTTAAGGGTTAGCAGCATGACCCAAATAAGGACTAACATGAATATGACTAGAACTAACATGAGCATAGCTAGATCTAACATGATGAAAAGTAGAACTGACATAGCAGAAACTAGAACTAACATGACATAAGTTAGAACTCACATGACATGAATCAGAGCTAGAATGAACCAAATTGAGTAAAACATGTCACTTACACATAATAGTGTCATGCAACCTGGGACATATGTGACCCCTGACTTCTTCTTGCACTCCAAAGCAACTTTAATGCCCCTGGTAATTTCTGAATAAAAGAATTCAGCCCATGCTATCACTTTGACCCTCTCAATGCTATCCAGATATCTGAGTACAGGTCTAGGGATACCCTCCCCGCTTCTGGGGCACCATATCATAGAGCATTGATACAGAATTTGCAGCAGAACAAAGTCTTGGATATCCTGTTTTTCTGTAGATTCCACGAGCCTTTCCAGCTGCCCTTCAATGTATCTTCGATGGGTGATTGTTGCTTTTTTAACTTCTTCCCATCTTCAGTTTTGAAAAGATCAGCGAAGTATTGCAACCAGATTCTGTTTTTTGAGTCCCGGTTGATATGTATGACTTCCCCATAAGCTGGGAAGTAAGTATGGTTATGGACCCATTGTAAATCAAATTTAACACTTTTTATGCCCCCAGTCTTTAAATCGGGGATAGAAAATATGTCATTGGCCCTATCATAATAACTCAGCAGCAGTTCAATTATGGGGCGATCAGGCGCAAGAGCCCCAAATAAAATGTAGTGCTGAAATATAGATTCGCGATATGCATCCCTGTGACACTGACGCATTTTCGGAGCAATATGCTTCATGAATTACCAATAACCCCTGATATTGAAGGTTAGCCTTATTGATTCAAGCGCATCAGTATCAGCAAGCCTTTTCCTGTAAAAAGAAAATTTTCAAGTTCAATTAGACTTAACGTGAACTGAATTAGACCTAACACTAAACAACATCTAATAGAACTAACGCCGACTGTTATAGAACTAACGCCGACTGTTATAGAACTAACATAGACTCAAACTAGAACTAACATTGCCTAGGACTAACATTAGGACACATTACTTCAAGACCCCAAATAGTGGATAACCTAGTACTTACTGCTTTTTTTTTGGGGGGGGGGGGGACGATGGCACGACCAGCCCTTGCCGTTCTTCTTTGCTGGTTTCGCCATTCTAGGGTCTGCCTTTGCATGACCAGGAGGGTTTGTGTGGCTTCCTCCGCACTGCCATCTCCAGATGAACCGCCTTTTCCCTTCAAATCGCCGCAATGAGCGATTTCGTAGTCGTTAACCGATTCTGCTTCACTGGACGACATTTTTCCGGTGAAAAACATAGCACTGTAAAAAATGCCGACGAGGGAAATGGAAGTTCGACAGTTTCGGTGGCTCATTGGCGGTGGAAGAGAGAGAAATAGAGGGGGTTCTTGAATAGGGAGGGGGCGCACAGTAAACGAGTACAGTCTCATCAAAGGGGCAATTTCGTCACTTTCCATGGTCTTTTTGCAAAGCGATACTTTAGGGTCTCGTTACAAATACTGTAGGTTTTTGGGGTTTATCCACATGGGGGAAAATACAATGGGCCTCGTCACATGAAGTTTCTGCTTTTGGGGCATCGACACATTTTTTTCCTAATTTTTTTCCGGTTAAAGTTGATGATCATAGTATTTCTCCAACTTTCTTCTTGATAATCAACCTCAGCAGCTCAAACGGAAAGGATTAAAAAAATCTCTATGACATTTTTTAATAGAAAACCCCTTATAGGAATTTTTCCCCGTTAAAGTTGATGATCATAGTATTTCTCCCAGCTTTTCTTCTTGATAATCAACCTCAGCATCTCCAACGGAAAGGATTATTAAAATATGATTTGAAAACATCAGAGAAGCAAGGATATTTTGTCATATTACAACCCCGGGGATTGGTTAATTGTATGTTAGACCCCGAAATATTCACATTGTTCACTTAGATACCAAATCTCTTAACTTGTTTTAAAAACCGCCCCCCTAATTAAAGCTAATTGTAGTTAGTCTTCCATGTTAATGGATGACAAGGAAGGGAGACGAACAGTTAATTCCGTTTGGAAGTTTGTTTTAGGGGAAACCGAGGGAGGAGAGAAGTACTTACAACCAAAATGGTCTGATTTATTTCCCTCAAATTCAACGGTAGAGAAGAGAAGAATTGATCAAGAGCATTAATATTTTGCCCATTTATCATCATGAATCAATGGGTGAAATTTTATTATGAAACCGTCTGTTCTTTTCTTTTATATTAACTAGTATGCAAAACGTGCGTTGCACGTTATGCATGTTAAGAAACCATATAAGATAAAAATTGAATGCCAACTAATATTTTCACATACTTATATTATTATTACCACTTATGAAACATTAATAGAAAAATCATCCTTCATTGAATCTTTTTTTTGCAATTTATTTATTAAAAAACGATGTGGATATGGTAAGTTGAAATCAATAGATATCGACATGATGTAGAATTTAGTGTTTGAGAAAATGTTCCATGACAGAGTGTGCTAATTACAATAACAGTATAATGTTGGGCTCTGAAGCCTCCCTTTGGGGTCCGAGGAAACACGAAGTCGCCGAGAGAAAAGGTCACACAAACACAAAATTAACAGCACGAACACAAACAACGAATTTTACGTGGTTCGACAAGTTACCTACGTCCACGGGGTAAGAAGGGAATGAGTTTTCACTAATAGAGAAGAGAGTACAAATAGAGATTACAAAATCACTCAAATCTCTCAAACAAAGCTCTCAAACCTCTCACACAAACCCCAAACAAATTACTCAGAAAACTCTCTTTTCTGTGCATCAAATAACCCCTTTTCAACCTTACCTTAACCCTAAAAAACGTGTGTTTCAATATATATCAAAACAAAAACCAAATCAGAACAGCAAACGAAGCTCAGGCCCAAACCCGATTGGCGGTCGCCCGCCGAAACCATCGCGGTCGACCGAACATAACGAAATAAACAAAAAAAATCCATTACAGGGTCCGAGGTCGACCACCGAAGTCTTCGCGATCAACAGGACAGAAATCCTAAAACTACCATGTACTCGTGCACGTTTCCGGTCGACCGCACCCTTGGTCGCGATCAACCGGAAAACCTCCAAACTGTTTCCTTCGTCAAATTTCCTGAACTTCAACACCGTCGTCGCCGTTTCTACAATTCTCCACCTCGACGAAGTTTTCCTAAAACTGAGCTGACACCAACCAAACCAAACGTCCCACTTGTTGCGTCCAGTACAAAGTGGAAACAATCCACGACAGCGGACTCAATCCACAACAAGTCGAGAACCCAAACGAGAATGCGAACAAACTCCAAATGTTGGTATCAACTTATCAAACTGACTGTATCAAAATGACTACCTACGTATCCTCTTGCCCAAGGAATCAAGCCTCACGTAGTTCACCCAAATAGCTCCAAAGGCCCTCAATCAACTAGAAGGATTTTCAACCCTTCACCAACTTCACGATCATCACCAACAAATCTGCAGCTAATAACACTTCTAATGGTCTCAAAGTAAAAAAGATAAACTCTCTTCCAAACTTGCATCTCTCCACACCAAATCTGTCTTGGAGCTTAACCCCTCAACCCTATATGTAGAAGAAACACAATTACCAAACACCTCCACCTGAGGTGAGCCAACGATCATAGCCAAATCTGAACTGTGTCCACCTGCTACACTCGAATCCTGATCTTCAAACTCATCATCTGTATCAACACCAACATGATTCCTAATCTGTGTCACCTCAGCTGAAATCCCAAATGATACAGAATGATCCAGAGAACATGGAGTAATCTCCACCCAACATGAAGTAACATCACTTTCCACCCGTTGCAATACATCTATGATCTGTCCAACACTCTCCACCTGCTGAGAGTCAAACGTGACATTACTGCTCAGAACAATCTTCTTGAAAATAGAGTCCCATAACATATAGCCAAACATGCCTCTGAATTCCAAATATGCACTCGGGTCAATTTTCACATCCTCGATGTGACAATATACTGGGAACCCAAATATCCGAAGTAAACCAAAAACTGAAGCAGCTCTAACAGACCTAAATACTCCAATCGCAGCAGACAACAATCTATGTATAAGATGGCTCGAATATGTCAAAGCCTTAATACCAAAACTCTTCTTCAAACTACTGCTTGACACCAAACATTGATCCTTCTCCAGCAAGGAACAACTCAACAAAATTTTCACCTCATCTCGTTGCCCTAATGTTTCCTTTCCAATGAAGCGTCTCAAACTGCCTTGAGCTCGGCACAAATGCAAAAATGGATCCCTCTTGTACTTCCTACCAAAATCAAAACAGAGTACTCTATCCTTTCTGTCTGTTTTGGTCTCTATACACTTCTTCCACCAGTTGTTGACTGCTAGGACTTCACTCAAACGGGACTTGGTTGCAACCCAAACATGGCTAGAATAGTCATCAACAAAGGAAACCAAATACCTATTACCTCCCAATGATGCCTTCTTGGAAGGCCCCCAAACGCCCACTTAACATCATCTAGAAGACTCTTAGCTTGATGAATAGAGATGTCAAACTTCACCTTAGTCTTCTTACTCACATCACTATGCTCACAGGACTTCGAATTGCAGGTCAAAGCATCTCTCACCAATCATTGCATAGCCAAAGTTTGCAACGAACCAACACTAGAATGTCCCAGCCTCAAACGCTACAGTCTAGCCGAATCAATAGAAGTCGCTAGTACTCCACCTGTCACCATACTTCCAGTCAAGTAGTACAAGTTATTCTTCCTGACGCCATTCATCACAATCATGGACCCCTTTGTGACCTTCAGAATTGTATTCTCTAAGATCACCCTATAGTCTACTGCCTCCAAAGTTCGAAGTGAAATGACGTTATTCGTTAACTGCGGAACGAATCTCACTTCCTTCAGCTCCCTAGTTATCCTATCACATATCCTAATTTGAACTGTTCTAATCCACCAATAGGGCATACGTGATCATTACTCATGCGCACGACATCCTCTCTTTCTAACTCCTTAAAGCTGGAGAACCAATCCCTCCTAGGGTAAATATGGTATGTAGCACCCAAATCAAACATCCACTCCGTAGAGTCGGCATAACAAACTGACGGTAGTGCTGGGCATGAGTAGCTCGAAGAATCCGAATCTGAATTGTCACCACTAACTTTGGCAACATTCACCTCTAAAGCTTGTACGACTTTCCCCTTATTCTTCCCAGCTCTATCCTTCAACTTTGGGAATTCAGACTTTTAATGTTCATCTTCTTTGCAAAAAGCACATTGATTTTTACCAACTAAAGGATGTGCTCCTCTAGACTGTGGCCTCCTATTTTGGTTTAGACTTTTCCCTCTTGCGATTAATGCCTCTGCTATTGTATCATTTGAAGACTCATTGTCCTTCTTCCTTAGATGATAATTCACAAGAGCAGCGGTAACCTCACTATACGAAAGAGATGTCTTTTCATTAATTATGGTAAGAACAAAGGTCTCATATTCCTCATCAGGTAAGGAACTCAACAACAACAATAATGCCTTGTCCTCATCCTCGATCATGACATCCACATTCGCCAAATCCGCAAGAAGCTTCGTGTAGTTGTTCATGTGATCACTAATTGAGATTCCCTTCTTCAACTAGAAACGGTGTCTCCTCTTCAAATGCAAGTGGTTCTCAACACTCATCGTCAAATACTTGCT
This sequence comes from Asparagus officinalis, assembly GCF_001876935.1. Classification (NCBI taxonomy): domain Eukaryota; kingdom Viridiplantae; phylum Streptophyta; class Magnoliopsida; order Asparagales; family Asparagaceae; genus Asparagus; species Asparagus officinalis. The sequence continues at coordinate 52,497,162 of NC_033796.1, forward strand.
TTCAAGAATCTCCCAAATCTTCTTTGCAGAAGTCTTATTGATCACATCATATTTTAGATCCTGCCGTAAACAAGACCTAATCACGTCACACGCCGTCCGATTCATCTTCTTCCAAACATTATCTTCAATGTCGTCCGGCTTTCCATCCAACTGTAGGCAATAAAAATTGCCTTTATCCCTGCACAATAGCTTAGAACAGGCAAAAGAGCTCAAGGGTCCATCTGTGGTAAGGCAGGTCGTCTCCCCTAAGGTCTAGCATAGTCCAGCCGACTCAGTCCTCTTGAACCCGACTCTAAGGGAGGCCTTTTTCGAATCGACTTCCGAGACCTCGAGACCCCGAGCCGAGACCCCCTTTTGTCGACTCAAAAGGCGGCCTTAGTCGACTCCTCTTCCCGGAGTCAAATCGCTAATTGGCCGAGACCCTTCGTATCGACTCGAAGGGTGCTGTCAGTCCATCCCACGAGACGACACCCCTCCCACGTCGACACGAATAGTGGACTCAGTCGACCCAGAGTTAAGTACCACCAACTCGACAGCACGAGTTGGGGGGAGCCTACTAACATTCAAGCTCGACAGCTCGATAGCTCGCCTGCAGACCCAAGTGCCAGCTTGCCTAAATGCCTAGTCAAGCTCACTTGTCAGCTGCCCACTTGGAGTATGGGAAAAGTTACATCAACGGTCACATCCCACAGCTAAAGAGCATGCCGCTCCTCACCTAGGTTAGGCATGGCCAGAACTCTCCTAATAGCCATTGATGGCTACAAGAATATGGCGGCTGGCAGGCTACAAGAATAGGGTGGCTGGTAGGACCCCCTAGGTAGTCACATCCCACAGCTAGGAAGGCATGGTCACTAGTGGTCAAATCCCACAAATCAAGGGATGGCTCATGCCATACCTTGCCTATAAAAAAACCACTTTCAGCCAACATGAAAGGGGTTGATTGGCTGCTTGATTTTTTGGCTGGCTAATCATCCATCTTCTGAAGGTTAAACCTTGGCTTATTTGCTAAAGGTTCCCTGGTAGAAGGAGACTCGTCTGAACTCTCAGACTTGAGGCTCTCAAGCTCTTTGCAAACTTTTGCATAGTAGCCCTTTGCAAACTCATCTGAGCTTTAGACTCGAGGCTCTTAGGCGATTTGCAAGCTCTAGCATAGCAGCTCTCTACAAGCAGTCAGCCCATAAGCACGAGCACTGGTTTAGCCTCGGGTAGACTCGAACTCAACATCCGAAGCTTCTACCGTGAACTAAAGCTCAACCGCAACTTCAATCATATCGTCCAAGGGAAGCAAACGTGGCTCGAGCACCGAGGGTGGTGTCCTATCGCTACTGAAGAACCAACGTTAAACAAGGGGAACCTTCTCTCCGCTTCTGTTGTAAACATTAATGATTAGTTTGTAATAAGCCAATCTTGTAAACACAAACGACCCCTCAAGCGGAAAGTTAATTTTTACACCCTACAGAAGATGGCGACCACAGTGGGAGGAACCATTTCTTCAACCGAAATGGTGGTGGCGTAGTATGACGACATTGCGGCGAGGACAACTGTTGAGTCCCTCTGATCGAGTTCGAAGAGTACTTATCTTCATCCTCTTCTGGCGGTAATGCGTCTCGCAAGTGCTACAGAGTTGCGCGTGTGTGTTTGGTTCAGAAATTGCTTTCATTGATAAATTCATTACAACTTTGGGCGTTACAATAAATTCAAAAGAAATAATCTTTTTATAAGACTCTTACACAATAAAAATTTAAAAGCTACAATCTCCTCAAACAAATGTAACAGACATTTATCTCCCTCTGCTTGCATGGGATCTTGGCCTGTGACGGGGATGTTGATATCTGTGGACTACCAATGATCAGATCAGTCCGGAGTTTTGTTGATTCGTGAAGGAATCAAGAAACCGAAGTAATTATCTCAGCAACAGCGAGATAACCACTCTTCTCGAGATCGCAGCTAGGTACGATATCAAGGGAAGGAACCGGGTACTGTAGATCTGACGAACTCTTCTTCTTTATACCGAAGAACTCGATCCGATCTCCTTCTTCTCTTTGAAATTTGTGGCTCTTTAGTCTCTAATTCAGCAAGTCTTCGCCGACGCTCGAGAGTTCCAGATCTGTGCAAATGAAGGCTCTGGGCTGTATTTATAGGCTTTGGGACCTCCATTTTCTAATAAGAACGACCGATTCACTCTTATGCTTAATTTTAACCACTTTATCATATTCTTGGATGATATTTAGATCAGTTGAAACAAATCCGGGCGAAAACAGCTTCAAAACAGCAAAAAACGGGTTTTCTAGGCTGGGCTGCAGACACCCTCAGTGTATCGGCCGTGGCCGAGAAACTTAGGGTGTCTCGGCCATGGTGGAGAAACTATGGGTATCTTGGCCTTGGCCGATACACTTGGAGTGTCTCGGTCTTGGCCGAGACACTTGCGGTGTCTCAGCTAAGGCTCGGGGCATTGTTTCGTACGTCCTGTCCGTTTCCGCCATATCTTCGTCGTTCAAACTCGGAATCGTGCGATTCAAAGTGCGTTGGAAAGATGAAGAGGAGATCTACAAGATCCCAAAGTTGAATCATATGTGGAGTAGATGGGACATGAGGGGCGCTTCATCTTTCGTAAGCGACGCGTAGCTCCCGATCAGTTCGTGTTTTCGTTATTCTGAAGTTCCGTTGCTTCACACAGTTCGTCGACTCACTTCATGCGCTTTTCAACATTAAATAAGCTTTTGTGACTTGGATAGTGAAGTTCATCATCTTCTCTCTGTCTCAAGCCGTGTACGAGAGCCCGTAGGCAATTTTTGACGCCTACAGATACCCCCTCCAAAGTATTTTAGTCTCGTTTCTTTTATAGACGGGCCTGAAATACTTTGGATGTAGTCGGTCCAACCTTCAGTCAGTGTGAAAGGACCTATAGTCAGCTTTGATCTTTGACTTCTTCGATTTTTAGTCTATTCAATATTTTGATGAATAACTGAAGTTCTTCCGGCGTTGCGTTTATCGCCTGGCCGTCGTCAAAGTCTCGAATCAAAATTGGTGAGTTAGTTTTGGCTCGTGTCATTGACTTTGAACTTATTATCTCTATCGCAACGCGTTGACCGGCGTTGCCTCAGAGCTACGCATTGACTGGCGTTGACCTAGGGCTACGCGTTGATCGACGTTGACTTTAGGGTTTCGCATTGACCGGCATTGACTTTCATCGCAATACGTTGACTGATGTTGACCTAGGGCTATGCGTTGACCGGTGTTGATCTAGGGCTACGCATTGACCAGTATTAACACAGTTTATACTCGTACATTTACTGGAATCTACACAGTTTAAGCTCTTAATGTGTTGGAGCGTGGCGATCTCAAATGTTAGGGCTGCATGACCAACTATTAAAGCTGATTCATCTGGATGTATGAATTTTATCCTGAAGTTGTTGGATGCTCAAGTTACGAGACCAACTAATGAATCTTATGCGTCAGTGACTTTTGCATATATATAGGATTTTTGGCAAACCCTCAGTCATCAACGGGTTTGATGAGCCTTTACCGACTACCGTTTGAGTCGGGCTAGCATGCATATTGTTTAAATCCGTTCTGCATGTAATGTTGTGCTAAAATAGTTAACTCTTTTAGTGTTACGATATCGAATACGTAGACTTCATCTTTCTTACAGGAATAGACTACCAGGCAACGCGTGTTAGATGCTGACTTATTCCTACTTAGGCTTCTGGATAAAATTCCCTAGACTTAGATTCCGGTGTCTTCTTCAGTCGGTGAAAGACTAAACAGGTAACGCGTGTTAGGCGTTGACTTATCCCTTCTTAGGATTCGGGATAAAATTCCTCGCACGTGTGAAGCACGGATTTTGGCATTATGAATAACAACCTGCCATAATATCGAATATGTGGGCTTTCGTCCTTTTTACGGTCAAAGACTAATCGGCAACGCATGTTAGGTACTGACCTATCCCTTCTTAGGCTTCGGGATAAAATTTCTCAGACTTGGATTCTGGTGTCTTTTTCAATCGGTGAAAGACTAAACCGGCAACACGTATTAGGCGTTGACTTATCCCTACTTAGGTTTCGGGATAAAATTTCTCAGACTTGGATTCTGGTGTCTTTTTCAATCAGTGAAAGACTAAATCGACAACGCGTGTTAGGCGCTGACCTATCCCTTCTTAGGCTTCGGGATAAAATTTCTCAGACTTGAATTCTGGTATCTTTTTTAATCGGTGAAAGACTAAACTGGCAATGCGTGTTAGGCGTTGATTTATCCCTACTTAGGCTTCGGGATAAAATTTCTCACGCGTGTGAAGCATGGATTTTGGAGTTGAAGGATGGTGTCTTTTCTTGGGGCAAAGACGAACCCGATACTGGAAAGAAAGAATTTTATATTCTATTTTCAATTGCAAAATAACCTCAAATTAGGATCTCCACTTTGAGAATCTGAGGAGTGAAACTAAGAGTGAGATCTCTACTATGAGAATCTAAAAGATTCGAATAATCCTAACTGTCGGAAGGCTTGATTATCGAACTAAAGGTGAATTTCTAGTTTATCGAGAGTGAATTATGATTTTGGCCCTAACTATAGGAATGTTTGACCAAGAGGGAGTTTGAGGTGACCCTAATTGTAGGAAGATTTGATCACTCGATTTAAAAGTGGACCTCTCGTTCATGGAAGGAACCAATAGGGGATTTTGGTTTTGGCCCTAACTGTAGGAAGGTTTGACCGAGTAGGAGGTTTGAGACGATCCTAACTGTAGGAATGTTTGATCGCTCGATTTGTGGACCTCTCGTTCATTGGAGGAATCGAGAGGGGATTTTGGTTGTGACCCTAACTGTAGGAATGTTTGACCAAGTAAACAGTGGGAGTGAGAGTACAAATCACAGTGGGAGTGTTGACTTGTACCGATTACTCAGTGGGGGTTCTTGGTGTCAAGTGATAAGAACTTAACACGAAGGAGTTTGACAATTCGTCAAGGATTAGGATATTAAAATTCCCAGTGCTATGTAGGGACTTTAATAGCAGTAGATTAGTGTTTATCACTTTGTTTGTAATGATCAGGTTATCCGTAAGAATATTACATTTAACATTCTTCCAGGAACTTCCCATTACATGAATTTTCTACCCCCACCTTTCTTTGCGAAACTGGGTCCAATGAGGAGCACATTGTCCTCAGTCGCATGTTCGGGTTATCCTTAAGAATATAAGATTCTCTAGGAACTTCCCGTGAAAGAAAGGAAACAATTTAGACTCATATATCTGTTGGAGTATTGAGAAGCAGTTTATACTCGTATACTCTTCAGAGTCTTGCTGTTCTCATTTGGCTTATCCCAGTGTTATGACGCCGGCTTCAACCAAGGTTTGGATGTTATTTTTGAGAGCAAAGCAAGCCTTGGTAGGATGAAAGATCCTCCTGTGGTACACACAGTACTTTAGATCCGCAGTATTGTCAGCTTCCTCCTGATTTGCGATAGGTGGTAGCTTGATCTTGTTATTCTCAAGGAGGGATTCGAAAATGGCTGGAACGCCTTCGTCCTTGAAGGAGTACTCTTTTTGGAGTCTCGGATCCAAAGTCTTTTGCTGTCTTCGGGGTTGTTGTTGTGACGTCTGATTAACATCAACAACTGCTGCAGGTGTCTTCCCCTTACTACGGGAGACGAAGCTTGAGTTTGGAGGGTTAGCCGTCGGTTGGCTTCTTTCGGCCTTCTTCCTTCTGAAGAAGCGTTCGTCTTGCTCCCCGCGCATCTTCAACTCTTTCCAGGTATCGGACGGTGATACTTCCATAACTTCCAAAATATCAATGGATAGGTTATTATGACATGTTTGGAGGATAAAATCCTCTGTTACTGGATCTCGACAATTCATCGCCTTATTTCGGAAGCGCTTGATGAAGTCATCGACCGTCTCTTCGTCATCCTGTTTCTCCTCAAAGAGCATCCTGATTGATACATCGGTGTCATCATCAAAGAAATTGCCGAGGAATAAACTTTCCATATCGTCCCAGCTGTTGATGCTTCCAGGCTTGAGACGGCGGTACCAATCGAAGGCAGGTTCGCGAAGGGTGCCAACGAATGACCAGACCATCAAAGGCTCATTGCCGAAGATCATGCATAAGTGAGACTTAAAGTAGATCAAATGTTGAGTGGGCGAGTCCTTTTCGTCGAACGGCGTGAAGTTGATCAAGTTGAACTTCGCTGGATACGGGATCGATTCCCACTCTCTTGGATAGGGACATGAAATGCCGGTCATTTTCACCTCTCGAGCAGACATCAGAGCGTTGATCTTGCTCTCGAGGTCTTTCATCTTCTTGTCCTCGTCTATATCATGCTTTAGACGATTTATGAGAGGAACAACTCGGCCACCCTGGCATTGTCATCTTCGGTGGTACCATCCCTAGCGTCATTGTCTTAAGTGGGGCCACCCCTAGCATTCTGGTCATCTGGAGGATTATCAACATTGAGATGTTCATCCACATCTGAATCGCTACTTGCTTGGTTAGCAACGTTGTGATGGCTGGATTCACCAAGTTGATTGGACAGAGCCTGAATCTGTTGGTCATGTTCTTCCTTCATCAGTATCATGGCCATTTCTAATTCGAACTTGAAGTTTTCTTTTTTGCTTAGCCAAAGCATCCTCGATGATTTTGGTCATTTGTTCAGCGTTGATCATGAACGCCTCACGAGATTGTCCTATGCTGAAAACCGTATTGTCAGAAGCGACTGCAGAGTTGGCATCTGATGCTTCATCATCCGAAGATAATCCACTATTCATCCTTTGATAGTCCCTACATCTAGTAGTTCCCGCGCGTAACCGAGTTATACGTTGGGATATGTCTAAAAAATGACAGGGACTGAAACTTCACGTTGACTTCCCTTTATTGACCATCTTGGAATACCGAGACCCTCTGTGGAGCGGTCTAATAGCACCCTAATGCCACTAGGAAGGAACCCTAGAGGGGGTGAATAGGGTTTATGCTAATCTAATCCGATTTATGCCAATTAAAAACTTATTAACAATATATCCTAGCAAATTAGATATACTACAAGATATATATGCAAGGATATGTAAATAACACAAGGGTAAACAAACTAAACTAGATAGTGGGCAATATAAACAACAAGCAATATACAAAGGCAATACAAGATATGAACATAAAAATAAGTACGCCAATGCAATCACAAACAAATGATATGTTCACGGAGTTCGGTCCCTACGACCTACGTCTCCGCTCCTCACCTCGAGGAGATCTCCACTATCACAACTGTGTTTCTACCCTCACACGAATAACATTTACACCATACAATATCGGTTTTCAACGTTCACCGATCAACATTCACAGTCTCACAATGTAACTACACTAACTACCACCTCAAGTGTTGGTCTCTAGCCTGTGTCTCCCTCAAGTGTTACGAATTACAACCTCTCTCTCGGCATTACCACCTACCCCACTCCTCTTGGGACGACCCTGTCTCTCACCACACACTCCTCTTGGTGTACTAGTGTATTACAAAGTGAATCCTCACAATTAAAGCTCGCAAATCAAATGATTGTTCTCTAAACAAGGTGAGAACTCAATTAAGCACAACTCAATGTTACAATCTCTCACAACCCCAAATATACTATGAATGCAAATACAATAAGCTCAAGTGGGTGTGTGTAACAAAGAGATTTAATAAATCAAACTAAACTCAAATAAATTCTAGCTTATGGAAATGAAAATCAAACAAACAATTAGCTAGATAAGAGTTTAGAAAAACTTCTCTAGATGACAAGAGAGAGAGAGAGAGAGAGAGAGATGAGTTGAAGCTCAAACACCAAAGGATGGTCTCTTCTAGCTCTTGTGAAATTATCTTCACAAACAAAATGCTTAAAAGCTTCTTAAACAAACTTTAAACAAACTTTTAAACCCTTGTTAAACTTTCTTAAACTATTCGCTTAGTTGGTTTTTGGTCTGAGTTATGAGGGGTATTTATAGAGACCCCAAGACACAAGAAAATCAAGGCAAAAGATCAAAAACCCAAAACATGACAAAGGCTGAAAAAACTAGTTGTTATAGCATCAGTCGACTGACGGTTTTCATCAGCCGACTGATGAGCTGACCGTTGTAGATATTTTTCAGCTCATCAATCGACTGACGAACGTTATCAGTCGACTGATGATCTCATCAGTCGACTGGTCAGTCGACCAAAACAAAACAGAGAGAAAATGACAACTACAGGCACTTTCATCAGTCGACTGGTCGGTCGACTGATGTCATCAGTTGACTGAACAGTCGACTGATAACAAGTATACATCCTGATTGAAACAGAAAATCTGATTTTCAAACCTCTTTTAAAAATAGCAAATAAAATCAGAAAAATATAAAACTTTGGGAAATGATTGTAAACATGCAAATGAACATGTTATAAAAACTGGTTTTCAAAAAGCATCTCCCAAATGAGAAATCTCTTCATTTTCATTTTTCAAAATAGTTCAAAAACATGAAAACTAAACATACATGTTTTTAACATTTGACTTAAACAAACTTTTGAAACTCTACAAAATAATTTTATAGACTTAAAGAAAGATGTAAACTATTGTTATGAAGTCTATAAACAAATTACTTAATATTTTCACAAATTACAATAGAATATGAAACATATAAAAGTGTATATGAATATATTTTTGTTTCATATCTATGAAATTAAACCAAACCAACTTATCCACATAAAAACAAACATGTATGATATTTATATGCTTGTAGAAACTTTGTTTGTGGATAAACGAAAAATATGTATATATGTATAACTATATATATACATAGAAATCAATAAAATGTGAGTGTATGTGATATTGAGCTTAGAGTACTTAACACACATAATATAAAACCTAAACTATATTACCCAAGCAATCTTGATCTTCAATAAGCTCTTCTTGGTAAACTTGTGGATGAAGCTTGAACTTGGATCTTCAACTTGAATTGCATAGGCTTCAACCACTATTCCGCCAACCTCCATTGGATATGATCGTTGTGGTGCAATTCCATCCATCCTCCGATGTATTGTTTGTCTAGAATAAATACAAAATACAAACACTAGACAAACAACATTAGAAGTAAATTGTTTGTAAATCATCATCAAAACAAAAGGACCCAACACGATCTTGGGGGAGCTACACGCTAATAATACTACACTGATAAGCTTGGCACACGGACAATGAAAGTCCGTTTCTTGGGTATCTCTCTTTTGAGATCTGTTCGTACCCCCGGCCTGATAGTACAACTCATCGGCATGATGACCGGAGCTATCTATCGTGTGTTGGCACGACTTCTCAGGTATAACGTCGTCGTCCGACGAATGCGTTTCCTTCTGAGGAATTGTTGCCTTGTTGGTGTTCTCAAGAGTCACGCGTTTGGAGCCACGCTTTTGTGAGCGCGGGATCTCAACGGACTCTTGGAATTTGACTCGCGATCCGATGCGGTCGGTTATTAGAATTTTCTCTTTATGAGAAGGCTTTATATTATCATGAGGGGTGTGCGACCTCCAGCTCGTTGAGTTGCACGGGGTTCATTCACTGGGCCCAAGCGTTCTTTAATAGGAGTTTTGTCTCAATCTTCGTGTAAAGGACCCATGCGATCCTTCAACGAAATTCTAATTCTGGAAAGATCTACACTGCCGTATTGTTCCATCGGAGGCGCAGGAGCGAAAGGAACGGGATTAGGTAGAGGCGCCTTAACTGCCTTCGGTGCAGTTTTAGGCGCTGTCTTAGGCTTTGGCACCGAAACGTACTTAGATCTTGGTGACTTTTTGACAACCTCTTCCTTTTGCAATTCTTATGCCTTTCGCACAAGGATTCGGGCATGCGCAAGAAGTGCACGGCGCTTCTGGATATGCTCCTCGAGAGTAGAACGGGTTCGTTTGACACAAACCCATTTGTTAATCGGAGGTTGGGAGGAGGATCCCAATGCTTGTTGTGGCTATAGCTTAGCTACTTGGTGCTTTCTGAACTCCAGATCCGCTTGGTAATGGAGTCTGTCTACCTGATCCAAAGTCTTGGCGAATTAGCGCGCAAGGTGTTGGCGTTGCCTTTGACGTATTCTCTTTGATAGAGTTGGCGCACCTTCAGCAGTTAACTCCTTGATCGAGGAGAAGTTCAGATCTGTAGATCTTGCCTCATTGGACGCTAGCGGATCATTGCAAGGTGCAATTGCAGCAACGGTAGCGGGGAGATCGCCTTCTTGGGTCTTCAGATCTGAAGACCAGCGGATCTTCCGGGAGGAGGAGACCTTCCTACACTTATGAGGAGAATACGATCTAGGGGAGGAAGACATATACTCCTCGTACTTTAGTTGGTCTAACTCGTATTCGACCTCTTCGTCAACTGGGATGAGGATCCTTGGTTACGACACTACAGCCTCAGCAACGAGGCTGTCGGCTCCTACTGTGGTCGCCAGCTTGTTTGGTTTAGAAATTGCTTTCATTGATGAATTCATTATAACTTTGGGAATTACAATAAATTCAAAAGAAATAGTCTTTTTATAAGACTCTTACACAATGAAAATTTAAAAGCTACAATCTCCTCAAACAAACACAACGAATGTTTATCCCCCGCTGCTTGCGTGGGATCTTGGCCTGTGACGGGGATGTTGATATCTGTGGACTACCAACGATTAGATCAGTCCGGAGTTTCATTGATTTGCAAAGGAATCAAGAAACCGAAGCAATTATCTCGACAACAGCGAGATAATCACTCTTCTCGAGATCACAACTAGGTACGATCTCAAGGGAAGGAACCGGGTACTGTAGATCTGATGAAATCTTCTTTTTTATGCTGAAGAACTCGATCTGATCTCCTCATCCTCTCTAAAAATTCATGGCTCTTCAGTTTCCAATTCAGTAGGGCTTCGTCGACGCTCGAGAGTTCCAGATCTGTGCAAATGAAGGCCCTGAGGCTGTATTTATAGGCTTCGGGATCTCTGTTTTCGGATAAGAATGACTGATTCACTCTTATCCTTAGTTGTAACCACTTTATCACTTTCTTGGATGATATTTAGATCAGTTGAAACAAATCCGGGCGAAAACAGCTTCAAAATAGCAGAAAACGACTTTTCTGGGCTGCAGACACCCTCAGTGTCTCGGCCGTGGCCGAGACACTTGGGGGTGTCTCGGCCCTTGCCGTGTCTCGGTCTTGGCCGAGACACTTGCGGTGTCTCAGCTAAGGCTCGGGGCATTGTTTCGTGCATCCCGTCCGTTTCCGTCGTATCTTCGTCGTCCGAGCTCGGAATCGCACAATTCAAAGTACGTTGGAAAGCCGAAGAGGAGATCTACAAGCTCCCATAGTTGAATCACATATGGAGTAGATGGGACATTCATATTTCATAAGCGACGCGTAGCTCCCGATCAGTTCGTCTTTTCATTATTCTGAAGTTCCGTTGCTTCACATACTTCGTCGACTCACTTCATGCACTTGTCGACATCAAATAAGCGTCCGTGACTCGGATAGTGACGTTCATCGTCTTCTCTTTGTCTCGAGCCACGTACGAGAGCTCGTAGGAAATTTTTTACACCTACAGTGTGACCCAGCCTCAAGTGGCCGAGACAACCACGTCGGAGGACTCCGCCCAAGCAAGCACATGGGGTTCTATCTCCCCCAAGCCCATCATGGCCGATCCGAAGGCAAAGGATGAAAGTTCAAGGGCTGGTCGATGGGTCATTGAACAATCCTTGCAGGCCCCCATGCAAGAGGAGACGACAATTCATGTCGGCGCGGACTGCGCCTTCGCCGTTAACGTGAACACTCCCCTCTCCAAAAGAACCCAACGGCAACGCAACTCTCACCCGCAAAAGGCCAAGTCTCGAATCAAGTGAGAAGGCAAATCAGGTGAGCACCCCCCCCCGATTCGGGCGGGCTCCCCTACAGCAACAGAGTTCCCCATCCGGGTGGACTCCGCAACTCAGTTGAGCCCACCTACGCAGACGGGCTCCACCTTTCAGGCGAGCTTCCCAAATCAACGGGGGTAGCCGTTCCGTTTGACTACATGTGCCTAGCGTCCATCTCTGACGACGATGATGACGATTGCTCGGCAGTAGCAGCATCACAAACCTCAAGCTCAGTTCAGGGCGAGCGTGCAAATATGTACATGACCGACATCCCTGATGAGATATCCAGGAGACTCGATGAGCAACAAGCAACCATCAACTCTCTGAAGAAAATGATGGAGAAAGCTTCTGGGTAAGAAGAAGAAGAAGAAGAAAGAGAGGACTTCGCAGAAATCCTCAAAGCACAAAGAGCGGCGCCTACTCCTTCTCACTCCTCTTCCGAGTCATCTGGAGGAACGTCATCTTCGGGTCATAATCCAAGAGACAAAAGGCTCGACGAGATCCAAAATCAACTCGACGCCTTGAAGCTCCAGAAGCACATGAACAAGCTGGGGTTGTCAGACCATATCCAATCGAATGAGATACAGTCTCCTACCCGGCGAAGTTTCAGCCACTAGACCTCCTACAGTTCAACGACAAGGGTTCCCTACCCAGCATATTTACTACTTTCAGGCGTAAACTGGACACATAGTGGGGAATGATCCCATTATGACTCGATTATTCATTGGTACTCTCAAGGGGGTCGCTTTCGAATGGTTTCGCAGATTGGAGCCTGATCCATCACTTGCTGGAAGAACATGGAAAGACTCTTCATGGCCAGATTCTTTGACGATGACAAAGAAGTATATGTGGCCACCCTGTTAGCTGTAAACCAGAAGAGGACAGAGTCTGTAAGCAACTTTGTCAAGAGGTTTAGGAACCAATCGCTGCATACACATGATCGGATTTCCGAGGCCACTCTCATTGAGATGTGCCGGAACAATCTCTCCATTGACATCCTATCTAATATGGGCGCGGTCATAGCTCGCTCGTGGAAAGAATTAATCCGCCAAGGAGAGCAAGTCGAGAGCATGCTCAAGCGCATGGATGCTGAAGGGCCATATGAATTTCAAGGGAGTGGTGACCAAGACATCTTGGTAGTGGAAACCACCTCCTCATCCAAACCCTCTTCACAATAGAGGGGCAATGCTTCGAAGCACAAGAAGCCCTCGATAGCATTTGCTGAGTTCGCCAACTCGGACCCAAACTATGGGTCCGATTGCGAAGACTTGGCTACTATTGGCCAAAGATGATCGGTGACGCTTAAATGCGTTAATCGCCGGAGAACCTACAACCAACAACGACTTCATTGCCCATTTGTAGTGGAGACGTTCTACTCGAATGGGTAATGTATCGGGATTACTAGTAGTCCCGTATGTTTTGTTTATGCTTCAAGAATCGTACGAGACTACTAGTCCCGTACGTTAAGCAGTGACATTTTGGCTCTGCCAAGAAAATCTACAGGACTACTAGTGCCGTGGGTTTGCTAGGCAGAGTTAAGTTGTGCTGCCTAAATCTACAGGACTAGTAGTCCCGTAGATTTGTCGAGCCATATATAGCCTAGATGTGCCTTAAATTAGGGCACAACATTCCTAGTCGTCCTCCCTCTCTCTCTCGATCTCCCTCTCCCAAACCCAATCTATCTCCCGACCTCCCTCTCTCCCAAACTCAATCTCTCTCCCTCAATCTCTTTCTCTCATTCTATTGATTCCTTCCCAACTCACCTATTCCTCCCTCAAATTTCTCTCACCCAAAGATCCTCCGGCTTTGTTAAAACCCGACACCATTTAATCTCTCCGACGCCGACGAAATTCAAAATTTCATCAAGGTATAAATTTCTTATTTTTTTCATAATTTTCTCAATATTGTTTAGTTAATATTGTATATTTAGAAATATTTTAATTTGATTATCAATATGAAAAAAATCTAATTTGCATATGATGAATTTTAATTCTTTAGTTAAAATGGCGAATGAAATGCATACTATTTGCTTATTCAATAGAAAACTGAGTGTTGGAATAAATAATATGTCTATATACGAAGGAGGCTCTAGAAAATATTCATGTTATCTAGAAATTGCAATTTTGAAAGAATGATGGAGCAAATATACAGAGTTACTATAATTAATCATGCCGAAAATGCCATTAAGGTCTTCTGTAATTATCCAATAAATGAAAAAATAATAATTGCTGTAGAGATCACCAATGATCAAGAATTGAATGACATGGTACAACTTGCAAAAAAGCAAATCTCAATCAAGTTGTTCATTGAAAATATTCTAATGTATGGGGTTGCCGAAGTTTCATATGCTCACAGAGAGTTCTCCCGCATGCTTGAAAATCAAATCTCATTATTTCAAAGTGCATTGCACTTAAAAAATGACTCGGGTGCAATGTCAAGTGACGTGTTCCACAACGTGTCGAGTCATGTTTCAGTTAATTTACCGGTTGGTTCTATTATAGAATAGGATGGGGATGTATATGCCGATGATGATAATGAAGATGTTGAAAAGGAGGAATGTCTTGATAGTATGCAGTGTGCAATTGGAGAAACCGATGATGACGCCCGTTGGATAGATGAATATTACGTAAACAATGATTATGTAGAGTCTAAAGAATCGTTGCCAGAAGAGTTTCAAAATAACGAGCGGATAAATGCCTCACAAGCTGAGTTCGTTGAGCTTGGTCCTAATTTCGATCGGCCCGAGGACTTCACTTTCAAAAAAGGAGATCTTTTCGAGAATAAGGAAACCTTAGTTTTTGCTATACGTGAATGTGTAAGTAAATTGTGAAAATTATAATAGTGTTTTCAATCAATTGTTAGCTTTTGGTTTCTTATATATATATCATTATATCTTTTTATGTAATTGTAGATAGGCACTATGGCCGACATAGAGGGGATTGCAAATGAGAGCATAGCTACCGCCATAGGAGATTCAGTACACGTATCGATATTGCATCGGATAGTGGCGAGGGTTCGTAGAGCTTTTCATCAAACTCGTGAGGATCGGCATGAAGGTCGTGAGCAAATGGCGCAAGAGGATATGGTATATGGACACCGACGAAGACATGGTAGATCTTGCACGCACGGCGATGAAGCTGGTCCATCACAGCAAGCTGGTCCATCACAGCCCCACACACAACCTAAGAGCGAGCATATACAAGCTCAAGTCGAAGGAGGCCGCCGACGATCTGAGCGGGTGCGAAGAGGGAGACAACACGGGAAGGACGGACTTTTAGGTTGTTAGCTTTTCCACTTAGACTATATATTGTCGTATGGATAGACTTTGATACGTTTGGATTTGTTTAACTTAGACTATATATTGTCGTATGGGTAGACTTGATACATTTGGATTTATTTAGAGTATTTTGTCGTATTGGTATGCATATGACATATATATTGTGTTGTGATGTTGTGAATTGATTAAATTTGTTATTATTCGGTGTTTATTTCGTAGAATTTGGATTTATTGAGAGTATTTTGTGATATCGTGTATTTTGTCGGATTTGTGTTGTGATGTTGTGAATTTATAACTTTTATTAATGTATACAATATGGATGCTATATTTTTTGCGCAAATTTTGGTCAAAAAATATTGTATATGAAGCTAGAGGCATGTGCATGTTTTTGTTGGTCTTTTTGTTTTGATGATGTTTTAACAAATAATTTATGACTAATATTGTTTGTCAAGTGTTTGTATTTTTTTATTTATTCTAGACAAACAATGCGTCGGAGGTTGGTTGGATTGAGCCTACATGAGCACATCAAAAGGAGATTGCCAGAATAGTGAAGTGAAGTAATACAATTCAAGTTAAATATCCAATATCAAGCTTCATCCGCAAAGTATATCAAGACGAGCTTAATTGAAGATCGAGATATCTTGGGTAAATTAGTTTAGGGTTTATACTTGTGTGTTAATACTTTGAGCTCAATATCACACATACACACAATTCTTAATTTTGAGTAATTTTAATAAAATATTGAGTTATTAGTTTTTAGACTTAACAATTATTATATACATATTTTATTAAGTCTATAAAATCATTTTATAAAGCTTCAAAATATTGTTTAACTCAAAGGTCAAAAATCAAGAAGTTTATATACACATGTATTTACAAGTTTTGCAAAATAGTAAATTTTCACAAATACAAACTGATATATCAAAAATTCCTTCTTTAACATGTTTGTTTTCATGTTTATAAATATTTCCCAAAGTTTTATTAATTTTGGAATTAATTTGTTATGTTTAATTGAATTTACAAAATCAAGTTTTAAATAAGTTCATGTTCGTGCACATGTTTATGCATGTTTTTGCAAAACAGATGAGTTTTCACAAATGGGAAATAAAATTTAAAATTTTATTTTTCTAACATGTTCTATTACATTTTTATAACCATTTCCCAAAATTTTATCATTTTTTGAGTTGGTTTACTATGTCAATTTGATTTTACAAAATTAGGTGTTTCACCAGTTTTTAGAATCTGGAATATCTGTGTTCAAACAATTATTTCTCTCAATTGAGAAGTGATATTTAGTAAATTCTTTCTCTAACATGTTTACCTACATGTCTAGAAACTTTTCTCAAAATTTTATGTTTTATGGAGTTGATTTATTATTTTTAATTGATTTTACAAAGTCAGGTACACAAATTTCCAAAATCTGCCAACACTGTTCCAACGCCTATATCATCAGTCGACCAAAACTACTGTTCAGTCGACTGGTCGGCATTTTTCCAAATAACGGCTAGTTTTTTCCTGGTTTTGTTTTTTGGGTGTTTTGCTTCATTTTTTGGCCTTGGGGTGTTGCCTTGAGTTCTTATAAATATCCCGCATCCCTCAACACTAAGACCTATCCAAGAAGTGTTTTTAAACAAGTTTAAGAGAGTTTTAAAAAGAGTTTTAAGTGTGTTTAAGTTTGTTTAAAGTTTTTTTAGCCTTGTTTTTGTTGGCCTTTTTGTTTTGATGATGTTTAACAAACAATTTACTACTAATGTTGTTTGTCTAATGTTTGTATTTTCATATATATTCTAGGCAAACAATTTGTTGGAGGTTGGATGGAATCGAGCTTTTACGATCATATCCAATGGAGGTTGGCGGAATTGTGGAGTGAAGCCTATGTCATTCAAGTTAAAGATTCAAGTTCAAGCTTCATCCGCAAGTGTACCAAGTTGAGCTCATTGAAGACCTTCATCAAGCTTGGGTAATTTAGTTTAGGTTTTATATTATGTGTGTTAGTACTTTAAGCTCAATCATATACACACACATTTTAGTTTTGGTTTCTATGTATATATATAGGTATATATATATATACATACATGTTTTGGTTTCTAAGTTTATATAAATATGAAATTACATCTTTCATATTTATTGTTTTGGTTTTTCAAGTTTTAATATGAAACAATTGAATACAATTGAAAATACATTTCTTGATTCATACTTATATGCATATTAATGTTTTTATCAATATCAATGTTATATTTAATGAAATCATATTTATTGTTTTGAAAAGTTTACAAAATATGCAATTTTGACCAAATACTGTATTCTTGGTTTATGGACTTGATAATACATTTTTACATCTTTTCCTAAGTCTATAATGCCATACAAAAGTTTCCAAAAATTTGTTTAATTCAATATGTCAATAACATGTAATGTTTAGTTTCATGTTTTTGAACGTATTTGCAAAATAATGATATTTTACAAATGGGAAATGCAATTTGAAAAATTCATTTTGTAACATGTTCATTTACATGTTTATATACATTTCCCAAAGTTTTACTATTTTTGGATATCATTTGATATGTTTAATATATTTTCAAAAGTCAGCAAAACAACTTTCAAAACCTAAAATTCATTGTATCAGTTTGCGGTCGACCTCCACGGTTGACCGCCTTGAGTCCAGAGACTCAGTAAGTTTTTCAGAGGCTCGCAGTCGATCGTGACGGGCGACCAGATGCTCTCGCGGTCGCCCGCCACGGTCGATCGGATGATGTCCAGAGCCCAGAATGAGCTTCTGGACCTGCTCGCGGTCGACCGCGCGTTTTCCACGGTTGACCGCCGATCTGACCATTGGGTTCCAACGGCTATTTTCTGATTTGTTTTTCTATGGGCTTTTTGGTCATTTCCTTAGGGTTTTTGCTGAGGTTTTGGGTGACTATAAATACCCCATTGCATTCAACTCTCCCACCAACTAATGGAATGTTTTAAATAAGTTTAATCAAGTTTTAAACAAGGGTTTAAGTTTGGTTTAAGTTTGTTTAAAAAGCTTTTAAGCATTTGAGAGTTTGTTTTGTGCAAACAATTTCACAAGAGCTTGAGGAAGATCATCCATCGGTGTTTGAGCATCCAACTCTTCTCCCTCTCTCTCTTGATCTATAGAGAAGTTTCCTTAAACTCAATTCTAGCTATTTATTGTTTTGTTTCTAATTTTCATAAGCTAGATTTCAATATTGAGTTTCATTGTTTTATTGATACTCTTTGTTCACACACAACCTATTGAGCTTATTGTATTTACATTCATAGTATAATTTGGAGTTGTGGGTTTGTGACTTAGAGAGTGAGCTTATATTGTGTTCTCATCCATTATTAGAGAACAAATAATTTGTTGTGAGCCTTAATTGTGAGAAACACTTTGTAATACACTT
Organism: Asparagus officinalis; assembly: GCF_001876935.1. Taxonomy (NCBI): domain Eukaryota; kingdom Viridiplantae; phylum Streptophyta; class Magnoliopsida; order Asparagales; family Asparagaceae; genus Asparagus; species Asparagus officinalis. The sequence goes on from NC_033796.1 coordinate 52,515,683, forward strand.
GTACACCGAGAGGAGTGTGTGGTGAGAGACGGGGTCATCCCAAGAGGAGTGGGGTAGATGGTAATACCTAGAGGTATATAGGTTGTAATTGTAGGCGTCAAAAATTGCCTATGGGTCCCCACACGCGGCTCGAGACAAAGAGAAGACGATGAACGTCACTATTCGAGTTACAGAAGCTTGATTGACGTCGACAAACGCTTGAAGTGAATTGACGAACTATGTGAAGCAACGGAGTTTCAAAATAACAAGGATACGAACTGATCGGGAGCCCCGCGTCACTTACAAAAGATGAAACGCCCCTCATGTCTCAGTTTACTCCACAATGATTCAATCATTGGAGCTTGTAGATCTCCTCGTCGGCTTTCCAAGGCAATTTGAATCACTCAAATCCGAGTTCGGATGAAGAAGTTACGGTGGAAACGGACAAACACGCGAAACAACAGTCTCAGCCTAAGCTAAGACACCCCGAGGTGTCTCGGCCAAACTATGACACCCCAAGGTGTCTTTGTTTGGCCAAGACACCCAAGGGTGTCTCGGCCTAAGCCGAGACACCTAAGGGTGTCTCGGCCTCGCTGAGAGGCCAAGACACCCAAGGGTGTCTCGGCCTAAGCCGAGACACCTAAGGGTGTCTCGGCCTCGCTGAGACGCCCGAGGGTGTTCTGGGGCCCTAAAAAGTAGTTTTTTCGCTGATTATGCGGTTTTAACCACCTGAATTCCCCGGAGCCTATAAATACAGCCCAAGGGCCTTCATTTTTTTCAGATCTGGAATTCTCGAGTGTTGGTAAAGCCCTGCCAAATTGAGGAGTGAAGAGCCACGAATTTCAGAGAGAAGGAGGAGAGATCGGATCGAGTTCGTCGGCATAAAGAAGAGGAGTTCGTCAGATCTGCAGTTCTCGTGTTCGTCCCTTAAGATTACCCCATTGTGGTGATCTTAAGAAGAGCAATTATCTCAATGCTGTCGAGATAAGCGCTACGACTTCTTGATTCCTTCGCGAATCAGCGAAGCTCTGCCCGATTTTTCAATCAACGAAGCTCTGCCCGATTTTTTAGCAATCAGATCTGATCGGCGGTGGTCCACGGATATCAACATCCCCGTCACAGGCAAAGATCCCACACAAGCAGAAGACCGATAAACGATCTCTGCACTGTTTGAAGAGAATTATAATTCTTTTTTTGTTTTCATTGTGTAAAGGTCTTATAAAAAGACTAATTTTTGTTTTCGTTGTAAACGTCTGAAGTTTGTAATGAATCCCGCAATGAAACAATCAATTTTCTCCGCAAACAAGTTGGCGACCACAGTGGGAGCCAACAGCTCTGCTGCCGAAGCTGTCGTGCCGCAGCCGACGATCAAGATCCCGGTGCTCGAAGAGGTCGAATACGAATTCGACCAGCAAAAATTCGAGGAATATATTTCCTCCTCCTCCTCCAGATCTGTTCCTCCTCATAAGCGCAGGAAGATCTCCTCCTCCCATAAGATCCGCCGGTCTCCAGATCTGAAGATCCAAGAAGTCGATCTCCTCGCCGTCGAAGCTACAGTTGCACCTTGCAATGATCCGTCAGCATCCAATGAGACCAGATCTGCAGATCTGAACTCCTTCACGATCAAGGAGTCGACTGCTGAAGGCGCGCCAACTCTATCAAAGAGAGCACGTCAAAGGAAACGCCAACGCCTCGCACGTCAACTCGCCAAGGCTTTGGATCAGGTGGATGGACTCCGTTACCAAGCAGATCTGGAGTTCAGAAAACGCCAAGTGGTTAATCTATCGCCACGACCAGCATCGAGATCCTCCTCCCGACCTCCGATTAACGAATGAGTTCGTGTCAAACGAACCCGTTCTACTCTCGAGGAGCGAATCCAGAAGCGCCGCGCCTTGCTTGCACATGCCCAGACCCTTGTGCGAAAAGCACAGGAAATGCAAAAGGATGAGGCAGTTAAGAGATCGCCGAGATCCAAACAAGTTTGGATGCCAAAAGCCAAATCAGCGCCTAAGGCAAAAACAAATGGAACTATCATTAAGCTTTTGTCAACTTCAGATCCCGAACCTCCGGTGAAGCCCCACCGCAGCGTGGATTTCCCCAAGTTCAGGATTCCTCTGAAGGATCACCTCGGTTCTCTACCCGAAGATCGAGGCAAAGCGCCTGTTAAGGAACGCTTAGAACCGTTGATGGAACCCCGAGCAAACATCCAGACAGGGGGTCGTACGTGACCTCCTAACAAGTTGATTTCTGCAACGTCCCGCTTGGGGGTACGTGCAGAAAACCAGGAGCCCGTTAAGGTTTCACCTTCACAAAGGTGTGATTCTAAACGTGTGACTCCTGTAGACGTCAAAAAGGCGATGTTTACTCAGATGAAAACGCATCAGACAGACGAACACGTTATACCTGAGAATCAATGTAAACAGCCGATAGGTTGCTCTGACCGCAACGTCGATGAGTTGTACTATCGGGCTGGGGGTACGAATAAATCTCGAAATAGAAGTACCCGGGAAGCGAACTCTCACTGTCCGTATACCAAAATGATCAGGGTAGTATTATCAGCGTGTAGTGTCCTAAGACCGCTCCATGGAGGGTCTCCGTATTTGAGAGGATCTCTGCAGAAGCATTGAAACCCAAATCAAGGCGTTTTAGCAAGAGACGATCGGGCAATCGAGATGACGAACTCCCGATAGTAACCATCAACATGGTCGATAAGGGGAAATCTCCGATTACTTCTAACCCCGATTTCTCCCCAGGAAAGAAAGTCAATTCGGGGATAGCCCAACTAATGTCTCGGCTTCAATTAGAAACCGCCGGACCTGAACAATCTGTAGTCATCGCTAACATGGCTGATAAGGGGAAATCAACCCGACCTTCTGATTTGGACCCCCTCATATCACATCGTCTAACTCGGCTACATGCAGGAACTATTAGACGTAGAGACTATTTGAGGATGAACAGGGGATTACCCTCGGACGCTTGCTCAGCAGTCGCTTCAGAGGCCACCGTATCCAGTCTTGGGCAATCTCATGAGGTGTTTACGATCAACACCGATGATGTAGCAAAAATAGTTGAGGATGCTCTAGTCAAGCAGAAGCAAATATTCAAGATTGAAATGGAAATGGCTATGCAGGAGATGAGGCAAATGCACGACCAACAAATCTGAGCTTTGTCGAATCAGATAGGTGAATCCAGCCATCGCAACAATGCTAATCAAGCAGATAGCGATTCAGATGTGGATGAACATCTTAAGGCTGATGACACTCCCATTGACCAGAACGTTAGGGGTGGTCCTACTAAGGACAACAATACTGGGGGTGGTCCCACCAAATATGACAATGCTGGGGGTGGCCCCGTTATTCCTCTCAGGAATCATCCAAGATCTGATACAGACGAGGACGATAAAATAAAGGACCTCAAGAGAAAAATCAACGCCCTGATGTCTGTTCAGAGGATAAAAAGGACCGATATTCCGTCTCCCTACCCAAGAAAGTGGGATTCGATCTCATATCCGGCAAAGTTCAACCTGATCAACTTCACGCCGTTCGACGGGAAGGGCTCGTACACTCAACATCTGATCTACTTTAAGTCCCACTTGGGTATGATCTCCGACAATGAAGCCTTGATGGTTCGGTCATTCGGTTGCACCCTTCGCGGGCCTGCCTTCGATTGTTACCGCCGTCTCAAGCCCGGAAGCATCAACAGTTGGGAGGACCTGAAGAGCATGTTCCTCACTCATTTCTTCGATGATGACGCCGAAGTGTCAATCAGGACACTCTTCGATGAGAAACAGAAAGACGGAGAGTCGGTGGATACCTTCATCAAACGCTTCCGCAATCAGGCAATGAACTGCAAGGATTCCGTCACGGAGGAATTCGTCTTGCAGACCTGTCATAACAACTTGTCCATTACCATCTTGGACGTTGTGGGAGTAGAGCCGCTCAATACCTGGAAAGAGTTGAAGGTGCGCGGAGAGCAGGCCGAACGCTTCCTCAGAAGGAGGAAGGTCGAAAGAAGCCAACCGATGGCTAACCCTCTGAATCCGAGCTTATTTCCTATGATGAAGGGAAGGCACCTACAACAGTTGTTGACGTTAATCAGACATTGCAACAGCAACCCCGAAGACAGCAGAAGACTTCTGATCCGAGGCTCAAAAAAGAGTACTCATTCAAGGACGAAGACGTTCCAGCCATCTTCGAGACCCTTCTTGAAAACAACAAGATCAAGCTGCCACCCATCACGAATCAGGAGGAAGCTGATAATACTACGGATCAGAAGTACTACTGATAATCACATTTTATTACAATTTTATACCCTCATTATCTATTGTATATGAATAAATATATCACTAATAATTATTTTTATTGCAGGTTAATGAAGAAATAATGAATAAAAGCCTAAAAGACTTCAACTTCCTCATTTTGTAACCTTTATAGAAGCCGGAGAAAATAAAAAATCCAATATGAAGAAAATTATATTCAAGATGGTTGGCCGCAAAGAAACGACGATATCTCCCAATCCGGAAGACGGAATTTAACATATAATATATAAAAATCGCCTATCTCGATGAGACAAAGCCAACCGTGAAGTCAAAGTTACTATTGGAGTATCGATACAGGCATCGATGCGGGCATCGATGCCGGCATCGATACCCTGGGCAGTTAGTTACGAATCTAAGGCTGATTTTTGATGTTTTTGGATAAGATTTCAATCCAATGGCTCTCATTCACTGATGTTTACTATAAATAGGGGTAGAGAGTGAGGGGTTCGAGGTGTGAAAATTTTTGTAACTCCTTTTGGAGAGGAGGGCTACTCTTAATTGAGAAGGCCTTCCAAAATTGTAACTTTTAGTTGCAATTAATAAAAATAATTTTTTCTCTTCTTCTCTTTATTGGATGATGAAGATGAAGATGAAGATGGAGAATTATTTGAAGGTTTGCATTTCTTTTCTTTTTCTCTTTTATTGCTTATTAGTTTAGATTTATTTCTATGCTTGTAGTTAGATTTTATTTTCTTGTTAAATAGCCAAGAGGCTAGAACCCTCTTGCCTTAGATTTATTTTATGCTTATAGAGTAGATTTATTTTCGTGCATTTAATTCTTGCAATTTTATTTTGTAGTTTAGATTTTGTAATTCATTTTGTAGTTAGATTTTAATTTATTACACTATTCACTTTGAGGCTAGAACCCTCTTGGGTTTAGTTTTTCTTTTTATTTATTTTTATTTTGTTTGATTCGCCTTTAGGCTAGAACCCTCTAGGGAATCACATTTTTCTAAGAAGTGGGTTCAATTGTAGATTACCCATATCTATAATTGAATCCTTCATCTTTAATTTCTTGCATTTTCTTTTATTCTAGAATTTTGTTCTTCATTCTTGATTTTTTTTTTATTTGTTTCTTGATTTTATTCATATTTCCTTCTCACCTTATTGTTCATACTCACTCTCATTTACACTTTGCACCTATTTACACACCACTTTCACTCTCTCAATCTCTTCACAATCACATTCACTTATCACTCCTACTTGTCACGCACACAACATAAGAACCGATTTCATATTTTCTCCTACAAAACACCTTCCTCGTGGGATCGATATCTTAAATACTATAACTTGACACGGTTGTGCACTTGCAACCTTTTTGGTACATGTTTATGCCGCATCAAGTTTTTGGCGCCGTTGCCGGGGAAGGTGCTTAAGTAGGTTTTAATTATTTTGGTTCTTTAACTTGTGTGTTTATTGTGAAAGAACTACTTGGAGATTAAAGATCAAGAATTGGAGATTGAGGAATTGGAGATTCACTTGTGGTAAGTCTTCTTCTTTATATTTTTAATTCCACACCTTTAGTTAGTTTCTCACAATTAGTGACAATTAGGATCTAAAAAAATTATTATTTCCGTTGACCATAATAAAATTCACCCTCCACTTTGACATTTACTAACAAGATAATAAATCCAAACAATTTCCCCTTCTCATGTGTTTGATTGTTAACCCTAATTAAAAAAAAGAAAAAGATTTTTTTTCCATCCTTTTTAGTTGCTTTTAATTCATAGGGTTGCATTTCATATAGTTAGTAGGAATTCACCAAGTGATTTGAGCATCTTGATTTGGCACACACTTCAAAATATTTTTAAGGGCAAAACCCCATAATCAAGATAAGGTGAGGGATTTCATCACCCTTTCCTTAGCCCAAAAATCACTAATTCCTCACTACACCACCCAAGCCTAATAAAACTCATTAGACGTTGGCCCAAAGGATTCGAGCCCAATAAGGAACAAAGAATCCTTAAGTGAACCGGTTTAAGTTTTCTTGGATTAGTTGGTGTCTAAGGCAAGGTTTAGGGGTTGCGTAAAGCGCTCCGCAAGGAATGAGGTACTTAATTGATCTTTGATCACCCTCTAGTACTATCCTTACCTGGCTAACTACCCGGATAAAACTTTTATCTTTTCACTTAAGGAATTTTTGGTTAGGAGCTAGTCTAGTTGAGTTAGGCTTAACTCTAGAGTTAGAGTGATTGAAAAGTGATTGATTTTGATTTGTTTTAGTTAGGATTTTCTTTTTTTTCTTCTTAAAAAAAACTAACTTTTATTTTTCCAAAAAAAAAATAAATAAAAAGAAATTGTTTTTGGTGCATGCAAAACGTGGACAAATTCATTTTGAACAAATGACTAATCCACAAGTTTTTCAAAATTTATGTTATCCCAATATGATTGAAATTTCCAATGAAGTTCGGGAGTTTGTAGAGAGTCCATATCAGTATTCGGTAAATGATCCATTTTTTCCAACCTACAACCCAGGTTGGGCAAGTTACACAAACATTGCATGGAATCAGGAAAACCACTCCGAAACTCAAAACTTCACTCCCTCTTCGACCCAACATTTTCCTAGGAAAAACACAGTTCCTTTCAATTCTCATCCACAATTTCAACAACCCAATCTGTCACATCAAAATCAGTCTCCTCATCATCAAGTTGTAACTCACACTCCTCTTGATACAGATCATGATGAACGTCTCAATTTTTTGGAAAAATGTTTTGAAATCATTATTAAGGCCTCCACACTAGCCACGGATATGTTAACTCAAACATCCTACACGATGAACTCCTTTATGCAATCAACCGAACTCATACTTAACTCTAACACTCAAGCCATAGCTAGATTAGAAACCCACATTGATCAACTAGCTAGTGCCATAAGTGAAGGAGAGGAAGTAGAAATTTTGAGTCAACACGTGGTCAATCCTAAGGACACTCAAATGAATCCACTACAGTCAGGAAAACATGTCGATAATCAGGAAAGAACACATTTAAGCCAAATTCTTGTTCCAATTCATTCTTCCCCTGATAATTCAATTCAAGAAAGACCGGAGGAGGAAGAAGAAGAGTCAGATTCAAGTTTTGAGGAAATTTTTGGTGAGGAGCTAAAAATATTAGGAGAAGCAGATCAGGTTTGTCAAAATAAAGAAACTGTGTTAAACAATTGCTGCTTTGAACTGAATTTTGAAAAACTCTTTCTTGATGAACTAAGATTTTTGGAAAATAAACAACAACCAAATTTTTACACATCAACCATGAATCTTGGGGTTGAGAAAATTGTTAAAGAAAGATTGGTTGTTAGAGAACAAACATTCACAAATCAAGAATCTAAGTTCAATATGCATGACACCAATAATACCTACCTTCCATTGCCACAAAAATCATTGAACACCCCGGAATGCTTAGAATTTCAACACATTGTTGATTATATCATGTTGAATTTATTTAAAATCCGTGGGAGAATTTTCAGCAATAAGGTAGGATTCAATGTAGAACATGAACTCTTCATGTTGAATATTTCATTCTACATTGATTATTTTGTTTATTTCGGAATAATAAAAAGAATTTATTATTCTCTCATTTGAGAGTTTCTTATTCAGTTGTAAAAAAAAAGAGAAAAGGAAAAAAAGAGAAAAGAAAAAAAAGAGAAAAGAAAAGAAAAAGAAAACGGAAGAATAAATTTTTGATTCCATCCTCCTCAGACCAAAGGTAATTGCAGATTTTATCAGCCGACCAAATGTAAGTACTTCACTGCTTATCTGCTATATTTTGTGCATCATAGAGTTTGCATTGAGGACAATACAAAATTTAGGTGTGGGGGTGGGAATTAGTTATTTTACATTTTTAGTTACATTTTTTTTCCATTTCCCTAAAAAAAAAAATTTCCTTAAAAAAAAATTATAAAAAATACCGTCACTTGCCAAATTGATAGAGTTATGTAATAATTGATTTATTTGATAAATTTAAAATTTTCTAATCCTTAGTTGGTTATTTACTTAAGTTCACCTTTTATGATAACTCTAAATAAATTTTTTAAGAAATGATTTTCAAAGTAGCATACTTTACTTAAGCCTTAACTTGGACTTTTATTTAAAATAATAAAATTTTTGCATGCCTAACTTAGAGTTGAAAATAATTTTTCAAATTGTCTTGATTTACATATTTTTCAAAATATATATACATAAACAAAAAAAAAGAGTGCGAAAAATGGGCACCAAAAGAAAAAAAAATTAACTCTTCAATTTAAGGTGATTCTATCTTATAAAGCCTAAGTTGACCGAGTAATTAAGCCCAAGGAGTATTTCCATACTTAATGACCTAAGCCCAATTGGGTTGGAATCTATTGGCCCAAAACTCGTTAAATGGTCACTTAGAAAGCCCGTTAAAGTAGAAAAAATCACCAAGGAAGAAAGAGATTAAATTAAAAAAAACTAATAAATGTTTATTAGTTGTATATATGGTATTGGAAAATATTTAGATCAAGCAACTTGAAAATTATTTAAAACAAAGAGTTAGCATGTTCTTTTCAAAACTTTTAAATTAAAATTTTAAGTTTGGCTTGGTTTTGTATTTCTACAATGAGAAGATTTTCTTGGAAATATACCTTAGAGTTATATATAAAAATGTTTTCTTGAGTAATAACTAGCTTCAATTATCAAGTGAATTTAATTATTTACTGACTTCTTTAATTTGGCAAGTTGACCGAATTTTGTGGGTATATTCACTACAAACCCTCACGAGACTACAACTCGTCCACTAGGGTAACCTAGGGTTTAAAGGCTTGTTGTATGCGCTAAATACAACCGTGATTCCTGCGAAAGTGAGTTAGGATTTCTTTTTTTTTCTTTGCTAGAGGACTAGCAAAAATTTAGGTGTGGGGGTATTTGATAATCACATTTTATTACAATTTTATACCCTCATTATCTATTGTATATGAATAAATATATCACTAATAATTATTTTTATTGCAGGTTAATGAAGAAATAATGTATAAAGTCCTAAAAGACTTCAACTTCCTCATTTTGTAACCTTTATAGAAGCCGGAGAAAATAAAAAATCCAATATGAAGAAAATTATATTCAAGATGGTTGGCCGCAAAGAAACGACGATATCTCCCAATCCGGAAGGTGGAATTTAACATATAATATATGAAAATCGCCTATCTCGACGAGACAAAGCCAACCGTGAAGTCAAAGTTACTATTGGAGTATCGATACAGGCATCGTTGCGGGCATCGATGCCGGCATCGATACCCTAGGCAGTTAGTTACGAATCTAAGGCTGATTTTTGATGTTTTTGGATAAGATTTCAATCCAATGGCTCTCATTCACTGATGTTTATTATACATAGGGGTAGAGAGTGAGGGGTTAGAGGTGTGAAAATTTTTGTAACTCTTTTTGGAGAGGAGGGCTACTCTTAATTGAGAAGGTCTTCCAAAATTGTAACTTTTTATTGCAATTAATAATAATAACTTTTTCACCACTTTAAATTTTTCTCTTCTTCTCTTTATTGGATGATGAAGATGAAGATGAAGATGGAGAATTATTTGAAGGTATGCATTTCTTTTCTTTTTCTCTTTTATTGCTTATTAGTTTAGATTTATTTCTATGCTTGTAGTTAGATTTTATTTTCTTGTTAAATAGCCAAGAGGCTAGAACCCTCTTGCCTTAGATTTATTTCATGCTTATAGAGTAGATTTATTTTCTTGCATTTAATTCTTGCAATTTTATTTTGTAGTTTAGATTTTGCAATTTATTTTGTAGTTAGATTTTAATTTCTTATACTATTCACCTTGAGGCTAGAACCCTCTTGGGTTTAGTTTTTCTTTTTGTTTATTTTTATTTTGTTTGATTCGCCTTTAGGCTAGAACCCTCTAGGGAATCACCATTTTCTAAGAAGTGGGTTCAATTTTAGATTACCCATATCTATAATTGAATCCACCATCTTTAATTTCTTGCATTTTCTTTTATTTTTTAATTTTGTTCTTCATTCTTGATTTTTCATTTGTTTCTTGATTTTATTCATTTTTTTTCCTTCTTGCCTTATTGATCACACTCATTCTTTGTCACATCCACTCTCACTTAAATTTTGCGCCGTTTCACACACTATCACTTTCACTCTCATTATCTCTCCATAATCACATTTACTCATCAATCTTATTTGTCACGCACACAACATAAGAACCGATTTTATATTTTCTCCTATAAAACACCTTCCTCGTGGGATCGATATCTTAAATACTATAACTTGACACGATTGTGCACTTGCAACCTTTTTGGTACATGTTTATGCCGCATCAACTACATGTACCACAGGAGGATCATTCATCCCACCAAGGCTTGCTTCACTTTAAAGAATAGCATCCAAACCTTGGTTGAAGCTGGCGTCATAACGCTGGGATAAGCCAAATGAGAACGGCAAGACCCCGACAAGTATACGAGTATAACCTGCTTCTCAACACTCCGAAGAGTATACGAGTATAAACTGCTTCTCAATCCTCCGACCGGTATAAGAGGTTAAACTGCTCTCTGACACTCCGATAAGTATAAGAGTATAAACTGATCCTTCCTGATACTCCAATAGGTATATGAGTCTAAACTGTTCCTACCGTTGATGGGAAGTTCCTGGAGAATTTTATACGTAAGGATAACCCGATCATGCAACCGAATGCAATGATAAACCTAGTTTCGCGAAGAAGCTGGGGTGGATGATTCATGTAACGGGAAGTTCTCGGAAGAATACTATATGTAATTTTCTTACGGATAACCCGATCATTACAAACAAAGTGATAAACACTAAACCCCCACTGTGATTTCCGAACACTCTTTTGCTGAGATGAGATTCGATCACTTTATTGGATCAATCTTCCCTCACAAAATTCCCATTGGTGTTTGACAACTCACAGTCTTCCACCACAAAATCTCCCACCGATCAGACTAATTAACGGCGGGACCACCAAAATTCCTTTCGGTTGAATCCACTCAAACTCCTGTTACGTCTGTGCACTCAACACTCCCATTGTTAGAGTCTGGACATAATACTTAGTATTTTAATATCCTGATCATTGATAATTGTTAAACCCCTCCGTGTTAAGTATTTATCACTTAACACCAGGAACCCCCTCTGAGTGACTTGAACAAGTCAACACTCTCATTGTGATTTGTACTCCCACTTTCACTTGGTCAAACCTTCCTACAGTTAGGGCCACAACCAAAACCCTCTCTCGATTCCTCCAATAAACAAGAGGTCCACTTACAAATCAAGTGATCAAACCTTCCTACAGTTAGGGTCACCTCAAACTCTCGCTTGGTCAAACATTCCTACAGTTAGGGCCAAAACCATAATTCACTCTCGATAAACGAGGAATTCACCTTTAGTTCGGTAATCAAACCTTCCGACAGTTAGGATTATCCGAATCTTTCAATTCTCGGAGTGGAGATCCCACTCCTAGTTTCACTCTTCAGATTCTCAAGGTAGAGATCCCACTTTGAGTTTCCTCTGTACTGGAGATAGAATATAAAATTCTTCCTCTTCGATTTCGGGAGATAGAATATAAAATTCTTCCTCTCCCATTTTGGGTTCGTCTTTACCCTAAGAGAAGACACCATCATTCAACTCCAAAATCCATGCTACATACGAACGGGGAATTTTATCCCGAATCCTAAGTAGGGATAAGTCAACGCCTAACACGCGTTGCCGGTTTAGTCTTTTACCGATTGAAGAAGACACCAGAATTCTAGTCTGGGGACTTTCATCCCGAAGCCTAAGTAGGGATAAGTCAGTGCCTAACACGCGTTGCCGGTTAGTCCTTAACCGTAAAAATAACAAAAGCCCACATATTCGACATTATGGCAGGTTGTTATTCATAACACCAAAATACGTGCTTCACACGCACGAGGAATTTTATCCTGAATCCTAAGAAGGGATAAGTCAACGCCTAACACGCGTTGCCGGTTTAGTCTTTCACCAATTGAAGAAGACACCAGAATTCCAGTCTGGGGACTTTCATCCCGAAGCCTAAGTATGGATAAGTCAGCGCCTAACACGTGTTGCCGGTTAGTCCTTAACCGTAAAAATGACAAAAGCCCACATATTCGACATTGTGGCAGGTTGTTATTCATAACACCAAAATCCGTGCTTCACACGCACGTGGAATTTTATCCCGAATCCTAAGAAGGGATAAGTCAATGCCTAACACGCGTTGCCGGTTTAGTCTTTCACCGATTGAAGAAGACACCAGAATTCCAATCTGGGGAATTTTATCCTGAAGCTTAAGTAGGGATAAGTCAGTTCCTAACACGCGTTGCCGGTTAGTCCTTAACCGTAAAAATGACAAAATCCCACATATTCGACATTGTGGCAGGTTGTTATTCATAACACCAAAATCCGTGCTTCACACGCACGGGAAATTTTATCCCGAAGGGATAAGTCAACGCCTAACACGCGTTGCCGGTTTAGTCTTTCACCGATTGAAGAAGATACCAGAATTCCAGTCTGGGGAATTTTATCCCGAAGCCAAAGAAGGGATAAGTCAGCACCTAACACGCGTTGTCGGTTAGTCCTTAACCGTAAAAAGGACAAAAGCCCATATATTCGACATTATGGCAGGTTGTTATTAATAACGCCAAAATCTGTGCTTCACACGCACGAGGAATTTTATCCCGAAGCCTAAGCAGGGATAAGCCAACGCCTAACACGTGTTACCGGTTTAGTCTTTTACCGATTGAAGAAGACACCAGAATCCGAGTCTGGAGACTTTTATCCTGAATCCTAAGTAAGGATAAGTCAGCGTCTAATACGTGTTGCCGGGTAGCCTATTCCCGTAACAATGGCGAAGTCTATGTATTCGAAGTCGTAGCATCAAGTCTAAGGGAATTCATTCTTTTAGCACAACGTCACATTTGGAACGAATTTAAGCAATCCGCTTGCTAGCCCGATTCAAACGGTAATCGGTAAGAGCACATCAAATCCGTTGAGGGCTGAGGATTTGCCAAAAATCCTAAGTCAACGTCTAATACACGTCGTTGTTTAGTCTTTTCATAGGAGAAAGACGAAGTCTACGTATTCAATATCGTAGCACTAAAAGGGTTAACTCTTTTAGCTTAAAGTCATATGCGGAACGGACTTAAACAATCCGCATGCTAGCCCGACTCAAACGGTAGTCGGTAAAGGCTCATCAAACCCGTTGATGGCTGAGAATTTGCCAAAAATTCTATAAATACGAGTCATTGACGCACCAGCTCCGTTAGTTGGTCTCGTTACTCGAGTATCCAACAACATCAAGATAAGATCCACACATGTAGATGAATCAGATTTAATAGTTGCTCCTGCAGCCCCAATATTTGGGACCGTCATGCTCCAATACCTTAAGAGCTTAAACTGTGTATGTAGGCATCGAAAATTGCCTATAGGTCTCCACGAACAGCTCGAAGTTAAGAGAAGATGATGAACATCATTATCCAAGTCACAGAAGCTTGATTGACGTCGACAAACGCTTGAAGTGAATCGACGAACTATGTGAAGTAACGGAATTTCAGAATAACGAGGATACGAACTGATCGGGAACCTCGTGTCGTTTACAAACGGCGAAACACCTTTCGTGTCTCATTTATTTCACAGATGATCTAATCATCGGAGCTTATAGGACTCATCGCCGGCTTTCCAACGCACTTTGAATCACTCAAATCCGAGTTCAGGTGAAGAAATTACGACGGAAACGGACGAATATGCAAAAAGAAGCGTCTCAGCCTGAGTTAAGACACCCCGAGGTGTCTCGGCCCAACCGAGACACCCCAAGGTGTCTCAGCCAAGGCCGAGACACCCAAGGGTGTCTCCAGGCCTAAAAAATGGCTGTTATGACCCCCCAAGGTGTCTCAGCCAAGGCCGAGACACCCAAGGGTGTCTCCAGGCCTAAAAAATGGCTGTTATGCGGTTTTAACCGCCTGAACTTCCTTGGAGCCTATAAATACAGCCTCGGGAGCCTCTTTTTTTCAAGGCTGGATTTTTAGAGAATTGGCGAAGCCCTGCCGGATTAAAGATTAAAAGTGCACGGACTTCAGAGAGGAGGAGGAGAGATCAGATCGAGTTCATCGGTATAAAGAAGAGGAGCTCGTCAGATCTGTAGTTCCCCGGATCCGTTCTTTAAGATTATCCCGTTGCGATAATCTTAAGAAGAGCAATTATCTCACCGTTGCCGAGATAAGCGCTACGGTTTCTTGATTCCTTCGCGAATCAACGAAGCTCTGCCTGATTTTTCAGTAATCTGATCTGATCGATGGTGGTCTATGGATATCAACATCCCCGTCACAGGCCAAGATTTCACGCAAGCAGCGAGCGATAAACACCCGTTACGTTTGTTTGAAAAGAGTTGTATTTTTTTTATTATTTTCATTGTGTAAGAAAGTCTTATAAAAAGACTAATTTTACTTTGAATCTGTAATCGATAAACGTGTAATAGATTCAACAATGAAGAAATCAACTTTCACCACAAACAAACTGGCGACCACAGTGGGAGCCAACAGCTTCGCTGCCGAAGTTGTCATGCCGCAGCCGACGATCAAGATCGCGGTGTTCAAAGAGGTCGAATACGAATTCGACCAACAGAAATTCGAGGAATATATTTCCTCCTCCTCCTCCAGATCTTCTTCTTGCAAACGCAGGAAGACCACTGCCACGAAGAATGTGACTTCAGATCCAAAAACCAGGGCTGATGATCTGAACCCGAATGCAGTGGAATATCCTTCTCCAGCCTCTAAAGAAACCAGATCCAATGTTCGTGACAACTCCTCGAAAGTCAAGGAGTTGCCTGTTGAAAGTGCACCAGTGCTGACGAAGAGGGATCGTCAAAGGTGCCGTCAACATCTCGCGCGTCAATTTGCCAAGGCTTTGGAGCCTGTTGACGGGATCTACTATGATGCGGATCTGAAACTCAGAAGGCGCAAAGTGTTCCAGCAACCAGCTTTGGGAACCTCCTCCCAACCACCTACTAATGAATGGGTTCGTGTCAAACGAACTCGTTCAACTCTTGAGGAGCATATCCATAAGCGCCGCGCACTATTAGCGCAGACGAGGATCCTTGTACGGAATGCACATGAGTTGCAGAAAGGAAAGGTGGTCAAAAAGCCACCAAGATCCAAGCAAGTTTGGATGCCAAAGGCCAAATCAACGCCTAAGGCAAAAGCATCCGAGGCTGCTCTTCGGCATTTGTCAACTCCAAATCCTGCTCCTATTGCTCCCGCACCTCCGGTGAAGCCCTATGACAGCGTGGATCTCCCCAAGTCTAGAGTCTCATTAAAGGATCGCATCGGTTCTTTACCCGAGGATCGATGCAAAGTGCCTGTTAATGACAGCTTGAGACTTTTGAAGGAGCTTTGAGCAAACATCCAGACTGGGGGTCGTACGCGACCTCCTAACAAGTTAATTTCTACAACGGCCCGCTTGGGGTGCGTGCAGAAAACCAGGAGCCCGTTAAGGTTTCACACTCACAAAGGTGTTATCCCAAACGTGTGACTCCTGTAGACGCCAAAAAGGCAATGTTTACTCAGATGAAAACACGTCAGACAGAAGAATGCGTTATACCTGAGAATTCATGTAAACAGCCGATAGGTTGCTCTGACCGCAACGTCGATGAGGTGTACTATCGAGCTAAGGGTACGAATAAATCTCAAAAGAGAGGTACCCGCGAGGCGGACTCTTACTGTCCGTGTACCAAATTTATCAGGGCAGTATTATCAGCGTGTAGCTGCCCCAAGACCGCTCCACAGAGGGTCTCGGTATTTGAAAGGATCTCCCCCAAAACGCCCAGGACCAAGCCAAGGCGTTTCTGTAGAAAAAGACCAACTGCGCAAGATGAAGAACTTCCAAAAGTCACAGTTAATATGGTTGATAAGGGGAAGTCAACGCGAAACTTCAATCCTCGTCATCTTTCGGACATATCCCAATGTATAACTCGGTTACGGTCGGGAACCGTTAGACAAAGGGACTATCAGAGGATGAATCAAGGATTATCCTCGGATGATGAATTGTCAGATGCTAACTCTGCAGTCGCTTCTGACAAAACGGTATCCAGCCTAGGTCAATCCTGTGAAGTATTGATGATTAGCACAGAAGAGGTCACTAAAATGGTTGAGGATGCCTTGGCCAAACAAAAAGAGAACTTCAAGTTCGACATGGAAATGGCCATGATGCGAATGAGGGAAGAGCATGATCAACAAATTCGGGTTTTGTCCAATCAATTCGGTGAATCCAGCCGTCGCAACCTTGCTAACCAAGCATGTAATGATTCAGAGGTGGAAGAACGTCTCAATGCTGAGAACCCTCCCTTTGACCAGAACACTGGGCGTGGTCCCATTGAAGACAACAATACTGGGGGTGGTCCCACCAAAGATGATAATGCTGGGGGTGGCCCCGTTATTCCTCTCAGGAATCGTCCAGGATCTGATACAGACGAGGACGATAAAATAAAGGACCTCGAGTGCAAAATCAACGCGCTAATGTTTGTTCAGGGGATAAAAAGGACCGGTATTCTGTCTCCCTACCCAAGAAAGTAGGATTCGGTTCCGTATCCGACAAAGTTCAACCTGATCAACTTCACGCTGTTTGACGGAAATGGTTCCTCTACTCAGCACTTAATATATTTTAAGTCTCATTTGGGAATAATTTCTGACAACGAGCCCTTAATGGTGCGGTCATTCGTTGGCACCCTTCGCGGGCCTGCCTTCGATTGGTAATGCCATCTCAAGCCCGGAAGCATCAATAGTTGGGAGGACCTGGAGAGCATGTTCCTCGCTCATTTCTTCGATGATAACGCCGAAGTGTCAATCAGGACACTCTTCGATGAGAAACAAAAAGACGGAGAGTCGGTGGATACCTTCATCAAACGCTTCCGCAATCAGGCAATGAACTGCAAGGATCTCATCATAGAGGAATTCGTCTTGCAGACTTGTTATAACAACTTGTCCATTAACATCTTGGACGTTATGGGAGTAGAGCCGCTCAATACCTGGAAAGAGTTGAAGGTGCGCGGCGAGCAGGCCGAACGCTTCCTCAGAAGGAGGAAGGTCGAAAGAAGCCAAGCGATGGCTAACCCTCTGAATCCGGATCTCGTTTCCCATGATGAAGGGAAGGTGTCTACAACAGTTGTTGACGTTAATCGGACATCGCAACAGCAGCCCCGAAGACAGCAGAAGACTTCGGATTAGAAGCTCCACAAAGAGTACTCATTCAAGGACGAAGATGTTCCAGCCATCTTCGAGACCCTTCTTGAAAACAACAAGATCAAGCTACCACCCATCACAAATCAGGAGGAGGCTGACAATACTGCAGATCCGAAGTACTGCGCGTACCATAGGAGGATCCTTCATCCCACCAAGGCTTGCTTTACTTTAAAGAATAACATCCAAACCTTGGTTGAAGCCGGTGTCATAACGCTGGGATAAGCCAAATGAGAACGGCAAGACTCCGACAAGTATAAGACTATAAACTGCTCCTTCCTACACTCTGAAGAGTATACGAGTATAAACTGCTTCTCAATACTCCAATAGGTATATGAGTCTAAACTGTTTTATACGAGTATAAACTGCTTCTCAATACTCCAATAGGTATATGAGTCTAAACTGTTTCCTACCGTTGACGGGAAGTTCCTGGAGAATTTTTATCTAATGAATTTTTATATGTAATATTCTTAAGGATAACCCGGTCATATAACTGAGTACAATGTCGGACCCAGTTCAGCAAGGAAGCTGAGGGTGGATGATTCATGTAACGGGAAGTTCCCGAAAGAATGTTACATGTAATTTTCTTAGGGATAACCTGATCATTATGAATTAGGTGATAAACACTAAACTCCCACTGTGATTTGTATGAGTCAACACTCCCGTTGTGATTTGTACTCCCACTCTCACTGTCCACTTGGTCAAACCTTCCTACAGTTAGGGCCACAACCTAAATCCCCTCTTGATTCCTTCAATGAACGAGAGGCCCACAAATTGAGCGATCAAACCTTCCTACAGTTAGGATCGTCTCAAACCTCCCATTCGGTCAAACCTTCCTACAGTTAGGGCCAAAACCAAAATCCCCTCTCGATTCCTCCAATGAACGAGAGGTCCACTTTCAAATCGAGTGATCAAACCTTCCTATAGTTAGGGTCACCTCAAACTCCCGCTTGGTCAAGCCTTCCTACAGTTAGGGCCAAAACCACAATTCACTCTCGATAAATGAGGAATTCACCTTTAATTCGGTAATCAAACCTTCCGACAGTTAGGATTATCCGAATCTTTCGATTCTCGGAGTGGAGATCCCACTCCTAGTTTCACTCTTCAGATTCTCAAGGTAGAGATCCCACTTTGAGTTTCCTCTGCACTGAAGATAGAATATAAAATTCTTCCTCTTCGGTTTCGGGAGATAGAATATAAAATTATTCCTCTCCCATTTTAGGTTCGTCTTCGTCCCAAGAGAAGACACTATCCTTCAACTCCAAAATACGTGTGTCATACGCACGGGGATATTCATCCCGAATCCTAAGTAGGGATAAGTCAACGCCTAACACGCGCTGCCGGTTTAGTCTTTCGCCGATTGAAGAAGACACCAGAATTCCAATCTGAGGACTTTCATCCTGAAGCCTAAGTAGGGATAAGCCAGCGCCTAATACGCGTTGTCGGTTAGTCCTTAACCGTAAAAATGACAAAAGTCCACATATTCGACATTGTGGCAGGTTGTTATTCATAACACCAAAATCCGTGCTTCACACGCACGGGGAATTTTATCCTGAATCCTAAGCAGAGATAAGCCAACGTCTAACACGCATTGCCGGTTTAGTCTTTCATCGATTGAAGAAGACACCAGATTTCCAGTCTGGGGACTTTCATCCCGAAGCCTAAGTAGGGATAAGTCAGCGCCTAACACGCGTTGTCGGTTAGTCCTTAACCGTAAAAAGGACAAAAGCCCACATATTCGACATTGTGGCAGGTTGTTATTAATAACACCATAATCCGTGCTTCACACACACGGAGAATTTTATCCTGAATCCTAAGTAGGGATAAGCCAACGCCTAACACGCATTACCGGTTTAGTCTTTCACCGATTGAAGAAGACATCAGAATTCTAGTCTGGGGACTTTTATCCTGAATCCTAAGTAAGCATGAGTCAGCGCCTAACACGCGTTGCCGGGTAGTCTATTCCCGTGATAAAGACAAAGTCTACGTATTCGATATCGTAACATCAAGTCTAAGGGAATTCATTCCTTTAGCACAACGTCACATGCGGAACGGACTTAGAACAATCCGCATGTAAGCCCGATTCAAACGGTAATCGGTAAGAGCAGGTCAAATCCGTTGAGGGCTGAGGATTTGCCAAAAATCCTAAGTCAACGTCTGATACATGTCGCTGTTTAGTCTTTTCATAGGAGAAAGACGAAGTCTACTTATTCAATATCGGAGCACTAAAAGGGTTAACTCTTTTACCTTAACGTCACATGCGGAACGGACTTAAACAATCTGCATGCTAGCCCGACTCAAACGGTAGTCGGTAAAGGCTCATCAAACCCGTTGATGGCTGAGAATTTACCAAAAGTTCTATAAACGTGAGTCATTGACGCACCAGCTCCGTTGGTTGGTCTCGTGACTCGAGTATCCAATAACATCAAGATAAGATCCACACATGCAGATGAATCAGCTTTAATAGTTGGTCTTGCAGCCCCGACACTTGGGACCGCCATGCTCCAATACCTTAAGAGCTTAAACTGTGTATACTCCAGTTAACGGATGAGTACAAACTAGGTCAACGCCAATCAACGCGTTATGATGAAAAAGTCAATGCCGGGCAATTCGAAACCCTAAGGTCAACATCGATCAACGCGTAACCCTAGGTCAACGCCGGTCAACGCGTTGCGACAAAAAGTCAATGTATGGTAGTCTGAAACCCTAATTCAACACGATGTGACGGAGATAATCAGTTCTAAGTCAACTCAGCGGTACGAGCCAAACTCAATTCGTCAGTTTTAGATTCGAGACTCTGATGACGGCCAGACGATAAACGCAGCGTCGAAAGAACTTTAGCTATTCGTCAAAGCATCGAATAGATTAAAAATCGGAGGAGTCAAGAATTGAAGCTAACTACAGGTTTTACGCCGACCGAAGGCTGGACCAATCACATCCAAAGTATTCCAGCCCCTCCTATAAAAGAAACGAGGCTGGAACGCTTTGGAGGGGGTATCTGTAGGCATCGAAAATTGCCTATAGGTCTCCACGAACAGCTCAAAGTTAAGAGAAGACGATGAACGTCATTATCCAAGTCACAAAAGCTTGATTGACATTGACAAATGCTTGAAGTGAATCGACGAACTACGTGAAGTAACAGAATTTCAGAATAACGAGGATACGAACTGATCGGGAACCTCGTGTCGTTTACAAACGGTGAAACACCTTTGTGTCTCATTTATTCCACAGATGATCTAATCATCGGAGCTTATAGGACTCCTCGCCGGCTTTTCAACGTACTTTGAATCACTCAAATCGGAGTTCGGACGAAGAAATTACGGCGGAAACGGACGAATATGCAAAAAGAAGCGTCTCAGCCTGAGTTGAGACACCCCGAGGTGTCTCGGCCCAACCGAGACACCCCAAGGTGTCTTGGCCAAGGCCAAGACACCCAAGGTGTCTCCAGGCCCAAAAAATGGCCGTTATGCGGTTTTAACCGCCTGAACTTTCTTGGAGCCTATAAATACAGCCCCGGGAGCCTCTTTTTTTCAAGGCTGGATTTTTAGAGAATTGGCGAAGCCCTGCCGGATTAAAGATTAAAAGTGCACGAACTTTAGAGAGGAGGAGGAGAGATCAGATCGAGTTCATTGGCATAAAGAAGAGGAGCTCGTCAGATCTGTAGTTCCTCGGATCCGTTCCTTAAGATTATCTCGTTGCGATAATATTAAGAAGAGCAATTATCTCGCCGTTGCCAAGATAAGCGCTACGGTTTCTTGATTCCTTCGCGAATCAACGAAGCTCTGCCCAATTTTTCAATAATCAGATCTGATCGACGATGGTCCACGGATATCAACATCCCCATCACAGGCCAAGATCCCACGCAAGCAGCGAGCGATAAACACCCGTTGCGTTTGTTTGAAGAGAGTTGTATTTTTTTCATTGTGTAAGAAAGTCTTATAAAAAGACTAATTTTACTTTGAATCTGTATTCGATAAACATGTAAAAGATTCAGCAATGAAGAAATCAACTTTCACCGTAAACAATGTATACTCCAGTTAACGTATGAGTATAAACTGTGTTCACGCCGGTCAACGCGTTGCGACAAAGAGTTAACGTCGGGCGATCCGGAACCCTAGGTCAACGCCGGTCAATGCGTAACCATAGGTCAACGCCGGTCAACGCGTTGCGACAAAGAGTTAACGTCGGTCGATCCGAAACCCTAGGTCAACGCCGATCAACGCGTAACCATAGGTCAACGGCAGTCAACGCGTTGTGATGAAAAAGTCAACGGCAGACGATCTGAAACCCTAGGTCAATGTCGGTCAACGCGTAACCCTAGGTCAACGCTAATCAACGCGTTGCGATGAAAAAGTCAACGTCAGACGATCTGAAACCCTAGGTCAACGCCGGTCAATGCGTAACCCTAGGTCAACGCCAATCAACGTGTTCCGATGAAAAAGTCAACTTGACGATGTGAGCCAAAATCAACTCAACGGCCTTGATTCAAGATTTTGACGACGGCCAGACGATAAACACAGCGCCGGAAGAACATCAGCTATTCGTCAAAACATCGAATAGATTGAAAATAGAAGGAGTCAAGAATTAAAGCTAACAACAGGTTCTTTTACACCGACTGAAGGTTGGACCGATCATATCCAAAGTATTTCAGGCTCATCTATAAAAGCCGACTGAAGGTTGGACCGATCATATCCAAAGTATTTCAGGCTCATCTATAAAAGAAACGAGACTGAAATACTTTGGAGAGGGTATCTGTAGGCGTTCAAAGTATTTCAGGCTCATCTATAAAAGAAACGAGACTGAAATACTTTGGAGAGGGTATCTGTAGGCGTTAAAAATTACCTATGGATCCTCACACGCGGCTCGAGACAAAGAGAAGACAATGAACATCACTATTTGAGTTACAGAAGCTTGATTGACGTCAACGAACGCTGGACGTGAATCGACAAACTATGTGAAGCAACGAAGTTTCAGAATAACGAGGATACGAACTGATCAGGAGCCCCGCGTCGCTTACAAAAGACAAAATGACCCTCGTGTCCTAGTTTACTCCATAACGATTTAATCATCGAAGCTTGCAGATCTCCTCGCCGGCTTTCCAACGCACTTTGAATCACTCAAATCCGAGTTCGGATGAAAAAGTTACGGTGGAAACGGACAAACGCGCGAAACAACAGTCTCAGCCTAAGTTAAGACACCCCGAGGTGTCTCGGCCCAACTAAAACACCCTAAGGTGTCTTGGTTTGGCCAAGACACCCAAGGGTGTCTCGGCCCAAGCCAAGACACCCAAGGGTGTCTTAGCCTCGTTGAGACGCCCAAGGGTGTCCTGGGGCCCTAAAAAGCAGTTTTTTCGCTGATTATGCAGTTTTAACCTCCTGGATTCCCCGGAGCCTATAAATACAGCCCCATGGCCTTCATTTTTTCAGATCTAGAATTCTCAAACATTGGCGAAGCCCTACCGAATTGAGGAGTGAAGAGCCACGAATTTCAGAGAGGAGGAGGAGAGATCGGATCGAGTTCGTCGGCATAAAGAAGAGGAGTTCGTCAGATCTGCAGTTCTCGTGTTCGTCCCTTAAGATTACCCCGTTGTGGTGATCTTAAGAAGAGCAATTATCTCGCTGTTGTCGATTAAGATTACCCCGTTGTGGTGATCTTAAGAAGAGCAATTATCTCGCTGTTGTCGAGATAAGCGCTACGGCTTCTTGATTCCTTCGCTAATCAGCGAAGCTATGCCCGATTTTTCAATCAACGAAGCTCTGCCCGATTTTTTAGCAATCAGATCTGATTGGCGGTGGTCCACGGATATCAACGTCCCCGTCACAGGCAAAGATCCCACGCAAGCAGAAGATCGATAAACGATCTCTGCGCTGTTTGAAGAGAATTATAATTTTTTTTGTTTTCATTGTGTAAAGGTCTTATAAAAAGACTAATTTTTGTTTTCGTTGTAAACGTCTGAAGTTTATAATGAATCCCGTAATGAAACAATCAATTTTCTCCGCAAACAGTAATTCCTAACACTTGAGGGAGACACGGGCTAGAGACCAACACTTGAGGTGGTAGTGAGTGTGATTGCAAGAGTGTGTGATTGTAAAGTTTTCAATGAACTAGAAAATCGAGTGTGAGGTGTAAACGTTATTTGGGTGAGCGTAGAAAACCCGGTTGTGATAGTGGAGATCTCCTCGAGGTGAGGAGCGGAGACGTAGGTCGTGGGGACCGAACTCCGTGATCATATCGTTTGTTTGAGTTTACATTGGCACACTTATTTTTTGTGTTTATCATTATATCGCCTTTGTCAATTGCTCATTGTTTATATTGCTCACTATCTTATTTATATTGTTTATGTTTATATCACCCTTAGTTTTATATCCTTGCATATCTCATTGCTAGGATATTTCCCTTTTTTCATATTGCTTATTCTTGCTCATATCATATTGTATATCTATCTTGCAAGAATAGTAATTTGAATTAGTTTTAATTAGCATAAAATCGGATTAGATTAGTATAAGACCATAATCACCCCCCTCTAAGGTCTAACAGTTTCAAGTTTGGTTTTTGTGAAGTGATTTTCACAAGAGGAAGATGAGATCATCTTCATTGTTTGGGTTTCCATTTCATCTCTCTCTCTCTTCATTGGAGAAGTTTTCTAAACTCAATCTTTAGCAATTTATATGTTTGATTATCATTTCCATAAACAATGAGTCGAAGGTTGGATGGAATTGCGTCATAACGATCATATCAAATGGAGGTTGGCGGAAATAGTCGGTATGAAGCCATTTGCACTTTAAGTCATATTCAAGATCAAGCTTCATCCGCATCCAAGACAAGCTCATTGAAGATCAATCAATCATGGGTAAATTAGTTTAGGGTTTATACTATGCGTGTGAGGTTCTAATAAAAACCTCATTAGCCTAAAAACTAAAAACCATTGTGGGTCATTGGATCTATCTCATCTAATGGCTGAGATTAGAGCTTAAACTGTAATGAATCTAGATTCAGTTATGACAATAAATACCATTATTAAAGAGTACAATAAATTTTACTGTCATTAAGGAGTGCAATAAATATCATTATTCTTCAAAAAACAAACACCTCACATAAGTGAATCTGATTTGGTTTATATATATATATATATATATATATATATATATACAAGTTTTGGTTTTTTGTTTTCATGTGGATAAATGGTTTTGGTTTAGTGATATAGATATGAAACAATATTTTTGCATAATATTGAGTTTTTAGTTTGTAGACTTTATAACAATATTTTATATTATTTCATTAAGTCTATAAACTCATTCAAAAGTTTTTAAAATATTGTTTAAGTCAAAATGTCAAAAACATATAGGTTTAGTTTTCATGTTTGGACTAGTTTTGCAAAATGAGGAGTTTTCACTTTTGGGAAGTGCAATTATAAAAAATCTTTTTGTAACATATTTATTTTCATGTTTACAAGCATTCTCTAAAAATTTATATTTTTTGGAATTTATTTGCTATTTTTAAAGGCACTTCAAAAATCAGTTTTACTATTCATTACAGACTGATATTATGTTATCAGTCGACTGATGCAAGTGTTCAGTCGACTGAAGAAATCGCCTGAAATTAAAAAAAGATTCTATTTTTTATTCAGTCGACTGATCAGTCGACTGATGAGGTCTTCAGTCGACTGATGAGGTCTTCAGTCGACTGATGTGCTGTGAGTTGCCTGTAATGGTCAGCTCATCAGTTGACTGATCCATCCCGTCAGTCGATTGATGGCTTGTAACGGCTATATTTTTAGTTTTCGTTATTTTATCTTTTTGCTTGGTTTTTCTTGAATTTTGGGCTTTGTCTTATGATCCTATATATACCTCTTACCCTCTTAACTTCTGAGGGCAATCAAGAGAGTTTTAAAATAAGTTTAAAATGATGTTTTAAGATTGTTTAAGTGTTTGTTTACAAGTTTGGTTTGTGAAGATTATTTCACAAGAAGAGGAGATCAACTTTGGTTTGAGCTTTCAATTTCACATCTCCATCTCTCTTGTTATAGAGAAGTTTTTTCTAAACTCAATTCTAGCTTTGTATTTATTTTGTTTATTGTTTATCATTTCTATAAGCTAGATTTTCATATTGAGTTTAGTTTGACTTTTACTCATTGAACACACACAATCTTTGAGATTTTAGTATTTTACATTAAGTATAATTTGAATTGTGTTGAGTGGTTCTTGAGTGTGTGCTAAATTGAGTTCTCATCCATTGTAGAGAACAAAACTTTATATTTGTGCTTAATTGTGAGATACACTTTTTAATACACTTGTACACCGAGAGGAGTGTAGAGGTGAGAGACGTGGTCGGTCCCAAGAGGAGTGACATCGGTAGTAAAGCCTAGTGAGAGGTAGTAATTCAGAGCACTTGAGGGAGACACGTGAGAGTCCAACACTTGAGGTGGTATTTGTGTAGTTACATTACGAGTAATTGTGAACGTTGATCGGTGAGCGATGAAAACCGATATTGTGTGGTGTAAACGTTTTCGGGTGAGCCTTGAAAACCCGGTGTGATAGTGGATTTTTCCCCGGGAGTGGGGAGCGGAGACGTAGGACGGAAGGTCCGAACGCCGTGACCATTTCTTGTGTGTTTGAGTTTGGCTTGTGCACTTATATTTTGTTTATCTCTATCGTCATTCTCTCATTGTCTAATTTATCCACTATATTGTTTGTATTTGTTTATAGTTTACTTACCCTTGTTTGTATATCCTTGCATATATATCTTGTTGCATATCTAATTTGTTAGGATATTTGTTAATTAGTTTTAATCAGTATTAAATCAGATTAGATTAGCATTCACCATACCCCCCCCCCCCCCTCTAGGCTGCTTTCAGTTTTGTGCATGTTTTTGCTCTGAAATAATGATGATTATGCATAATCCATACATCTATGATATTGGTTATAGTTCGATATGTTAGAGTTGTAACTTAAAACTTGGGTTTGTAGAGGAAAAGAGGAAAAGTTTAGTCCCACATAGGAAATGGGATAGAAAGAAAGGGTCTTTATAAGCCTTCCCTTTCTCTCCTATGCCTAGAAGAAAATAAAAGGTTATGCTCCACACCACACACGCGCACGACGGTCGGGCCGGGCTCGGGCTCGGGTCGGGTGGCGCGCGCACACGACCTGCGGACACGAATGCAACTCCGGATTAATGGGCCCTTAATCTGCTACATTTTTATTTTTTATTTTTGCTAATTAAAAAACCGTGATTAACATTTATAATATGATACATATTAAAAACGTGATTAATGTTTTGTAACGTTTAGCATTAAACTGCGGATTAATATTTAATATGATACATATTAAAAACGTGATTAATGTTTTGTAACGTTTAGCATTAAACTGCGGATTAATATTTTATAACGGCTAACATTAAACTGCAGATTAATATTTTGAAACGGTTATTATTAACATGATTAATATTTTGAAACGGCTAGCGGGATTTGTGGACTAATGATCGCAGTTTACAACCTATATAAAGCCGTGTATCTGCGAGGGTTAACACAGTGTGAAAAACACAAAATCTCCTATTTCTTCTCTGCTCTGTTCTTCTTCTTACACTTGTTTGCTATTACAACTTGCTGGTTCCCTGAAAGTCTAGAAGAGTTCGCAAAGCCTTCTTGAAGCTCGTGCCGACGACAAGGAGGTCGCCTGACCGAGGATCGTTGTATCTCCAGGAACTTTTGCCGTGTAGCCCTGTACGAGAGGGGGCAATTAGATTCTTGGGAAAGTGCTTGCACGCCTCGACCATCAGGCCGTATTTCTAACTCTCATTTCTTTTCGTCTGAATTATTTCTTACATATGTGTTACAATATTAATTCATTATTATCTGAAAATTATTAACTGAATTTCGTGCTAATTATTGACTAAACAGCTTATTTTCCCAACAATCCAAGAATCTAATTGAGCTGTTTAGAATTGTATCATTATTAGCATTCTGCTTTTTATGTTAATGTTGTCTGCAATTCTTAAAAACGAAATGTTATACTGCATGATAATTCTGTTGAATGAATGCTTTATATATTTCTGTTGCATTATAATAACAAAACTATTCATTCATCATCAGATTATGGCTACAAGTGAAATTATGTCTGCTAAACCAGAGAAGTTTGATGGGAACAATTTCCGTCGTTGGCAAAACCAAATGAGATTTTGGTTAACAACTCTACATCTAATAACAGCCATAGAACCAGATAACTCATCTTCATCTAGACCAGTTACTAGGCAATCTTCCTCATCTTCCTCCACAGATTCCATTCCTATCCCGAGAACACCTCAAGAAATAGAATATCATTGCCTACATAGAATCTTAGGAGCTTTATCTGATAGGTTATATGATATATATTATACTATCACTAATGCTAAAGTTCTGTGGGAAACACTAGAGAAAAAGTATGGTCTAGATGATATGGGAATTAAAAGATTTAAAGCTTCTGATTTTAACAAATTTAAAATGGTAGATTCTAAACCAATGAATGAGCAAATTCATGAATTTGAACATATAGTTCACCAATTAAAAGTGAATGGATCTATCTTAGATGAAACGTTTCAGATAGCCTGTCTTATAGACAAACTTCCCGAGTCATGATCAGATTTTGCCAAAAACCTTAACCATACCCAAGGAGATGTTACACTAGAGCAAGTATTGAATTCCATTAGAATTGAAGAGCAACATAGACTCAGGGAGAAAAATATGACAAAATCCGAACCCAAAGAACCCAAAGTAAATAATGTTAAATCCAAATCCTTTCCCCAACACAAGAAACGTCCCTTCCACCAAAATCAAAATAAAACATTTAAGAAGAAATCCTTTCATCAAAATAAGAACCATGTCCACTTTCAAAAGAAGGAAGGAGCTGAACGTCGAGCCTGTTTTGTTTGTGGACGGACCAACCACCTTGCTAAGGACTGCTTTTACAAGAAGAAAGAACCACCCAAGCCTAGGAAGGGAGGACCTCCACCTAATAAGTCACAAGTAAACATGGTGACCTCCAGTTCAGCTGAGACTGCTTTCAGGTCTGTTCTCTTCACCCCTGAAGTAAACATGACCTTTCAAGCAAATGATTGATGGATTGACACTGGAGCTAATATTCACGTTTGCTCTAATCAATCTTTGTTTTCCACCTATCAGGTCTCAAGTAGAGGAACTGTGACAATGGGAAATAATAATGTGGCTCCTGTATCTGGAATAGGTCGGATCAACCTAAAGCTGACTTCGGATAAGACTTTGATCCTGCAGGATGTCCATCATGTACCAGACATTAGGAGAAATTTGATTAGCGGGTCTTTATTAGTGCAACAAGGCTACAAACTTGTTTTTGAATCAAATAAAGTTGTAATAACTAAGGGATTGAACTTCATTGGAAAAGGTTTTTTATGTGATGGTCTCTTTAAATTGAATGTTAAGAATTCTGCTCTTACATCTCCAATAGCTTTAAATATTGAACCTTCCATCACCTGGCATCAAAGATTAGGACATGTGAATTATAATTCAATTAAAAGATTGATGCATCTCAATATAATTCCAAAGCTTAATATAAAAGATGATGAAAAATGTGAAATATGTGTAGAAGCTAAACTTCCTAAGAAACCATTTAAAACTATTGATAGAGATTCTGAGATATTAGAACTCATTCATAGTGATGTTTGTGATTCAGGAAGAACAACTAGAGGAGGTAATAAATATTTTGTAATTTTTATAGACGATTGCTCTAAATATTGTTACCTCTACTTAATTAAGACCAAAGATGAAGTCATAAACAAATTCAAGCGCAATCGCAGTGGATGCGAACCAAACATTCGAAGTGCAAGCGCAATCGCAACAGCAGCATCAGAAGACGCCTCAACAATCAAGGTGGCAACAACAACCCCAGAAGCAAAAGGCCTCGGAGCCAAAATTCCCAAAGGTCTATTCGTTCAAAGAGGATGAAGTTCCCGGTATTTTCAAATACCTTATAGAGAACAACAAAATCAAGTTGCCTCCGATCCAGGATCAGGAAGATGCTAAAAGAATTAGCGATCCAAAATACTGCGCATTTCATAGAGCAGTGCACCATCCTACCAAGGCATGTTATGCCCTTAAAGATAAGATCCAAGCTCTAATCGATGTCGGGGTCATCACTATGAAGCAACCTAAGGAGAAGAAGGTGGGTGCGAATACAATATCGATTAGCTTCGGTTCTGTTCTCTCGAACTGGTTCCAGCATGAACCGGTAAAAAATACAGCAGTAAAAACCGTGAACGATGATCCTCACAAACAGCGCCAGAAAGGACTTGTGCCACACACAGCCCCGAATGGTGAGATTCTTTGGGTTCATCCAGATTTGATTGAAGACGAACAATGGATTGGATCCTCTTCCAAGAAAAAGTCAAAAGGAAAGGGTAAGTCTTGTTATGGAGCCGCAGCCATTCCAGAAGGGGACGACGAAAGTATTCCTACTTTCCCATTATCCGAAGATGAGCAGGAAGCCTTTACTACCAGGAGCGGGAATGAATACCACTTCAAATATTCGGATGCCTCAGAGCAGTTAGCCGAATAGGGAGTGACTAAAGCAGTTCCCTCGAGGACATTGGCGGAAATGGGGGTGATCACGACTCCCCCTACACCCGTAGTTGCGGAGAAAGCCCAACAAAAGCAAAAAGGGAAGCAGTCTCGGTTCAATCTACCGATTGGAAGAGATAAACCGGGGAGCTCGAGTACTCCGCATCGCTTCGATATTATGGCACAACTAGCTAATATACCGGCCAGAATAACTTTGTATGAATTGCTGTGTCTCTCAAAAGACACGAGGGAAGCATTACAAGAAGCTTTGAGCAATTCTGAAGTTTTTCTGACTAGAATCAAGCCATCTCCGGAAGAACCAGAGCCGTCGGTTCAACACTGCAATCTCGCGGCACACCATTTTTCCTGCATTTATTTTACCAAGGAAGACATGCAGACGAAGAACTCAAAACATGATCGGCCATTGTACTTCACCGGGCACATTGGCTCCAGCGTTGTCAACCGGATCCAAGTCGATCCGGGTTCCGCTGTCAGCATCATGCCATTCCGATTGATGCATAACCTTAGAATTCCAACAAGTAAGCTAGCTTCCACGGGCACTATGATCTATGGATTCAACACCAGTGGGTCCAGACCATTGGGAAAAATTCGGGTAAAATGCCAGATCGGGGAGATCTATGGATTCAACACCAGTGGGTCCAGACCATTGGGAAAAATTCGGGTAAAATGCCAGATCGGGGATTTAAAGTCAGAAGTCACTTATTACGTGATTGACGCGGAAACATCCTATAACTTACTGTTGGGTCGACCCTGGATCCACGATAATCTTATAGTCCCGTCAACTCTTCATCAGTGCCTCAAATATGTCGACACAAATAATGAGGTCAAGACGGTGGTCGCGGATAAGCAACCGTTTAAGGGATTGGAGAACTATTTCACTGATTCCCTTCTATACGGCGCCGAATCCGATACTGAACCATCGGCCCAAGGAACGGACAGCGGAGATGAAGCTGATACCGAAGCTGGGTTTGATTATGATGGTGGTTTTGTACTTAATGACATTGTACCCATTGTAATCAATCTTGGCGATGAAGAATCATCGAAAAGTAGTTGTAACTGGCAACTTGCCGAAGAACTATCAATAAACGATGATTTAGGGTACTTGATGTGTCTTGATAATATCACTAAAGAATTGTATGACAACCCTGACTTGTATATGCCACTTCAATCATTTTCCATGACGAAAAAGCAGGTACAAGATCCATGCGGAACGACACTTGTCATCCCCGCAGGGACAGGGGGTGGAAAGGAAGTCGTCTACGGTAAAGGAAGAGAATCTTCGATACCAGACCACTTCTTGGAAGAGGAAGACGATGATGATAAACCTACTCCTCATCTATTTAGGTATAACACAAAAGCGCGCGATCTAATGGAGAAATATGGATATGATTTCACGCTCGGAGAAGGTCTTTGCTTTGGTCGAGGTCCGCGAGTTCCGCCTCGAATGGCCTATGTGCCAAAAGGAAAACCCGATGATTATTATCGCCATAAAAGAGGTTTAGGTTATGTCTCCTCATCCGATGATGAATGTTGCTGGCAGGTCATCGATAAAATTGCTAACAAAGGTAAAAACGGGGACTCTTCTGATTCTTCAGCTTGGGATTCCGACATTAGTATTGGTGAAATGTTTAAAAAGTTGATGTCGAACATGGCTATGGTCGATCCTGCCACAATAGAGGAAGACGATCATATGCCGACTTGGGAAGATCCTTGGGTTCATCACCTAAACATGCAGTACGACGATAGGTTTGAACAAAGAGTGAGTCCTAATCACTTGACGTTGAAGTCCTCCATTGAGTGATAGTACGAGTTGGCATTCTCATTGCTTCGGTATACCACTCTATCTGCTTTCAGGTCAAACCTATAAAAGTTAGGGCCAAAGCCAAATCCTCCTCTTGATTCCTTCCATGAACAAGGGGTCCACATCCAATTCGAGCAATCAAACCTATAAGAGTTAGGATTGTCTATGACCTCACCTTAGTCAAACCTGCAGATAGTTAGGACTAAGGTCAAGTCAACTAGCAGTGCATCGTCTTAATATTAAGTCGAATGTCAAACCTATCAAACAACAACAAAGACGGTTTCGTCCGCAGATGATGGAAGCAATCGAGGCCGAGGTGAAAAAGCTTATCGACTCGGGCTTTGTTAGGGAAGAACAACATCCCAAGTGGCTTGCCAATATTGTCCCGGTCCTTAAGAAAAATGGGAAAATCGGGGTCTGTATCGACTTTAGGGACCTCAACGCTGCCTGCCCGAAAGATGATTTCCTCCTTCCCATCACAGATGTCATCATCGACAATACATGCGGGTTCGAGAGGATGTCTTTCATGGATGGGTTTTCTGGTTATAATCAAATAAAGATGCATCCAGATGATGAAAAACATACCGTGTTTAGAACACCCCTCGGCGTTTTCTGCTACACGGTCATGCCATTCGGCCTAAAGAATGCAGGTGCCACATATCAGAGAGCCATGTCGAAGATTTTTCAGGAGCATCTCCAAAAAACTGTCGAATGCTACGTGGATGATCTGGTTGTAAAAAATCGTGACAAGAATGATCACATCAAAGACTTAAAGACGATGTTCGATCTGATGCGAACCCATCAATTAAAAATGAACCCTACCAAGTCTTTCCTCGGAATGTCCAGCGGTAAATTCCTTGGATTCGTCGTCACTACCAAAGGTATTCACATTGACCCTGATAAAGTAAAGGCAATTAATGAGTTACAACCTCCTAGAAACCTTAAGGAGCTCAGAGGATGGCAAGGACGGTTGGCTTATATCCGTCGGTTCATCTCGAACCTCTCAGGAAAATATCAACCATTCTCTAAACTCACAAAGAATGGCGTATCGTTCGTATGGGATGACGCTTGTCAAAAGGCATTCGAGAGTATTAAAGAATATCTCTCAAAACCTCCTGTACTCGTTGCACCGAAATCAAGCAAACCGTTCTTGATTTATGTCAAGGCGACGAGCCACTCATTAAGTGCATTACTTGCACAAGATGACGATAACGGTCATGAGCAGGCAGTATATTATCTAAGTCGAACCTTGGTAGGCGCTGAATCTCGGTATCCCATGATTGAAAGGGAATGTCTCGCCTTGGTATTCGCAATTCAAAAGATACAGCATTACCTAGTAGGACAGACTATTTATGTTATCTCCAAAGTTAACCCAGTTCGGGTATTCATGACGCAGCCAGCTTTCATGAATTGGTGTTTAGCAAGATGTGCCTTGCTCTTGTCCCAATACGACTTGCATTTTAAATAACAGAAGTCAGTAAAAGGACAGGCCATCTGTGACCTTCTGGCAGCTAATCCAACTACGGATACCGTCGAGATATATGACGATCTACCCGATGAAACCCACGAAGTCAATGCAACTTCGCACCAACAAATATGGCGTTTGTACTTTGACGGCGCTTCCCGAGCAGCTAATATAGCGAGTACTTCTGGAGGTTCTAAAATCTCTTCCGGAGTTGGAGTCGTCTTAGTTTCCCCGGGAAAACATGTAATGCCTTGAGCCTACTCGTTAACCGAGCCATGCTCAAATAATGTAGCCGAATATAATGCGTTACTCATAGGACTCAATTTCGCTAAAGAACTGGGGGTTGAGTATCTTGAAGCTTTCGGTGATTCTCAACTAATAGTTAAGCAAGTCCAAGGGGAGTATGAGGTCCGAAGTCAGGATTTAATAACATATCATAAGATGGCAGTGGAAATAGCAAAATCATTCGAATGATTCTTCATCGAGCACGTTCCGCGGTTACAGAACGCTTACGCAGATGCATTAGCAGCATTAGCCGTATCTCTGGCGCAGCCTCCCGGAACAGAACAGTTTGTTACGATAAGAACTCATCAGCTCTTAGTGCCAATCTACGATGAAGATGACAAGGAAGAGGATGTTCAAGAGGTAAATTCAACCCAAGTCGAGTTCGAACCCCGAGATTGGCGTTTCCCCATCATCGATTACGTCTTGCATGGAATCTTGCCAGAAGATGTGAAAGAGAGGGATTCAATCCGACGAAGAGCACCGATATTCTACTATAATACGGAGAATCGAACGCTATACCGCAGGGGGTACGATGGATTGCTAGCACGTTACTTATCGACTAAAGAAGCCGAAGAGGTCCTTAAAGAGGCACACGAAGGAGAGTGTGGCGCGCACCAACCCGGCCCTAAGCTTTATGATCGCATCAGAAGAATGGGATATTTTTGACCTTTTATGATGAGTGATGCGGTCGCATATGCCCGAAAGTGTCATGCATGTCAAACGCATGCGAATTATATGCACTAACCTCCGGAGCATCTGCATCCTTCGGTTACGTCATGGCTGTTTGAGACCTGGGGAATGGATATTGTTGGTCCTATACATCCCCCGTCAATCAAAGGTGACCGGTTCATTCTAGCAATTACCGACTACTTCTCCAAATGGGCTGAAGCGATTCCGCTCAGAGAAGTTAAAACGAGTAACGTCATTGCATTCATCAAACACCACATCATCTACCGGCATGGTGTCCCAAGACGAATTATACATGACAACGGTCCTTAATTCGTCAGCAACGCCTTCATTAGGTTTTGCGAGAAGTTCAAAATTCAGGACATTTCGTCGACAGCTTACAATCCCACAACGAATGGATTGGCTGAAGCCTTCAATAAGACAATTATAAAGCTTTTGTCAAAACTCGTGAAAACTAATAAACGAGATTAGGACGACAAGCTTGGCGCGGCTCTGTGGGCCTATCGTACTACGGTACGTATGATAATCATATTTTATTACAATTTTATACCCTCATTATCTATTTTACAGGACTAAATATACCATTAATAATTGTTGTTAGATTAGTTTGCACATAATTGAATGAAAATATAAATAAATATTATTAAATGTAAAAACCCCTTAAAAATCTCTCTTCTCTATTTTGTAGCATTTTAGAAGTCTATC
This sequence comes from Asparagus officinalis, assembly GCF_001876935.1. NCBI lineage: Eukaryota > Viridiplantae > Streptophyta > Magnoliopsida > Asparagales > Asparagaceae > Asparagus > Asparagus officinalis. The sequence continues at coordinate 52,550,711 of NC_033796.1, forward strand.
AAGCAAAAGCCCACAAATGAATGCTATGAAGCAAGGCCAAAAATCCTCCTACACATCATGCTCAAGAAGAAGCCACAAAGGCCAAAGCCCATCAACAAACAAATTACACCCATTTACATTTGAAAATCAAATGGAAAATGAAATGGACCGGATTTGTTTCAAGACTCATGACCGGACCTGCTATTGCATTTTAATCACAAGCTTCATTGAACTTGGATGCTTGAATGGGCCGGTTGCTTGGAATGAAGCTTGGATGCTTGAATGGGTCGGTTGCTTGGAAAAAAAAGCAATTAAAAGCACAACATCATATGGGCCGGTTGCAAACAACAAGGATTTGGATGGGCCGGAGACTTGTTTTTTTTCTTTTTATCACATGAAGTCTCATAGAATGGACATGCTGCATGAATGGAGAATTTGATTTTCTTTTAAAAATCAAGTGTTTCACATGGGCCGGATTGCTACAGAGTTTGGAAATGAAATTCTTTGTATGGGCCGGACTTGCAATTTTTATTCTTGGAAAAATCAAATGGAGATTGGGCCTTGAAAAATCAAATGAAGATTGGGCTAGAGAAGAACAAAAAGCAAATTCAAATATGGAGATTGCTTTGCTTAGGGCTCAAGACAAATCCCTTTATATTGTACGAATTATTCTATTGCACTTAAAATGTTCATGTTTAGGATAATCAACTAGAAAACTAATCGGTAGAAGAAGAATTTGATAATCTATGCTTATCTTAAATGGTTTGATAGCTTATGCTAGGATTACTATCTTGTTGGTGTTCTTATCATGAATAGTATTTTTGATTTAGATGATAATTTGATAGGTTATACTTTCCTTAAATGGTTTGATAGTCTATGCTTAATAAATCTAAGTTAAAATATGATAAAAAGAGAATAGTTTGTATTTTGTAATTGAAATTAGCTAGTGGATTATATTCTAGATTTCTTACCTCTTTTGTGATAGTCTATGCTTAATAAATCTAAGTTAAAATATGATAAAAAGAGAATAGTTTGTATTTTGTAATTGAAATTAGCTAGTGGATTATATTCTAGATTTCTTACCTCTTTTGAATCCTCATTCTTAACTTTCTTAAATTTTCTTTCCATTCTTGGTTTGATTTTATTCATTCGTCTTTCTTGCATTATGATTTCATTTATTCTTTAATTCTTTCTTCTCTCCTCTAAAATGCAACTTATTGCCTCGTGCATATTTATGATTTCATTTATTCTTTAATTCTTTCTTCTCTCCTCTAAAATGCAACTTATTGCCTCGTGCATATATTCACAACAATCACTCATCACAATCACACTTATTCTTTATTCCTAATTGTCACACACAAAACATAAGAATCATTTCTAATAATCTCTTAAAATCACCTTCCTCGTGGGATCGATATTTTTTATACTATAACTTGATAAATTGTGCACTTGCAATTTTGGTACATAATTATGCCGCATCAAGTTTTTGACGCCGTTGCCGGGGAATGTGCTAAAATAGGATTTTATTAATTTGGTTCTTTAACTTGTGTATTTTTCTTGTGAAGGAACCGTTTGGAGCTTAAAAATCTTGGATTGAAGATCAAGAATTTGGAGCTTTGCTTCCGGGTAAGTCCTCTTTGTAGTTTTCAATTCCACCCTCTTTAGTTAGCTTCACAATTAGAGACAATTGGGATTTAAAAAAAAGATTTTATTTTTGTTGACCATAATAAAATTCATCTTTCACTTGGACATTAACTAACAAGATAATAAATTCAAACATGAGCCATCTTCTCACATTTGATTGTTGTTGACCATAATTAAAAAAATATAAAGATTTTTTTTTATCATCCTTTTTAGTCGCTTTTAATTTCTAGGGTTGCATTTCATATAGTGTAGGAATTCACCAAAGTGATTGTAGCACTTGATTTGGCACACACTTAAAACATTCTTAAGGGCAAAACCCCAATCAAGATAAGGTAAGGGATTTCATCACCCTTTCCTTAGCCCACAAATCACTAATTCCTCACTTCACAAATCCAAGCATTCTAAAACTCATTAGACGTTGGCCCCTAAGGATTCGAGCTCAATAAGGAACAAGAAATCCTTAAGTGAACGGTTTAAGTTTTCTCAGAATAGTTGGTGTCTAAGGCAAGGTTTAGGGGTTGCGTAAAGCGCTCCGCAAGGAAAGAGGTACTTAATTGATCTTTGATCACCCTCTAGTACTATCCTTATCTGGCTAACTACCTGGGTAAAACTTTGATCTTTTCACTGTAGGAATTTTTGGTTAGGAGCTGGTCTAGTGGAGTTAGGCTAAACCCTAGAGTTAGAGTTGATTGAAAAGTGATTGCCTTGATTTGTTTTAGTTAGGATTTTTTCTTTTCCTTTATCTTCTCAAAGAAAAAAAACTAATTTTCTTTCTTTCCTTAAAAAGAAAAAAAATATTTGTGTTGGTGTATGCAAATTTAGGTTCGGGATAATTTTCATCGCTTAATCCGTGTTGAACCAATCCAAGAAATGACAAATCAACCAGTTCTTCAGGATATGTGTTACCCCACCAGAAATGCAATTTCATCTTGCATAAGACTCCCCAAAGTAAATGGAGCAAATTTCGAGCTTAGACCGCATTTCATAAACATGCTTCCCAAATTCATAGGTAATGAAACCGAAGATGCATACATATTTATCTCGGAATTTGAGGAAGTATGTATTATGATTAAAATGAGAGAATTAACCGAAGATGCGATTAAGCTTAGATTTATTCCATTTGCCCTTAAGGACAAAGCTAAAAAATGACTGTGCAGCTTACTGACAAATTCCATCTTAACTTGGGAGGAATTTGTCACCGTTTTTCTCAAGAAATTTTTCCCTATTCATAAAACGGTAAAGCTTAGGAACAGTATTCAGAACTTCAAAATTGTCCCAGGGGAGCCATTCTGGAAATACTTTGACCGATTTAAAGATCTTTTAATCCAATGTCCTCATCACGGTCTAGAAAAATGGCGATTGTGCCAAATCATATATGAAGGATTAGACTATTCTTCAAAAACATCTTTAGAATCGATGTGTCAGGAAGATTTTATAAGAAAAAACGCAGATGAAGCTTGGGAATTTCTAGAGAGTTTATCCGAAAAAACAATACAGTGGGAAAACTGTGATGACAGTGTTTCATCCGTTCTCCAATCTAAGTCTAGTGGTTTTTCCTTGGAGTCAAATATTGCTTCTGAAGCAAAGATGGCGACGATTATGCGGAGGTTAGAAGCCTTAGAAGTTAAGGAACGAACTACGGCTCAAATCAATCATATTTCTGCCCCGGGATGTCATAAATGTCAGTCTCCTACCCACGTTTCAGAGGAATGTCCTCTTCTAGGAAACAACCATGCTTTAGAACAGATGAACGCTGCATTCCAGCGCCCTAGAAATGATCCATTTTCTCCAACCTACAATCCAGGTTGGAGAAATCATCCCAATTTTGCTTGGAACCAAGGAAATTCTCATGGAAACCAAAACTTCATTCCTGCGTCGAACCAACAATTCCCTAGGGGAAACACTGTCCCATTCAACGCACCGAACAATTTTTCTAACCCACCTTTTCCAAACCAACATCCTCATCCTCACCAGCCTACAAATCAATCAAATTCCGATCATGACAAACGTTTGAGTGTCTTAGAAAAGGGTTTAGAAGCTATGATCAAAGCGTCTACACAAACTACCAACATGTTGACCCAATCATCCACCACTCTAAATTCATTCATGCAAACCACCGGCCAAGTGCTCAACTCGAACACTCAAGCCATAGCCCAGTTAGAAAGCCAACTTGGGCAATTAGCCGCTGCCGTGAGTGAGAGAGAAAAAGGAAAATTCCCTAGTCAACCTGTTGTAAACCCTAAAGACACTGGATCTAGTTCCAATAATCCAGCTCAATTGAATGCAATTCACACTCTGAGATCAGGGAAACAAATAGACAATCAAGTTAGAATGCCACCGGATCGAACCCCTTCTCCCATCCAAAACATTCCTTCCGATGACCAAAATGTTGAACTTGAGATTGAGCCTGATCTAGATAGGTATAGGCCCGTTGCCCCCTTTTCAGATAGACTCAAACCTAGGAAAAACTCCCCGCAAGTTGAGAAAATCCTAAAAGCATTTAAACAGGTCAAGATCAACATCCCTCTCCTAGATGCAATCGAACAAATCTCTTCTTATGCAAAGTTCTTGAAGGACTTATGCACTAAGAAAAGAACCACCAATGTTCCCAAGAAAGTCTTCTAAGCTGCCAATCTCAGTGAAATCTTTTCGAAACCAATGCTGTTAAAATATAAGGACCCTGGTTGTCCCACAATTCCATGCATCATAGGTAACACTCACATTGATAAGGCACTTCTAGACTTGAGAGCCAGCGTTAATCTCCTTCCTTACTCGGTCTATCAACAGCTAGGTGTAGGAGAACTTAAACCGACAAGATGCACTCTACAGTTAGCAGATAGATCCGTAAAAATTCCCAAAGGAGAGGTAGAGGATGTTTTGATCAAAGTTGGAGAGTTCATTTTCCCTGTTGATTTTATTGTTTTGAAAACACAGCCCGTTTCTAATCTCAAAAGTCAAATCCCCGTCATTCTAAGAAGACCGTTCTTAGCTACCTCAAATGCTTTGATAAATTGTAGAACCGGTCAGATGAAACTATCTTTTGGGAATATGACTGTTGATCTCAATATTTTCAACTTAGGGAGACAGCCTAGTGATCCATCTGATGAACCCATGGAAGTGAATTTCATTCAAGGAATATCCAGTGAACAACAAGAGGGAGAGTGTGAGTCTGATTCAAATGCATCTGATTTAATGATTGAGGAGCTTTCTGATAACGAACTAGACATAGAACCGCTGGTCAATCATGTTTTTGCTATTGGCTGGCAACGAGAACCTTTAGAGATAGAACCCCGAGTCCAGCTTCGCCCATCTGTGGAGGAACCCCCTAAGTTAGAGCTCAAACCTCTACCCGAAAATCTAGAGTATGCCTACTTAGGGGAGAACGAGTCTTTACCAGTTATCATTTCTTCTGAGTTGACTACCGGTCAAAAGGAAGCTCTCTTAGCTGTTTTAAGAGAGAATAGGGAAGCCATTGGATGGACCATGGCTGATATCAAAGGGATTAGTCCAACCATTGTTCAACACCGAATCCATTTGATAGATGATGCCAAACCTACTAGAGATGCTCAACGTAGGTTAAACCCAGTGATGAAAGAAGCCGTTAGGAAAGACATTCTGAAATGTCTCGATCATGGGATCATTTATCCCATTTCTGATAGTTCATGGGTGAGTCCAGTCCAAGTTGTTCCAAAGAAATCTGGGATCACCGTGATCCAAAATGAGGCTAATGAGCTGATTCCCACTCGAATCCAAACTGGATGGCGAGTCTGTATTGACTACCGAAAGCTCAACTTAGCCACTCGGAAAGATCATTTCCCTCTTCCTTTCATTGACCAAATGTTAGAGCGTTTAGCAGGACACGAGTTCTACTGTTTCCTGGATGGATATTCAGGTTACAATCAAATCCCTATCGCTCCAGAAGATCAGGAGAAAACCACCTTCACTTGCCCGTATGGAACATTCGCATACCGACGCATGCCTTTTGGCCTGTGCAATGCACCGGCCACATTCCAACGTTGCATGATCAGTATTTTTTCCGACATGGTAGAGCGATTTCTCGAAATTTTCATGGATGACTTTTCCATTTTTGGTGACACATTTTCCCAATGTTTGCATCATCTTAAACTGGTCCTAGAACGGTGTAGGGAGAAAAATCTGACTCTCAATTGGGAGAAATGTCATTTCATGGTCAAACAAGGCATTGTCTTAGGACATGTAGTTTCCAATAGGGGAATTAAAGTGGACAAAGCTAAGGTAGATCTCATTTCCAATCTCCCTCCTCCCAAAACTGTCAAAGATGTCAGATCATTTCTTGGTCATGCTGGTTTTTATCGACGTTTCATCAAGGATTTCAGTAAGATTGCTAAACCCTTGACCAATCTCTTAGCTAAGGATACATCATTTGTCTTCTCTCCCGACTGCCTCAAAGCTTTTGAATATCTGAAAAATGAGCTAACCACAGCTCCTATCATTCATGCACCGAACTGGACCTTACCATTCGAACTGATGTGTGATGCATCTGATTCTGCGATTGGAGCTGTTTTAGGACAACGGTTTGATGGAAAACCGCATGTGATCTACTACGCCAGTAGGACTCTGAATGATGCCCAGCAAAACTACTCTGTCACAGAGAAAGAGTTTTTAGCTGTAGTCTTTGCCTTAGAAAAATTCAGGTCCTACCTCATCGGTTCCTTAACCAAAGTTTTCACTGATCATGCCGCACTAAAGTATCTTTTGACCAAAAAGAATGCTAAAGCACGGCTCATTAGATGGATTCTCCTTCTCCAAGAGCTTGACATTCAAATTCTTGACAAAAGGGGAACAGAGAACCCTGTAGCAGACCACCTCTCTCGACTCCCAAATGCACCAACATCAACCGTCCCAATCAATGAACATTTTCCAGATGAACAACTCCTAGAAATCCAATCTGTTCCCTGGTTCGCTGACATTGTGAACTACATAGTCATGAACCAGATCCCTTCTCATTGGTCCAAACAGGATAGATCACGTTTTCTCTCCCAAGCAAAATACTTTTACTGGGATGATCCATATCTGTTCAAATATTGTCCTGATCAGATCTTTAGGAGGTGTGTTCCCACTGGAGAAACTAGGAGTGTTCTATCCTTCTGTCACGAGCAAGCCTGTGGGGGTCACTTTGGCCCAAGAAAAACAGCTGAAAAAGTTCTCCAATCTGGCCTGTATTGGCCCACACTCTTTAAGGATTCATTCGAGTTTTGCAAAACCTGTAACCGCTGTCAGCTTTTAGGGAAGGTCACTAGAAGAAATATGATGCCCTTACAACCCATCTTATTTGTTGAACTTTTTGATCTGTGGGGTATCGATTTTATGGGACCATTTCCAAATTCCTTTGGAAATGTTTACATTCTAGTAGTCGTTGAATACATGTCAAAATGGGTTGAGGCGGTAGCTTGTAAAACTAATGACAATAAGGTCATTGTCAAGTTTTTGAAAGAGAACATTTTTGCCCGGTTTGGAGTACCTCGAGCAATCATCAGTGATAACGGTACACATTTCTGTAACCGTTCTTTCGAGGCTCTGATGAGGAAATATTCAATCACACACAAATTGTCAACTCCTTATCACCCCAAACCAGTGGACAAGTAGAGGTTACAAACAGGCAGATCAAATAAATCTTAGAAAAAACAGTTAATTATAACAGAAAAGATTGGTCTGTAAAATTGTGTGATGCTCTGTGGGCGTATAGAACAACTTTTAAGGCCAATTTGGGGATGTCACCATACAGATTAGTGTTTGGGAAAGCTTGCCACCTACCAGTAGAATTGGAACATCGAGCAATGTGGGCAATAAAACAGCTAAATTTTAATTCAGACTTAGCAGGTAAGAACATGTTGCTCCAAATAAATGAGTTGGAAGAAATTCGAAATGATGCATACATAAACTCAAAAATTTACAAAGAGAAAACCAAAATTTTTCATGATAAATCAATTTTGCGAAAAAAAATTCTCTCCAGGACAGAAAGTTTTATTGTACAATTCAAAATTGTATCTTTTTTCGGGAAAATTAAGATCAAGATGGGCATGTCCATTTTTTATCAAACAAGTTTTTTCACATGGAGCTGTCGAGATAGAAAATCCTAAAAATGGTAACATTTTTAAAATAAATGGTCAACGCCTGAAACAATTTTTAGAATTTTCTACGCTTGGAGAGGAAGAGGTGTTGGTTCTTCATGAACCTCATTATCTATAAAAAAAACTAATTTTTCTTTTGTTAAAAAAAAAGAAAAGTTCTTTTGTTTCTTAAAAAAATAATAATAATAAAAAATTAAAAAAATAATTAGTTACAATTTTCTCTTATTTGATTTCTTCATCCTCATACTAACAGTAATTACAGATCCTTATCATCATTGTCAATCGAACAACTGTAAGTTCTTCAATTTTACCTGCTTTACTTTGTGCTTCAGCGAATTTGCAGTGAGGACAATGCAAAATTTAGGTGTGGGGGTGAGAAATACATATTTTACCTTTTTAGTTATATTTTTCTTTCCTTTTGTTAAAAAAAATTATAAAAATATTGTCACTTGCCAAATTAATAGAGTTAAAGTAATAATGATCAAATTGATAGATTTTAAATTTTCTAATTCTTAGTTAGTGACATATTCAAGTTCACCTTTTATGATAACTCCAAATAAAATTCTTAAGAAGTGATTTTTCAACTAGTATACTTTACTTAAGTCTTACCTTAGATTTTTAATCAAAAATAATGAAATTTTTGCATGCTTAACTTAGAGTTGAAAATATTTTTTTTTTCAAGTTATCTTGATTTACACATTTTTTTTAAAAGACTATATATACTTACACATATATATTTAAAAAAAACTAACATTATAAAAGAAGAGTGCGAAAAATGGGCACCACAAAAAAAAACTCTTAAATTCAAGGTGATTCTATCTTATAAAGCCTAAGTTAACTGAGCAATTAAGCCCAATGAGTATCTCTATACTTAATGACCTAAGCCCAATTGAGTTGGGATTCATTGGCCCAAAACTCGTTAAATGGTCACTTAGAAAGCCCGTTAAAATAGAAAACAATCACCAAGAATTAGAGAGTGGAAAAAAAATCATACTTAATGACCTAAGCCCATTTGGGTTGGGATCCATTGGCCCAAAACTCGTTAAATGGTCACTTAGAAAGCCCGTTAAAGTAGAAAAAATCACCAAGGAAGAAAGAGTTAAAAAAACTAATAAATGTTTTATAGTTGTATATATGGTCTTGGAAAATATTTTAAATCAAGCAACTTGAAAATTATTTAAAACAAAGAGTTAGCATGTTCTTTTCAAAACTTTTAAATTAAATTTCTAAGTTTGGCTTGGTTTTGTATTGCTACAATGAGAAGATTTTCTTGAAAATATACCTTAGAGTTATATATAAAAATGTTTTCTTGAGTGATAACTGGCTCCAATTAGATTATCTAAAAGTTATCAAGTGAATTTAGTTATTTACTGACTTCTTTAATTTGGCAAGTTGACCGAATTTTGTGGGTATATTCACTGCAAACCCTCACGAGACTACAACTCGTCCACTAGGGTAACCTAGGGGTTTAAAGGCTTGTTGTATGCGCTAAATACAACCGCGATTCCTGCGAAAGTGAGTTAGGATTTTTTTTTATTTTCTTTGCTAGAGGACTAGCAAAAGTTTAGGTGTGGGGGTATTTGATAATTATATTTTATTATAATTTTATACCCTCATTATCTATTTTATATGAATAAATATACCATTAATAATTGTTGTTAGATTAGTTTGCACATAATTGAATGAAAATATAAATAAATATTATTAAATGTAAAAACCCCTTAAAAATCTCTCTTCTCTATTTTGTAGCATTTTAGAAGTCTATCAAGCAAAAGCCCACAAATGAATGCTATGAAGCAAGGCCAATAATCCTCCTACACATCATGCTCAAGAAGAAGCCACAAAGGCCCAAAGCCCATCAAGAAAAATGATTACGCCAAAGGAATGAAATGAACTTGGATGCAAAAAGTTATAATGAATGGACTTGGATGCAAAGATTACAACACCATGATGGTGCTGCATTTTTTTTACATGACCGAACTGTTTGGTTTTGAAATGGGCCGGACTTGAAGGATTAAAGCATTTGGAAAATGTCTACATGGGCCGGACTTTTACAACTTGCAATGGACTTGAAGCTTTGAATTTAATCACAAGTTTCACATATGAAGTGGGCCGGCTGCTTTGAATTGAACTTGGATTTTCATTTATTTTTGAAAATCATATGGGTCTCCTATGGTTGGGCTAGAGAAGAACAAAAAGCAAATTCAAAGGTGGAGATTGTTGCTTGGGGCTCAAGACAAATCTAATGGCTCAAATTCATTGAAGATTACTATAAATAGGGGTAGAGAGTGAGGGGTTAAGAGGGTGAAATTTTGTAAACTCCTTTTGGAGAAGAGGGCTACTCTTAATTGGGAAGCCTTCCAAAAATTATAACTTTAGTTACAATTAATAAAAATAATTTTTCTCCTCTTTAAATTTGTTCTTTCTCCTCTTTGTTGAATGATGAGGATGGAGATAAAGAGCAATTTGAAGGTTTGCATTTCTTTTCTCTTTTATTTCTTTTTAGTAATTTCTTTATTATTGCTAGATTTATTTTTTTGTCTTTTTTTTCTCTTTTTGCACTTTAATTTGTAGAGTAGATTTATTTTTCTTGTATTTAATTTTTGCAATTTATTTTGTAGTTTAGATTTTTATTTTCGTTGTAATTAGATTTATTTCTTGTTCATAATTTAGATTTTTCTTTTCTTTTTAAATTTTTAATTAGTCTTCTTTTTCTTGTTTTTATTTCTTAAGATGTGAATTTAATTCTTGTAGGAATCTTAGAATTATAAGAAACTAGTCTAATTTTCTTTATATTGTACGAATTATTCTCTTGCACTTAAAATGTTCATGTTTAGGATAATCAACTAGAAAACTAACTTTATATTGTACGAATTATTCTCTTGCACTTAAAATGTTCATGTTTAGGATAATCAACTAGAAAACTAATCGGTAGAAGAAGAATTTGATAATCTATGCTTATCTTAAATGGTTTGATAGCTTATGCTTATGAATTCTAGGATTACTATCTTGTTGATGTTCTTATCATGAATAATATTTTTTATTTAGATGATAATTTGATAGGTTATACTTTTCTTAAATGGTTTGATAGTCTATGCTTAATAAATCTAAATTAAAATATGATAAAAAGAGAATAATTTGTATTTTGTAATTGAAATTAGCTAGTGGATTATATTCTAGATTTCTTACCTCTTTTGAATCATCATTCTTAACTTTCTTAAATTTTCTTTCCATTCTTGGTTTGATTTTATTCATTCATCTTTCTTGCCTTATCATTCTTAACTTTCTTAAATTTTCTTTCCATTCTTGGTTTGATTTTATTCATTCATCTTTCTTGCCTTATGATTTCATTTATTCTTTAATTCTTTCTTCTCTCCTCTAAAATGCAACTTATTGTCTCGTGCATATATTCACAACATTCACTCATCACAATCACACTTATTCTTTATTCCTAATTGTCACACACAAAACATAAGAACCATTTCTAATAATCTCTTAAAATCACCTTCCTCGTGGATCGATATTTTTATACTATAACTTGATCAATTGTGTACTTGCAATTTTGGTACATAATTATGTCGCATCAACGTACACCGACGGGAGCGACCCCGTATTCTTTGGTATACGGATGTGAAGCCGTTCTTCCATTGGAAATACAAATTCCATCTCTTCGAATCGCTTTCAACCACAAAAAGTTGTTATTTTGAGATCACAATGACATCAATGAAGAAAACGATTTTCTTACCAAGCCAGAATTTCTCGGGCTTTCGACAAGAAGGTTCGACAACGGAGTTTTAAAGAAGGAGATTTTGTCTTAACTGAAAGACGGCCTATGATCCTTAACTCCAAGAAGAAAGGTAAATTTGAACCCAAATGGGAAGGGCCATTCATAGTAGAGACAGTCTACTCGAGTGGTGCATATCGCCTGATAACTAAGGATGGTGATCGGCTCATGATGTCGATAAACGAAAAATTCCTAAAAAAATACTATCCTTAGTATCTTCAAGATAACCAATGTATCGGGAAGTTCCCGGAAGAATACCACATGTGATATTCTTAAGGATAACCCAATCACTGTAAAAGTGATAAATAAGAGATCTACATTTAATCTCTGAATGTCAGAATGTCTTCTTTTGTGAGACGAGATTCAATCCTTTGACAGATTAATCCTTCCTCGCAAAACCATCCACTGATCAAATCAATTGACAGTGGACCCACCAAAATTCCTATTCGCCAATCATTGGCAATTCTCAGACTCAACTTGTTGAGTCCTAATCACTTGACGTTGAAGTCCTCCATTGAGTGATAGTACGAGTTGGCATTCTCATTGCTTCGGTATACCACTCTATCTGCTTTCAGGTCAAACCTATAAAAGTTAGGGCCAAAGCCAAATCCTCCTCTTGATTCCTTCCATGAACAAGGGGTCCACATCCAATTCGAGCAATCAAACCTATAAGAGTTAGGATTGTCTATGACCTCACCTTAGTCAAACCTGCAGATAGTTAGGACTAAGGTCAAGTCAACCATTTCGATAAACGAAAGACTTCCATCTTTTCTTTTTTCAGCCAAACCTATAAAAGGTAGGGTTAAAATTTGAATTTTCCTTCAATAAATGAAGAACTCTTTTGGATCAAGCAACCAATCCTATAAAAGTTAGGGTTGCTTAAATCTTTCCGATTCTCGGAGTGGAGATCCCATTCCTAGTCTCATCTTTCCGGATTCTGGGGGTGGAGACCCCACCTCGAGTTTCGTTTCCTACTGAAGATAGAATATAAAATTCGCTCTCTTCAGGTGCCGGGAGATAGAATATAAAATTCTTCCTCTTCCATGTTTCCAGTCCGTCTTTACTCTGAGAAAAGACACAATTCCCAACTTTCAATCCGTGCACTTTATACACGGGGAACTTTATCTCAACTCCTAAATAGAGATAAACCTACGCCTAACACGCGTCGCCGGTTTAGTCTTTCACCGATTGAAAAAGACACCAGAGTTTAAGTCTGGGGAAGTTTATCCCGAATCCTAAGAAGGGATAAGTCATCGCCTAACACGCGTTGCTGGGTACATTTTCCCATAAGAAATGGTGAAGTCTATGTATTCAAAATCATAGCACAAAGTCTAAGAGAAGTAATTCTTTTAGCGCAACGTTACATGTGAGACGGTTTTTAAAATTCACATGCTAGCCCGATTCAAACGGTAATCGGTAAAGGCACATCAAACCCGTTGAAGGCTGGGGGTTTGCCAAAAACCCTAAAGTCTATGTCTAACACACATCGCCGGTTTAGTCTTTCGCCGATTGAAAAAGACACCATAGTCTGAGTCTGGGGAATTTTATCCTGAAACCTAAGAAAGGATAAGTCATCGCCTAACACGCGTTGCGGGGTACCTTTTCCCATAAGAAATGGTAAAGTCTATGTATTCAAAATCATAGCATCAAGTCTAAGTGAATTAATACTCTTAGCGCAACGTTACATGTGAGACGGGTTTTAAAATTCACATGCTAGCCCGATTCAAACGGTAATCGGTAAAGGCATATCAAATCCGTTGAAGGCTGAGGGTTTGCCAAAAATCCTGTAAGCATTACGTCAATTGAGTTCACAATCAATAAAGAAATATCATAATGAAATCAAATATTGGGTCTCTATCAATAGATCAAGTCAAAGCATACAATAAAAAAAGGGGGCTCATCAGCCCGAAGGCGGTCGGCGATTAAGAATACAAGATTCTAACTTAGAAAGCCTATCTGTATAACTCTGCTCAAGTTCTGCTTGCAGGTCAGCTCGGATAGATTCTTCAGAATTGCTCAAGATCTTCGCAGCTTCATCAATCTCTCCTGCGTAGGTCCTAATCTCTCAAGCATCTGCCCACGAGACTTCTCTAGTCCCGCTAACTCCTCACGCCTAGGAACTCATTGACGGAAAGGAACCACTTGCAGCTGAGGAAAGTAAGCAACGGTTTACGCTTAGAGGAAGGAAGAGCAAAGTAGGCTCCAGTGCAGCTCACCATAGTCCAAAGCCATGCCCGAACGCCGTCAATAAGTCCTCCCTCAGTCTTCAAACCACGGCTCGGATTCCCAACATATAGTTGGTCGTAGCCAAACTGGCGAGCGAAACGGCACGGAAGGTAAGGCTCTATGTGACAATGATTCTTCACCCGAAGAACAAGATACCCAACGCGGATGTTCACCAACCAAGGGAAACAACCAACGTCAAGAGAAGTCCGACCAGTTCTGGGTTTCTCCTCATCAATCAGCATATCATCATAACGACCCTAGAAGTGAGGAAAACACTTGAAGAACTCCCAACTCTTACGAATTTGAAGCTCTCGCTGTACAGCAGTGAACGTTTTCCCGAGCCATCTACTCTTTTCCAATAGCTGCACGAAAGGAACGGGGACATCAACAATGCTAGGCGCCGACATCAAGTCAGGACGATGAAGAACAAGCCACGCCATCAGGTATGTGTACGGAAGCTCGACCTTTACAGAAACAAGCTCGATCGACGGTTCAGGGCCCACCTGCATAAAACCATCGACCAAATATCTAAGCCCATAATGGATGCCAGCAACCATTGCTGGAAGCAAGGAAAGCTCTCTCCCATAAGCTAGCTGAACGGCGGGGAAGAGCACCTCAAGGGGTAAAGCGTCCGAAAACTGATACGGAACGACGCACTTCTTCAACCAGAGGGCAAGATAGCCTGCTAACAGGGTCCTAGGCTCAATGGACTTCTGTGCATGACAAAGGAATGTCCGGAACTTAGTCCCTGCAGGAAAAGCTCCCTCAGCACTGGCAATCGTGTAGGAGCAAGCTTCGGCCTTTTCTATCAACTCATTAGTGGCGGAAGGTGTTAAAACGTCTAATTCACGAATGATCTCGCCTGGATTACCCTCCAAATTCTAGAATAAATAAACAACGAACTGCTTCAAGCTGATCTGCCTCTTTCTTTTCGCTTGAGTGGTAACCTTGATCAGAGAGGTATGATAATGGCATGTGAGGTCCCAAAGAGTATCGTACATATCGGGAGTATCCTTCTTCAACCACTCCAATTGCAGGTTCGAGGGAAAATACTCCTGGTACGGACAATCCCCCATTGGAAGGCCGGAAACTTGGTGCATCTCATGCAGAGCCAACCCTAACTCTCCACCGCTAGTCAGAAACGTGTTACTTTCGGGGACATATGTTTCTAACAATGCTAAGAAGTGGCGACAGCTGACCGGGAATCCATACATAGTAGCTCGTATAGGTGCGTACAAACCGCTACTTCTCAGATCATTCTCCCAACGTCCCAAGACATAACTGGTCATACGTGTCCACCATCCCTTGGGTTGTGAGTAAGCCCAACCAAAACACCGGAACTCTGGTGGAGGTAACTTCCTCCCAAGTTCAGCCAGGCGGTTCTTCACAGTAGGAGCAGTTGCTGATACATCGTCTGGGGGTGCAGTATCAAGACCCAGAATCCTTGGTCGAAGACCGCAAATATAATGATGCCCATTGGAGCCTGGAGTCTTATGATGAGAAATATATCCACAGTGAACTCGATCGCTATCCTCTGTAAGATTCCAGGACATCTGACGCTCTACAGCCTGCCCCTTCAAGTGAGAAAAGGAGTGCTGACGGGGGATGGAAGGAATATAAAGAAGAGCTCCCTCATCATTATTCAGCCAATGCTCATCCTCAAAAGTCAACCTGGCCGAATCCTCAACGGTATCTCCAAACAGATAAATAGACATCTCTAAAGCCTGAGTAGAAATAGAGTCTGCGGTGAAAGGAGCATCCGTGATCAGTTGGCGTAAGGAACGACGTCCCCCATCTCAAACGGCGAGATTCATCAGAACGATTCCCATCAAACTGAGGAAGCGGACCAATAGCCTGCCTGATGGCTACAGAAGAGAAAACCTCCCCACTACAACCAGTGGTAGCATGAGGGGGAAGACTGTCCGTTGAAAACTCGACTGCAACAAAACAAGGGGTAAAAGTCAGAAAACTATCCATAAATTATACAAGGATCAAATCCATCTCACAAAAGAGCGAGATAAGATTATTCACAGGACAATTGGAGAGACGATTTTGAGTGTCTTACACTGGAAGAACGGTATGCATCATCACGCATTACGCAAACAACGTGGTGACATACACCGACCTACAAGGTGTGAGACGACACAAAATCGCCCCAATATGCCGGAAGACTCGAATTGCTCAAGCAAAGCAAGTCCGAAACCTCGACCCCGTGAAGGAGGATGTCGGCTCTTCCCGAATGACCCGCGAAGGGGCCAAACGAGGGTGTAACAGAACCATGAATTTCCTGAAACCTCGACCCTCGCGAAGGAGGATGTCGGTTCTTCTCGAATGACCCGCGAATGGACCAAACGAGGATGTAATAGAGCCGCGAATTTCCTGAAACCTCGATCCCCGCGAAGGAGGATGTTGGTTCTTCCCGAATGACCCGCAAAGGGATCAATCAGGGATATATAAGGTATAAATGCTCACCCCCGAAAGAGGATGCCGCTGGAGAGGACGCCGCGGGAACTTCTCTCTCGCTATGCTGCGAAAGAGAGCGACTCCTATGAAGTCGACGTCGACGCGGGGACATGGAGAATCTGCAATAAAAAAATCAATCGGATCAGGTACAGTCATAAATCTGAACACCCGAAATTTAAAAGGAAAATTAAGAACTTCAACTGAAGTCCTATAAAACAAGTAGGATTTTATAGTTGAAGTCTAATTAAACCTACAAATTTCGTGCATGCAAAACAATGATCATCATATTGCGGTGTAAACCCTCTTGATGAATTTTTTTGGTGAAATACCCAAAATACCCCTCGTATTCAAGGCTAAATCCTAGTCAAGGATACACTCGAATTGGATCGTGATCGTCATATTTGTCCATGTAACACCCCCAATGTCCCACAATTTTATCTAATTTTACAAATAAACCATTTTGTAAAATTTAGCTAATTTTGCGAATAGACCCCTTCACAATTTTCGGTCTAATTTCCGCATACCCTCCTCAAAACTTTGGTCATGAGTTTGTGGTCTAAATTTTTGAAATTTCAGCCCTAAAATTTCAGCCCTTTTTGCAAATAAACCCCTCTATATTTTTTGGGTTGCTTTTTGCAAATAAACCCCTCAAACAACATTGATTCTTTGCATACAAACACCCCTCAAAGTTCGGCCAAATGGGCATGAAACTTCAGTCCTAAATTTCAGTCCACCTTTGCACAAAAATCACAAATTTCAGCCCACTTTTGCATAAAAGTCCCTAAAATTCGGCCATAGTATTGATTTTGCATAAAACCCCCCAAATTTTTGTACATACACACAATCCATCATCAAAACCCTATCTTTTTCATAAAACCTAACTCATGAGAACAAAAAGCTATGATCTTTGCATAAAAATTCATGGCATACCCTCGTTACAAGCATAAAGTTTCAATCTTTATCAAAAAATAAGAGGGTTTTTGAGGGGAAGCTTACCCAAATCAAGAAGCTTGAAGACCCAACTCCAAAAGCCTCATTTGAGCTTGAAGAGAAAACCCTAGGTTGAGAGGAGGATTTTCGGCCAACAAAGGAGGAGAGAAAAAAAATATTTGTAGGCATCGAAAATTGCCTATAGGTCTCCACGAACAGCTCAGTGTTAAGAAACGACGATGAACGTCACTATCTGGTTCACAGAAGTTTGATTGATGTCGCTGAACGCTTGAAGTAAATCGATGAACTACGTAAACCAATAGAATTTCAGAATAACAAAGACACGAACTGATCGAGAACCTCGTATCGTTCACAAACGGCGAAATACCCTTCGTGTCTCACTTGTTCAACTGATGATATAATCATTGGAGCTTATAGAACTCCTCGTCGGCTTTCCAACGCACTTTAAAACGCTCAAATCCGAGTTCGGATGAAGAAGTTGTGGCAGAAACGGACGAACAGGCATAATGGAGCGTCTCAGGCTGAACTGGGGCACCCGAGGTGTCTCGGCACGAGCGAGACATCTAAGGGTGTCTCGGCCCAAGTTGAGACACTCAAGGGTGTCTCCAACCCTAGATCTGTCCGTTACGCGGTTTTAACCGCCCGGAACCCCCTCAAGCCTATAAATACAAGCCTCAAACCCTCATTTTACCAGATCTAGAATTTTGGAGAATTGGCGAAGTCCTGTCGGACTGAAGAGTGATCGAGTTCTTCAACGAAAAAGATAGAGATTCATCAGATTTGCATCACCCGCATCCGTTCCTTAGGATTATCCCGTTACGGTAATCCTAAGAAGAGCAATTTTCTCGCTGTTGCCGAGATAAGCGCTTCTGCTCGTAGATTCCTTCGCGAATCGACGGAGTTCTGGATCTAATCTGATTGTCAGGTAGTCCATGGATATTGACATCCCCGTCACCGGCTAAAGACCCACGCAAGCAAGAAACGACGAACGGATCTTGCGTTGTTTTCGAGAGAGTTGTAACCCTTTCATTTTTTTATTCTCTTTTATTGAATATTTTTGAATTCTTTGTAAGAAATCAATATTATAATGAATTCGACAATGAAAGCAACTTTCAGCGAAAACTATGTGTACTATGTATGTGTGTGTGCATGTTATATTCACAGGTTGTATGTTTGCATGCTTTTACATAAACTAAAACATAGTGCAATTTTTATGTTCATAATTACCACATAAACATCTCACATTTCTAGAACTAGTTTTGCACATATATAAAAAGCTTGCCAATTCAATCTCAAATTTATCAAATTTCAAGGAAATACATCTTCATAAATTCATCACAAATAACCTTACACTTTTACAATGATAATCATACGCAAGTATATCACAATAAAAAAGCCACAAATAATCCTCCATTTCTTCAGCTTTTGCTCATTAACTTCACTTCTCAGTTTCATAATCTCTTCCATACATGACTCAACTTCACCTTGAAAAAGCTTAACATACTTCTTCAACTTGCTAAGCTTTATCTCACATTCTTCAACCTTGTCTCCTTAGCCTTTAATTTGTTGCTCATCTCCCAGATTTCTTCTCTCAAAAGTGGAACAAGTTGAGATATCACCTAAAAAAAGGGTGAGTCAAACCACTCTCATAGCCTACAACCATCCCTCTAAATTAAAGAAATATAAATTATTAAAAAACTCAAAAATATAAATTTTTAAACTTACATTGTAATTTGGGCATCTATAGATCTCCTCCCTAGCATATCATTTGTCATTAATGTGTAAAACTCACACTCTAACCCACAATGTCACCTTTTCACACCCACATCGTTTAGCTGCTTCATTCCACTTTCGTATAGACCGCAACCTATTGCAACTATAGCTAGAGCTTACCCCACTAGTTATTGATCATGAGCTGGAGGTCGAAGAAGCAATGGGGGCGGCCACCGAGATCAATCCAACTAATTTGAGCAAAATTCCAACCAAACGAGCAAATTACCTTTGTTTATTCTGAAACTTAGGTTCAACCCCAATTTCACTTGAGCCCTAATCTTCAACCTTTTCTTCATATTTTAAAAAAACCCAGCTAACTCTCTATGTCAGCAAACTCCGCCACATCAGCAAGGAAAGTGTTCGCACGCTGCATGACCATGCGATATCATGTATTAAATTCTTTTTTGATTCTAAAGTACAATCGCTAGAGTAGGCTTAAATAGTTGAACGAGTCACTTTATAAGTCTTATTATCGCCCGAGTTACTTTTTATATTTTATTGATCATAGCGTGTTACTTTATTGGCTAAATTAATATTTTAGCCCCCAGAAAACTAAGCCATTTTGCAGTAACAAAATGTTGGGCTAAAATACCAAATTGGTATATTTATACGAACGCATTTACCAGGTTGGTATTTAAAAAAACTCCGACGACAACAAGACATTAAAGATGAACCTTTTTGTCAACAAGGCACATTCTGCTCGTCGGAGTTCAAAACTCAAAATCTCGTCGCTCACGTGGCATTTAAAAGGGTAACGTGGATGATGATTTGGCAGTTTAGCAATGACGTGGATAAATAAGGCCGTTGAAATTCTCATCTTCCTCATTCCCCACTCGCGATCAAATTTGGGGATGAACTTGAAGTTAGGGTTTCAGATCATCCCTTCTCACATTTCACTCAGATCTTCAAATTAGTGGCAGTCCCAACATGGCCTCGTCAAGCTGAAGGTCAGGTTCAAGCAGGAACATATCTGGAGGTTCAAGCCTATCTAGATCTGGAGTAAACTACCAAATTGGGGGTGAATTCAACAATATGAGTTGTATTCGAAAATGGAATGAAGTAGCAAAGAGGTACGGGGTCAAAAAGTATTCTTATGGAGCTGAATATGACTATTATACATCGATGGCAGATGCAAACTCCGGGAGGAGGTTTTACAGATGCCGAAACTATAAGGTAAAATTTTCAATGCAAATTTATCGTTTGTTTGATTTGTTGAGACTGTTTTATGTTTTTTTAAAATGTGGTTCTAGAATGGTGGTGGTTGTTATGTTTGGGAATGGTTTGATGGTCAATTGTGTAATGTGGCATCTCAATTGGTACTCTATTGAGAGAAGAGCTATTGAACTTGAGGAACAATGATATACTGAAGGATTAATTGATCGCACATGCTGAGAATAAGATGAAAGAATGTTGTGATGATATTGGCAAGACTAAAGAAGAGCTACGTATGTGTCAAAGAGAGGCTGACGCTTATTTATTGGAGATTTCAAACCTGAAGATTGGTAGAACAAGATGCGAGGATCTAATCAAACTTCACCAGAATAAGCTCAAATTATATGAGATGGTAATTATGGTCTGTGGAGTTGTTGTAATCTGCTTAGGGTTCTTTGTTGTAAATTTTAGTGGGCAATTGTAATGAGATGCTCTCGTTTATGACAATGTAATGATGTATTATGTACTCTTTCAAATAAAATGTTGTATTTTGTTTTTAACCTATGGCAGATGCTTTGTTTGTGATGTAGCTTTCAAATAAAATGTTGTAAATCTTTGTTTTCATTTTGTTGTAAATTTAAGATTGTAACAACATCAAACATGTGCAAACCCACACTAACAACATCAAACACATGCAATCTCACAATAACTCACTACAACAACATCACTTCCAAACCCGGAAACTTAAAAATAGACACAATGAGCCACCTGTGTAAAACCCAAAAACTGTTTGTGCTTAACACATCATGTAGCATACATAAACTAGACAAAATATACACAACACAACCACTTAATTAACACTTTGGGTGGTCATTGACTGATGCTTGAAATGATGGTCCTTGGATAACTGTAGCCTCTGTGTGACTGGTTGCTCTGTATATTGCCTCACCATGTTCACCTTGCCATAGTCCAAACCCTTCAGGCATTTTGTTGTGAATAGTCCTTCCTCTGCCTTTGCCTCTGCTTCCTCCCCTCCCTAAAGTTGAAACTTGTGGCTGGGTTGCACTTGAAACCCCTTGTGTACTATTGTTTCCACCTCTACATCTTCTCTCTAATAACACTGATGTTGGTGTAGGGATGTTTTGTCTTCTCATTTCCTCCACTGATTGACCAATCATGTTCTTGCTCCAATTTGGCCTCCCTCTCTTTTTGGTTTGGCTTGTACCTTCATTTGCTACTTGTGTTGTCTGACAGTGCACCAAAAATATAAAACACTCCTATGATGACCTGTTCTCTCCCTCAACCACGGCCCATGCTATTAGCCACATTTGGTTGTTACCATCTCTACCAACAGCACACAGTAATTGACCACCACAAGCATGCTTTAGAAAGCATCCATCAAGGCTAAAAATAGGTCTACAACACTTGACAAATCCCTCCCTCAAAGCAGAAAAGGACACATAGATTCTTTGAAATATGCATGAGCCTCATCCTCCACCCACCACTTTAAGCACACATGTACTCCCCTCATTTGATCTACAGATTTCATTCACATAGGGTTTAAGCAACCCATATTGTCTTGCAATCAGTCCCTCTATAGTATTCAATGCCTTATCCTTTGCCCTCTGACATTTTCTAAGAGTGACGTTGATCTTATAATTTGCAGTTATTTCTTCACATATTTCCCTTGGTTTCACATTGGGATTTCTTAAAATTTTATCTAGGAACTCATGTGCCACCCAATTTTCTGTAATTAACCTATTCTTAAAGGTTCTACTACAAGTGTGCAATGGTTGAATGCTTTTAATTTGCGAAGCTTGTTCATCTTTACAGTCAGGCCCACCATATATTTCCCAGTAGCATAATGAACAACCAACATTTATTCTCTTTTTTATCATTTTTCATATAAAGCAAGTCATAATGATTTTGAATAGAGTAGTTGATAATAGCTTGTTTCAATACATTCCTTGATGTAAACTTCAATCCAGGTGCAAAGTACACTGAAATCATATCCACGTCCTCATTGAAGAATGTATACTTAATCTTCTTCCTCATCCTGAATTTTCTTAACCTGAGATGGGACTGGAGTTTGTTATTGAATTCTTCTATTTCACTGTCATCTAACGGGCCTTCATCCTCACTATCTCTTTGCTCTGACTCATACCCTCCCTCATAATTCAACCAGAAAGATGGCCATTTATCTCTCTTGCCTACAATGCCCCTTGTGTTTGAAGTTGCATTACCTTGAACTTCCTCTGTGTTACCCCCTTGTGCATTCATGTCAGCAGCTCTATCATTGTGCACTGCATTACCTTGAACTTCCTCTATGTTAAGTGGCTGAAACACCCCCACTCTAGCAGGAGGTCCCTCATCGTCATTTACCAATCTAGCACCAGTATTGAATGCTATTCTACCAATTGCAGCACTTACCTTATCTTTATTCATCCTTCTAATTTCATGCAACTCCTCAACATCACTGTCCAAAGCCCCTCAGCCTCACTATCAAAAGCACACATTGAATCTTCACTTGCATATCCAGCTGCACTGCTACTCTCCTCATTCAAACCCTTTTGTTTAACTTTCCCACTCTCTACTTTGTCAGTGAACTCATCAACATACACTTTCTCATCATCCTCATCTGTCTCATTATCAAATGCCTCTGTAGGGTCCAACTTACATGTCTCATCTTCCACTAGTCATCATCATTACTGGATTGAATTTCATCCTCCACTTGGCCTTCATCCGTACTTTTTTTCCTAATTGGTGCCAGCTTCTTCCTCTTTTTGGGTATCTCTTGCACTTCTTTATTCTCTTGCATTGGTTGATTCTCTTGCATTGGATCTATTTCATCTTGTGCATTGGTTGTTTCCACATCATCCTCATCTGCCAGACCCTCAGCCATGTCAACCAACTCAGCCATGCCAACCCCTTGATTTGAAAATATCTCAACTGCCATTTCCTTACGAGCATATTGTAACATAAGTTTCAAATTGTCTTCCAAAGTAAGAAGCAACATACCTTGGCTCAAACCCATGCCTATAATACAATACCACAATGTGAACAGATTCGTAAATTCTACAATTTTTTCTCTGAGATATTCAATAGACATTACATCCTCGTTTATGAACAAAATATGCCTTGTTGACAAAAAGGTTCATCTTTAATGTCTTGTTGTTGCCGGAGTTTTTTTAAATACAAATCTGGTAAATGCGTTCGTATAAATAGGGGTGACAATTTATGACCCGACCCATTAACCCGACCCGACCCGACCCGACCCGTTTATAATGGGTATGGATCAATTTATATGGGTCGGGTCATAAATGGGTCAACCCAAATTTACCCATTTATTAAATGAGTAAATTCGGGTTAACCTATTGACCCGTATAAGACCCGTATAACAAAAATCCCGACCCGTCTAACAACCCTTCGTTCCCTCACTCCCTCATAAACGCGCCGCTCTAGAGAACGAAAAAAAAAGCCGCAGAGAGAAAGAAAAGCCCTAGATCGCATCACGAAGCTCGAGCGGCGAGCGGCGGCGAGCGGCGGAGGGTACACTCTTAGCTAGGGCTTTTTGATCTTGCGTTCTATCAATTTTGGGGTTTTTTTCATACTGTCTTCTTTCAATTTTGGGATTTTCTATCTATTTAATCATGGCTAGTTTGTATATGCTTGATTTCTGTATATGCTTGATTTCTGTTTGCTCACTTACCTTTCTTAAGTTTTAGGTGGTTATGGAAATGTCTCTTATTGCGACCAAAGCTGGGGATACGGTATTATCTGAATAATTTCTTACAAAAAAAGTCTAATTTTGTAGTGATTAGATGTACTATTCGGTTTGACCATCAACAAATTTGGTTAGTTTAATAAATTGTAAATGACACTGTGAAGCAGAGCATTCTTCATGAATTTGGTTTACTAGTGGTAAGCTTAGTAAGCATCAGTGTCTGTTATAATTAACTCAGAACTGTTACATGAGATACATAAAAAGTATTGCACTCGCAAAGTGCTTATCATGTCTGTTATAATTAACTTTTTTGCTTTCAAAAATATCCTACTGAAACCTATATTTATTAATCATTGTCAGCATATATTTATTAATCATTGTCAGCAAATTGGTATATTTATACGGTATAAATATACCAATTTGGCCCAAAATGTTTAGAGTTTTATACGGAAAAGAAATATCGTAAACCCCTGCTCATCTCTTCCCTCTTTCGTTATTAGGGTTTAGGTTTTAGAGACTGCGACGCCAAAAATCTACCCCTCTTCATCTTTTCCAGTTCAGAAATGGACACAAATGGATCCGATTCATCGAGGCAAATCCAGGTCCGCTTCGTTACGAAGCTGGAACCTCCATTAAAAGCCCCGGCGAGCTCCATCGCCGTCCCTTCTTACCTCAATCGGATGGGTCTTTCTGAAATCGTCAATTCTCTGCTCAAAAGCGGTAAAAAAACCCCTAAAACCCTTGCTTTTTTATTTTGGATTTGATCCCCAGTCTCATTTATTTTGAAAGAAGTTCCCAAAGCCCATTATTTAGTTTAAATTCGTTGGTTTGATGCAAAATAAAGCAAGGACAGCTGATTTTCTATGCAAATTTGATGTACAATGTGCAAATTTTAATGGGTAAATTGTTGTGCACTGACTACTTTTAGCAACAAATTTTGATGTGATTAGTGAGTTCTGAGTTCGAGCCTCAGCCGTTTGATTTTCTGGTTGATGGGGAGCTTGTTCGGATGTCGCTCGAGCAGTTTCTGTTAGCAAAGGGCATTTCGGCGGTATGTGTGAAGGAACTGACGGTTGATCTGTTCATTTTTTCTTTGTTGATGATGCTAATTTTGTGGTTGTTTTGTGAAATTACAGGAGAGAGTACTTGAAATTGAATACATCAAGGTGGTAGCCCCACGAGAACAGAAAGATCCTTGCTTGCATGATGATTGGGTCAGTGCAGTTGATGGTTCTGATCCGAGGTAGGTTTTTATAGTTGATAGTTAAGCTGCTCTTCTTCTTCTTCTTCTTCTTTTGCCTGCTGTATGTCTTGATTAATTGGGAAACTGGAAAAGATTATATGTGTAATCTTGCATTGCATCAGTATTAAGTAATTTGCTTTAGAATGTGTAGCTTCGGTGAGGTATTGGTGTCGTATTAATTCTAAGTAGAAATTATTGCCTTTGAAAAGTGGTGTTACTATAACAAATCAGCATATGAGCTTGCAAATTGTGGTAGCCTGAAGGACTGATGTGGATTGCTTATCATCTCGATGTCTATGCTATTAACACTTAAAAGAAGAATAGTGAACAAGGATATGGAACAAAATTTGAAGTATTATGGTTTATAAAGATTACCTTTGATCTGGATGTTGATGGTTCTTTTCAACACTAAGAGAGGCTTGATTTATTTCAGCTAGTTTTTTTTGGCGTTCTCTTTTCCTTTTTTGTTACCATAATATTATTGCAACTGGTTTTGCAGATGTTAAGTGCATGAATTTCTTTTATAGGTCTCTGTTTCTATTTGCTTTAAGTACGTAGGCTATGTTCGGATTGGGTATTATTTTGAGGTGATAACCCTTTATCCTTGAAATTAAAATAATAACATTTTTGGTTCAAAGTTTGAAGGGATTAGGCCGGATTATTTAGTCCTTCAAAAATAAAATAATCCGGAGATTTCAGACTAAACAAGA
>NC_033796.1:52576484-52602263 GCF_001876935.1 Asparagus officinalis
TCGGGATTAGATGTTAAAAGACTCCTCACCTGCTTCTTTTTACCTCTTCTTGTTGCTTCTTGGGTTTCTTTCGCATTGTAGGCTCTCCGCACAGCAGCATCCGTAGCATTAATATTTATTCCATATGCACTTTTGTGTAGCCCAATAAAGTGAAGTATTAGGGTTCTACATTAAGCCTAATCCATTTTGCTATGTCTGACCTTTGCTTGAGCTTTAGTATAATTTCTCAAGTGTAGTTTAGATGTTCAGGACATTGGGTTTAAACATATGTTTCTGCAGGAACTCATTATATTTCAGCTATATATTTGTGATGGGAAATGAAAAAATAGTTAGTTCTATAATATTTAATTATTCTACATTATATTTGACATGAGACTCCTTTAAAGATGATTCTAGCTTCAAAGGATTTTACTTGGCTACTTCTTTAACTTGGCGTACGATAAAAGCTGGAGTCCTTGAAATGGAGGAGAACCTGAGATGCAAACAAAAGGGAGAATGTGATCAATTATTTAGAATGCACATTGAAGCTGATAAGAAAAACTTTTAGATGATTCATTTAAATATCTGAATATAAAATCTATCAGTTCACTATAATCCTAATTATTGATTATATATAACATAATTGAGAAGAAAGTCTAACACCAAAGTTCGAGATTACTTTGCTTGTTGCATCATTAAGAAGCTATAATTCATCCTTGGTAGGAAGAAGGTCATTTTTGACATTTACTGTTATTTCATAATCTTATACCCCTTGATAATGTCAAATTTCCAAACATGACATAGGGTTTTGAGGTGTTAATAACGAATTGAGCCAAACAAATTATTGAAAATTTAATTCACTATAATCTGCTGGTTTATTATATCCCAGACTAGAGTGAGCTAAATTAGTTCTTGGATAAAACAAGTCCCTAGTCTGAACATGACCTTAGTCATATTGTCTTATCAGTTTGATGCTACCTATAAGGCCAATTGTAAGGACATTAGTGGCATGTGAAATCAATATTTGCCAGTACGTAATGTATACTTATCCCGTTACTTCTATTTTGTTATATTTTTTGTCGCAAAAGGATACATCTTTCATTGTGCCTGATCTTTTTTTTTCCTGAATTTATTCTCTTCTTTAACCAAACAATCTTGTCTATTCATCTAAGTGGTGTAGACACATGCACATGCACTTTATCCATGTTTAATAATAATTTCCTCTAAACGTGTGCCAATTATTCACTTAAATTGTTCTTCTTTCTGACAGATTCATTTTAACAGGGTGCTATGACAATATTTCAAGGTACAAATTTTTAAGTCTTATACGATTTACATCCTTTACAATCAATCGATGTAAATATATATCTGACGTGTATCATTCTACTTATTCTAGGATTTGGAAAGCTGGTTCATTATGTACACACATCTTAGAAGGGCACACCGGTGCAGTTACTTCTGTCAGCATCCTCAATACTACAGGTTGTTTTAGCAAGAGTTATTTCACTTCCCTCATACTGATATTCATTATTCATTGTGATTAGGGTGACTCTTTCCTGTAAATAGAATTGGATGTGGTGCAATATTGTCGATTGAAGTTTATAGGAATCACTAAAGCTGGTCAATTGTCAAAATTATTAATTCGGCTCATATATGAAACTGTTATGAAGGCTCTTCTTTTGATTTATTTTGTGCTTATATTTGTATCTACAATGAGATGACCTTTATCCCTGCCTTTTGGGTTTGACTGCATACATTCTTTTCTATGTTTGGATTTTCTGAGGACCTTTTTGTTGCTCAATCAGGAGATATCATTCCTTTTTTTACTGGTTAGTCTGTACTTTGTCTTACCCCTAGACTCAACTCCTAGCATCTTCTTCAATAAAGGTTCTGACTCCTACTAGTTACGTGTTCATCATTCTATGGCATGTTTTTACTATCTCAGTTGATTCTTCATAACTCAGTTTTCAATTAATGATACTTCTAGTTCATCCTCACTAATTTTTTTGGGTGCTTATCTTTTCAACACGCCCTTTTTTATTATTATCTATTTTGATAACTTGCACATGATGTTCAGTATATGCGTGTGTATCAACATCTTCATCAAGCTTTCTGTCAGCACTTCATAGGGAGTTGCCTATTGATGTAAATTTATTTTCTTAGCAGGAGTAGAGAATGGCAACATCCGTTTGGCCACTGGTTCAAAGGATCGGACATTGAGACTATGGATGGTATATTGTGTTTTTAACTATCTCTTCTTGTGAAAAGCCTAAGTTTTTATGTGCAATACTTATATGACCTTTATACCCTCAAAGCTTGATGTTGCTGGGAAGGTGGATTATCCGATGAAGATTGGAGCATACAAAGTTCTTAATGGACACATGGCTTCTGTACAGAGCATTTCTTCAGCACCTTTAGGAGATAAGGTAGACCTTCTCTTGCCTGATCGAGAGTTTGTAATTCTGACTCGAGATTTTTCTTTTTCTAATTCAAAACTTTTACCTAACCAGATTATGATATATTCAACCCCTTATTTTCATGCTTTTAGATATGCTCAGGCTCTTGGGATTGCTCTGTCAAGTTGTGGAAAGTTAATGATTCTGAAGTAGAAGGTGATTCTGTGTCGATAAAGAAGAGGAAGCTTGTTTCTGACATGGTTGAAGAATCTCAAGCAGAGGTATTCTTCATCTTTCTTTCCAAACACATAACAATTGTTTGTTGACAATGCCACAAGCAAGAAGATGTGATGTTATACACTAGCTCAACAAGTGTACAAAATAAACATGATAACATCAAAATATTTTGTGGGTTTATATCCTGGTGTTCACATATTTTACTGAAAAAGAACCCAAAACTAACTTCAAAAGCAATCCATATTTAGCAATATAACTCCAGTTAGGCTCCCCCTTTCCCGACACAAATGGGCTGTCTTTGGTCACATGGAAAGTAGAGGGAAAAAATGAGCAAAGAAAGAGCAAGTAATGCAGTTACTTGAAACGGAAAACTTCTAAGGAGCTTGGAAGCCCATGGCTTTGATGTTTTACTTTCTGTATCTCTTCCAAATATGTGTACACGTGCAAAGTGTCCATACACATTGGGAGAGACAGTAGTCACATACGCTAATAGTCAAAAAGTAAACAGGGAAAGAAACAAATCTCAGCGATACTTTCTTGGAATAGCCAAGGGAAGCCTTGTTGCTCGGCATCTTACCCATAAGGCTTCTATTCTTTGCTTCACTTTTATCTTTAGGGGTGAATCTTCATAGCTGTATTATGTGGTAGCATCTCAGGAATTTTTTTAAAGATTAAAAATCAGCCTAGTGTGACTCCTGATTTTGGAGGCCTGGGAAGTTTAGGCATGCAGAACCTTGCCTCATATTTTGGGAGTATTTGTGCAAGTTTAGCCCATAACCTTAAGGTGACAAGGGTATACCATGTAACAGCCTGGATTGTCAGGAGAAGAAAAATAAAAATCTCATAGGCACACATTAATGCGTTATAATTTCAAACTTGGATAGTCGAATGAAGGGAATAAGTTCGTACCACCCAGTATTTTCATGTTATAAACTATAATATGAAACTTAAAGTTGGGCACATTTTTAATAACTGCCCAATCAACTAGCTAGTTTCAGTTCTGCCAATTTGGACGCCTATGAACATCAGTTCTTCCTCCTAGGTTTTCCTCTCTACATTATCTGTAGTTTAGTTGAAGGAGTATTATATAAGGGAGTTATTTAAATTTTTGATAGGGCAAAGCTGGAGTTGGCATGTAGTTTTTTTTGGAGCTCTGAGTTGACTTTTTTGGGATGCAGAAGTTGTTGATATCGTCAAGAAAAATAAAATCCTCATAGGCACACATTAATACATTATAATTTCAAACTGATGTTCATAGGCACATATTATATTTGTTGTTATTTTCATGTTATAAATTATAATATGAAACTTAAAGTTGAGCACATTTTAATAACTGTCCAATCAACTAGCTAGTTTCAGTTCTGCCAATTTGGATGCCTATGAACATCAGTTCTTCCTCCTTGGTTTTCCTCTCTACATTATCATATAGTTTAGTTGACGGAGTCTTATGTAAGGGAGTTATTTAACTTGTTGATAGGGCAAAACTGGAGTTGGCATGTAGTTTTTTGGAGCTCTGAGTTAACTTTTTTGGGATGCAAAAGTTATTGATGTCGTCAAGAAATTTACTCTGGGTAGTAAGGCAATAGAGTTCTTTTAAATGTTTGATGCAAAAAAACTGCTGCTTATATCTGTCTTGCTGGAGTCCTGAGTTTCTTTTGTGCAGAAATTTTTTTCATTCATGGAGTTCTAAGTTGCTATGCTGGGGCATCCATACAAGGTTCTTGTTAATTTTGTGTCTTTGTTGAATCATCTTCAATAGAAAAATGTCCATATTTAAGGTGAAACAGATGAGAAATTGGTATATATATAATCAGATCACCAGATGCTTTTAGTAAGTAGCTATTCTAATATTCGAGTAGCGGTAGTGTCTTGAGCCCTTTCTTGTAGAATTCTTTATGATTTTGTTAAACAGCATAAATTCAGCCGTAATAACTCATCTTACTTTCTCATGTTATCAGATCGAGGCTATGTCAAGCTTTGTTGGCCACACACAATGTGTGTCTTCAGTTACCTGGCCAGAACTTGAAACTATATATTCAGCGTCATGGGACCATTCTATCAGAAGTTGGGATGTCGAAACAGGCAAAAGCCCTTGGAACATGGTATGTACTATGCATGATAGACTTTTATGTTTTGACAAAAGCAAAAATGTTGCACAAACAAGAATAATTCTGTGTCTGGTTTTGCACAAATGCTTGCATACTGGGTTTTTTTTGGCTTCTGATGCCTGTACATGCCTCATTGAATCCTAATTCCATGGCTATGTAATGGATCAATCTCTGTCAATGTATATTTTTGCTGTCTTGCAGGATATGGGCATGCATAGGTGGCTTATGTTGTCTCACCGGACAACGAGGTCCACAAATTAATTTACTACAATAGAAAAAAATTAGTTTTTTAAAAATTTGAAAGTGACAAAAAAATTTCTTTCCTCAAAAAATTTGGTTGCTTGTGCTTGGTATCTCATATTTTGATGAAGCACAAGTAACAAAAATCTGACATATACCTACATTTGGCATATGAGTGCAGCTTCATGCTTAAATTGATAAAGATCTGTGTCTTCTATTTAATTTTTCAGTCATAATGGGATTCTATTATTCTAGTTTTCATGAAAGTGCAAAGTGAATTTGCAAGGTGTCGATCCCTTGTTCACTACAATGCTTGTTTCTGCACAGACTCACACATCGTGTTAGGCACTTTAAAAGTTTGGATTTGGTCAGACGGGCTTCCTCTGCCAATTCATGAAATTACTAACTGACATCCTGCATATTCTGGTATCCTACTGCTTGGCCTTCAATTTTCTTACTGTTGTGTGTAGGTTAGCGGAAAAGTATTTAATTGCCTTGATGTTGGAGGCAGAGAACTCATTGCTGCTGGTGGTTCAGATCCTATTCTGAGGATATGGGATCCTCGAAAGCCAGGTTTACTTTCTTAGGATTATGCTTAGAATCTGCCATTCCCCCTTTACTTACAGTCTGGGACTAACAACCTTTGCCATACAGGAACTTTGGCTCCCATTTTCCAGTTCTCATCTCACGCTTCTTGGATCACTGCTTGCAAGTGGCATTCAAGTTCACAGTTCCATTTGGTTTCTTCATCATATGATGGGAAGGTGATGTTGTGGGATTTGAGAACAGCGGTACAACTCCTCACCTATTCTATACAGTTAGTATTGTAATCCTCTTGAGCTAGTATGATAACAATTTGACTACATTGATGAATGCTTATGTTGCAGTGGCCCTTGGCAGTAATAGATTCTCACAAGGACAAGGTTCGTGATTTTCTCTTTTTATGTGTCAATTAGACAAATAGAGCAGCATATTGACATGTATCTTGGTGATTGCAGGTATTATGCGTGGACTGGTGGAAAGGTGATAGTGTGGTTAGTGGAGGAGCTGATTCAAAGCTATGCATTTCTTCTGGGATATCAATACAGTAAAAATTAAGGTGGTACTCTTCAGTAAACTCCCATTTATTTTTCTTTTTTGTATGTGAAGAGAGAAAAGGTTTCAAAATCATGCTTCTTTGGTTCCCCATTTCCTTCCCCTCTATGCTCTTGTGGCTATGTTGAGACTCCTGGGTCAAGTGTGGTTTCAACTTTCAAGACAAAAGGTCAAGAAATACCTTGCTTACTTTGTTACTGAAAAGCAACTGGATGTACACTATATGTCAAATGTACCCAAAACGTCGGTCTCTAAACTTTGGAACCGTACCTGTACCCGCACCTACACTTCCTTGGATACCCCTTGAATACATGCACAATTTTCTTTGGACAAGTAATCAATTACATAATACTTTTTTTAATCCAATTAAATTCATTGTAATGCTGGAAATGCAAACCATTAAATCCCACCCACCTGCCACAATGTGGGCTTCTGTAGACATGCCCAAACAATGAGGAACAGGTAGATTGATATTTGTGACACCTACTAAGATGTGTTTACATCAGTTGTAGGAAATTTGAATGTAGAAGTTCTTCATGTAACAAGACCCAGTGA
Organism: Asparagus officinalis; assembly: GCF_001876935.1. Classification (NCBI taxonomy): domain Eukaryota; kingdom Viridiplantae; phylum Streptophyta; class Magnoliopsida; order Asparagales; family Asparagaceae; genus Asparagus; species Asparagus officinalis. The sequence continues at coordinate 52,583,095 of NC_033796.1, forward strand.
ACGAAAGATACAAATGAAATAGATGACCATCTAAAACTGGGATATATATCAGGACGCTTTGTTTTTGTACATAACAGATGAGAAATCTGTATGTTGCAGAAGGCGATGTTTTGTGAGGTTCTGCTAGGTAATGGTCCTATTATCTCAAGGTAAGAACTAAGAGTTAGGGTTGCCTTGCATGATGTCTATTTTAGCTGTGAAAAGAGCTTGAGTTCTAATAAAATTTAAAAATCCAAATGATGAAACAAAAATAGTATATTCTTTAATGATAAGTATATTCCTTAAGGAATTTGAACTAGTTTTCAGAGGTTTGACCTTTCGTTGATTAATCACCATTATCTTGATATGATCTATGGGGATGCCTTTTATGGTTTCTATTTCAGCTTTGAAAAGAGCTTGAGTTCTAGTAAAATGTAAAATTCCAGATGAAACAAAAATACTAGTCTTTAATAATAAGTACATTCATTTAGGAATTTGATCTAATTTGCAGAGGTTTGACATTTGGTTGATTAATCACCATTATTATGATATGATATTTCTCCCATTGTATAAATAGATTCATTTTAATTACTACTACAGATTCACAAGTATCCTAGGAAGAATGCTTTTCCAGAAGAAAGGCACATTATTAGTTAATTTGGGACAATTGGAAACAGTGTTTCTGGTGTCTTGGACGATCTTTGGTTGATAGCAATGTAAAACTTTGGTAATTGTTGAAGTGGCTTCCTCCAATTAACAATGTATGCTGAAAGCTGAAGCTGTTTCATATTAGTTCCCTAGGTGTGCTGAGAACTGATCTATTTATTTAGATTGTACCCTTACCGCCAAAAGTTAATCATACAGATTATAAATCAGATACCTCTTACTCTACTAACACTTGCTCACTAACATTTACAGTGTTGTTCTATTTCCATGTAAATATCAATATTGCAGTTACATGACATTGAATCTCTCTCTCATATAGAAGTATTTGGCAGAAAACATCATGATTAGGAAGGTTATTGAAGCAAAGAACAGTTCTTCATATTCAGATGGTTAGGACAGATACTGAATTATATTTATTAAATTTTATTTTGGTATTTATACTCCAATTCTCCTTTTGATTTGATGAAACTGTTGTAAAGTACTGTATTCTATCAAATTGGCATTGAGAATAATAAAGATCATAAACAGGCAGCTCTTTTTTATGACTTGTTTTTATCCTCGTTTAAATTTGTAGTCCTATAACTTAATCTAGAGTGGTAAGATTTTGTTTTTCCCTCGTCAATGCTTGATTTGTTTCCTGTGTGTACTGATTACCTATCAGCTCTCCACTGCAAGCAGAAGCTAACTGCAGACAAGGCATTCCTATACACAACATAATTGTGGCGCTAATTTATCAACTGGCAATTGAGGAATGAACAGAGTGCGCAAGCTATATCTCTGAGCGGGTGGAGAGTGAAATTTTGTGCGTTCTTCAGCATTAACTGCTGGGTTTTCTATATTAGCAGAGTAAAATCTAATCATTTTTTGAGTGGCAAGATGTATTAAGTTTGCTTAGTGGTGTGAATTTTGCTCAGAACGGTCAAGGAAATACTGCTAAATTTTTGTTATTTTCGCTACCTTGGAATGTTTCAGAGATTTATTGAGGAAGATTTGAAAAGAAAATCTCTGTGATGGATGTTGTAGTTTGATGCTGGTTTTATTAACGCAAGCATGAAGGTCAGTGGAGTTCACTTCAAGTTTGTGTCGCCAAATGTATTTTGATTCCAAAGCTTAAATCATTATAAAACCATTTGAAGGGACGATCTAGCTTATATTTTCTTTTTGTTCTTTTCATTTCTTCTTTTTTTCTTTTCTTTTTTCACCTCTTTTTTTTTCTATTTTCTTTTTTTAAGAAAAAACTGTAGAGTACGCATGCTTTCATCATTGACTTGAATTATTCTAGTTTATGTCATTTATATTAATTTGAGATACTCCCGTTCGGTGTAAGATACATGTATTTCAAACTATGCAAGCATATGGGGCAGAGGAGCCCCCAAATCAAATTTTCATGTTGCCATAAAGTGTAGACGTAACGTGGTATTATTAAAATGCTAGTACTAAATATCCCTACTCATACAAAATTTGCTAAGGGTCGGACAGATGAGTAATTAAACTGAAAGCTGTAAACTTTTTTTTTTCCTGAAATCATATGCATTTTTTTATTGTTTCAATTAATTTGATTGTGCAAGAACTTTTCCTGTAACGCTATGTCAAACTTTTCTTATTGTTTGAATTAATTTGAAGACTATAAATTTTACTGACTAAATTTTAATCTTCTTTTGTTGATATAGAGGAATTGGATTTATAGAAGACTGAATTTTACTGACCTTCCGAAAGAAATTTCCTTTTTGAATATTGAAGGATGAATTTTGATAGTAAACCTGTTAGTTTCACATGAAAAAAAAAGGACAAATAAGATTGTAGTTGCAAACCCTTTTTCTAGTTCTTTTTTCCATATAGGGGAGTTTCTTGGGAATATTTTTAATAATAGATCAATATTGTAGCTAGATATAAATGAAAAATATAGGACAATTTTCTAAAAATACCTTCAACAATATATGAATATTGTTAAAAAAATTCTTTAAAAAAAAGAAGTGCCCACCATAGGTGTCCATTTGGGCTTCGGCCAGGACCCGGCTCGGTATCCGGCCCGGACCCGGTAAAGGCCTGGGAAAAGCCCATACAAACCGGGTCGACCAGGCTCCCGGCCCCAGTTGTATTGGTGAAACCCGACACTAGGTAGGGGAGTGATTTGGCCACCTCACTACCAAGTTTAATGTAGGAACTTGGTACCAAGTTTCTCCATATTTCTCTCTCTCTCTCTATATATATATATATATATATATATATATATATCTTGGATATAATTATATTAGATTATGGTCATTAATGCATATTTATATATATTTCTATGTGTATATAATTTTTTTTGAGAAAAATGGTCGTAGCCTCTCTTAGTCCTAAGTGTATATAGTTGTATATATTTAAGTACGAAAGTAAATATACGTACAACTATGTATATACATTTGTAAGTATACAAATATATTATATTATATACTTATATGTATACTCTTACCAGGGTAGATATACTAAAATATAAGTATATATAATGTAGTTATAAGTATACTTATATGTGTATATTTATACACTTATATAAGTATATTTTATATAAGTACATAAGTATAATTATATTTTTCATATATATAAATTATATAAATATACTTTAATAAGCATATTATAAGAATCTAACAAATACACATATAATTATTTAATACATAATTATAAGTAAGTAATATATACTTATGTGATTCTCTCTCTCAAGTTATAACTTATAAGTATGTACATTATACTTACATATAATATATGTATATATAATATATATAGCTATATACTAATATGTAAGTATATTAATAGATACTTATATAAGTAAAATAAGATTAATCTAATTTTTAAATAATTTTTTGTTAAATAAATAAATAAATCCAGACTAGCTCGGCCCGGGCACCTTGGATCCGGGCTAAGCATTTTGCCCGGCCCAAGCCCTCAAATTCGGGCTCGACAAGTCTGGACCAGCCCGTTTGGACAGGTCTAGGCTTGAAACCCTTTTTCTAGTCCTTTGCTTCATAGGGGAGTTTCTTGGGAGGAATTTTTATAATGGGTCAATATTGTAGATAGATATACATGAAAAATACAGTACCGTTTTCTGAAAATATCTTTAATAATATATAAATATTGTTAAAAAATTTCTTCAAAACATAAAAAAAAAATAAGAGGACGCGCCCACCGTGGGGCTCGAACCCACGACCACAAGGTTAAGAGCCTTGCGCTCTACCAACTGAGCTAGACGGGCCGATATTGACGTTATGTTTAACGATAATTATATGCATCATACTACTAAATATAAATTATAAATTAACATATACTACTAAATAGAATGTGATAAAGCATATACTACTAAATATAAATTAACATAAAATAAATAACATCACTGTAATCGTTAATTTTAATATAGGTAGTTAAATCTGTTGTGCTATACACTTACTTTCTATGACATTTTTTTTAATAGAAAACCCTTTATAGGAAAAAATTTTCCGGTTAAAGTTGATGATGATCATAGTATTTCTCCAACTTTCTTCTTGATAATCAACCTCAGCAGCTCAAACGGAAAGGATTAAAAAAATCTCTATGACATTTTTTAATAGAAAACCCTTTATAGGAATTTTTCCCCCCGTTAAAGTTGATGATCATAGTATTTCTCCCAACTTTTCTTCTTGATAATCAACCTCAGCATCTCCAACGGAAAGGATTATTAGAATATGATTTGAAAACATCAGAGAAGCAAGGATATTTTGTCATATTACAACCCCAGGGATTGGTTAATTGTATGTTAGACCCCGAAATATTCACATTGTTCACTTAGATACCAAATCTCTTAACTTGTTTCCCCCTAATTAAAGCTAATTGTAGTTAGTCTTCCATGTTAATGGATGACAAGGAAGGGAGACGAACAGTTAATTCCGTTTGGAAATTTGTTTTAGGGGGAAACCGAGGGAGGAGAGAAGAACTTACAACCAAAATGGTCTGATTTATTTCCCTCAAATTCAACGGTAGAGAAGAGAAGAATTGATCAAGAGCATTAATATTTTACCCATTTATCATCATGAATCAATGGGTGAAAATTTATTTTGAAACCGTCTGTTCTTTTCTTTTATATTTATTACTAGTATGCAAAACGTGAGTTGCACGTTATTCATGTTAAGGAACCATATAAGATAAAAATTAAATGCCAACTAATATTTTCACATACTTATATTATTACCACTTATGAAACATTAATAGAAAAATCATCCTTCATTGAATCCTTTTTTTTTTTGCAATTTATTTATCAAAAAACGATGTGGATATGGTAAGTTGAAATCAATAGATATGGACATGATGTAGAATTTAGTGTTTGAGAAAATGTTTCATGACAGAGTGTGCTAATTACAATAACGGTATAATGTTGGGCTCTAAAGCCTCTCTTTGGGGTCCGAGGAAACACGAAGTCGCCGAGAGAGAAGGTCACACAAACACAAAATTAACAGCACAAACACAAACAACGAATTTTACGTGGTTCGGCAAGTTGCCTACCTCCACGGGTAGGGGTGCATTCGGTCTGGATACGGCTCGGATATGATGCTTGTCATATCCATATCCGCTTACCCATCTCAGATACGGATACGGATACAGATATACCTCGATAAGAAAATTTTATAACCATATCCGCTAAAATCGGATACGGTTACAGATATACATGCGGATATATAAGCGGATATGCATGTAGATACAAAACGGATATGAGAAAACTAGATAGTATTGAGAAAAATATAGTTCATGTGATACAAAAGAGTTTGCTAATATGTCCATTATAATTGAAAAGTTAATATTAGACATCTTGATCATCAAAATTAACCACAAAATCCACAATCTAAGAATCGAAACTATTATAAGAGTATGACTTATATGTATTCAGATATTTCGGATACGGATACGGATATTTCACTACAAAACCATATCCGTAATCATATCATATTGGTTATAGATTTGAGTAACCATATTTGTATCCTAACGGATACGGTTACGAATTTTTTCTCGGATATGGATAAGGGTTAGCACCCCTATCCACGAGGCAAGAAGGGGATGAGTTTTCACTAATAGAGAAGAGAGTACATATAGAGATTACAAAATCACTCAAAATCTCTCAAACAAAGCTCTCAAATCTACGGATATTTCACTACAAAACCATATCCGTAATCATATCATATTGGTTATAGATTTGAGTAACCATATTTGTATCCTAACGGATACGGTTACGAATTTTTTCTCGGATATGGATACGGTTTAGCACCCCTATCCACGAGGCAAGAAGGGGATGAGTTTTCACTAATAGAGAAGAGAGTACATATAGAGATTACAAAATCACTCAAAATCTCTCAAACAAAGCTCTCAAATCTCTCACATAAACCCCAAACAAATTGCTCAGAAAACTCTCTTTTCTGTGCACCAAATAACTTCTTTTCAACCTTACCTTAACCCTAAAAAACGTGTGTTTCAATATATATCAAAACACAAACCAAATCAGAACAGGAAACGAAGCCCAGGTCCAAATCCGATTGGCGGTCGACCGGCGAAACCATCGCGGTCGACCGGACAGAACGAAAGAAACCAAAAAAATCCATTACAGGGTTCGTGGCCGACCGTCGAAGCCATCGCGGTCGACCGGACAGAAATCCTGAAACTACCATATACTCGTGCACGTTTCTGGTTGACAGCACCCTTGGTCGCGGTCGACCGGAAAACCTCCAAACTGTTTCCTTCGTCAAATTTCCTGAACTTCAACACTGTCATCGCCGTTTCTACAATTCTCCACCTCGACGAAGTTTTCCCAAAGCTGAGCCGACAACAACCAAACCAAACGTCCCACTTGTTGCGTCCAGTACGAAGTAGAAACAATCCATGACAACAGACTCAATCCACAATAAGTCAAGAACCCAGACAAGAATGTGAACAAACTCCAAAATGTTGGTATCAACTCATCAAATTGGCTGCATCAAAATGACTGCATACGTATCCTCTTGCCCAAGGAATCAAGCCTCACGTAGTTCACCCAAATGGCCTCCAAAAGCCCTCAATCAACTAGAAGGATTTTCAACCCTTCACCTACTTCATGATCATCACCAACAAATCTGTAGCTGATAACACTTCTAATAACCTCAAAGTGAAAAGATAAACTATCTTCCAAACTTACATCTCTCCACACAAAATCTGTCTTGGAGCTTAACTCCTCAACCCTATATGTAGAAGAAACACAATTACCAAACACCTCCACCTGATGTGAGCCAACGACCATAGCCAAATCTGAACTGTGTCCACCTGCTGTACTTGAATCTTGGTCTTCGAACTCATCATCTGTATCCACACCAACATGATTCCTAATCTGTGTCACATCAGCTAGAATTCCAAACGATACAGAATGATCTGGAGAATGTGAAGTAATCTCCACCCAACGTGAAGTAACATCACTCTCCACCCACTGCAATACATCTATGATCTGTCCAACACTCTCCACCTACTGAGAGTCAAACGTGACATTACTGCTTAGAACAATCTTCTTGAAAATAGAGTCCCATAACATGTAGCCAAACATGCCTCAGAATTCCAAATATGCACTCGGATCAATTTTCACATCCTCGATGTGACAATATGCTGAGAACCCAAATATCCGAAGCAAACCAAAAAACTGAAGCAGCTCTAACAGACCCAAATACTCTAATCGCAGCAGACGACAACCTATGAATAAGATGGCTCGAATATATCAAAGCCTCAGTACCAAAACTCTTCTTCAAACTACTGCTTGACACCAAACATTGATCCTTCTCCAGCAAGGAACAGCTCATCAAATTTACCACCTCGTCTCGTTGCCTCAATATTTTCTTTCCAATAAAACGTCTCAAACTGCCTTGAGCTCGGCACAAATGCAGAAATGGATCCTCTTGTACTTCCCACCAAAATCAAAATGGAGTACTCTGTCCTTACTGTCTCTTTTGATCTCTATACACTTCTTCCACCAGTTGTTGACTACTAGGAACTCAAATGGAACTTAGTTGCAACCCAAACATGTCTAGAACAGTCATCAACAAAGAAAACCAAATCCCTATTACCTCCCAATGATGCCTTCTTGGAAGACCCCCAAATGCCCACGTGAACATCATCTAGAAGACCCTTAGCTCGATGAATAGAGATATCAAACTTCACCTCGGTCTTCTTGCTCACATCACTATGCTCACAGGACTTCAAATTGCAGGTCAAAGCATCTCTCACCAATCATTGCATATCCAAAGCTTGCAAAGAACCAACACTAGAATGTCCCAGCCTCAAACGCCACGGTCTAGCCGAATCAATAGAAGTCGCTAGCGCTCCACCTGTCACTGTACTTTCAGTCAAGTAGTACAAGTTATTCTTCCTAACACCCTTCATCACAATTATGGACCCCTTTGTGACCTTCAAAATTGTATTCTCTAAGATCATCCCATAGCCTGTTGCCTCCAAAGTTCCAAGTGAAATGATGTTCTTTGTTAACTGCGGAACGAATCTCACTTTCTTCAGCTCCTTACTTACCCCATCACACATACTGATTCGAACTGTTCCAATCCATTAATAGGGCATACGTGATTATTACTCATGCGCACGACATCCCTTCTTTCCAACTCCTCAAAGCTGGAGAACCAATCTCTCCTAGGGCAAATATGGTATATAGCACCCGAATTCAACATCCACTCCGTAGAGTTGACATAACAAACTGACGGTAGTGCTGGGTATGAGTAGTCAGAAGAATCTGAATCTAAATTGTAGCCACTAGCTTTGGCAACATTCACCTCTGAAGATTGTACGATTTTTCCTTATTCTTCCAGGCTCTATCCTTCAACTTTAGGCATTCAGACTTTCAATGTTCATCTTCTTTGAAAAAAGAACATTGATTTCTACCAACTGAAGGATGTGCTCCTCTAGACTGCGACCTCCTATTTTGGTTTGGACTTTTCCCTCTTACGGTTAATACCTCTGCTATTGTATCATTTGAAGACTCATTGTCCTTCTTTCTTAGTTGATAAATCACAAGAGCAGTGGTAACCTCACTATACGAAAGAGATATTTTTTTATTAATTAGGGTAAGAACGAAGGTCTCATATTCCTCATCAGACAAGGAACTCAATAACAATAATGCCTTGTCCTCATCCTCGATCATGACATCCACATTCGCTAAATCCGTAAGAAGCTTCATGTAGTTGTTCATGTGATCACTAATTAAGATTTTATTCTTCAACTGGAAACGGTAAAGTCTCCTCTTCAAATGCAAGCGGTTCTTAACACTCATCGTCAAATACTTGACTTTAAGAATCTCCCAAATCTTCTTTGCAGAAGTCTTATTGATCACATCATATTTTAGATCATGCATTAAACAAGACCTAATCACGTCATACGCCGTCCGATTCATCTTCTTCCAAATCTTTTTCAATGTCGTCTCGCTTGCCGTCCAACTCCAAAGTGTCTTCCAAATTTTGTGCGTTCACCGCAACCAAAACTTCACATCTCCATAAGCTAAAGTTGTTCATGCCATTAAACTTCTCCACATCTATCTTCATAGAGTGGATATTTAAACTTTGAACGGTCTTCACGCCAGAAGTATCACTCTCAACACCTTCTTTCCCAGCCATCTTCCTCAAAACACCAACAAACCAATGCAGAACAAACTAAAAAATAAATCCAAACTGTGAGAAAGGTAGATTTTTACCTCTAATTGAAACCTTAACAAGAGCCTCCAAAAGATCTCACTCTCACACGACGGAAGATAAAATCTACAATAGTAAAAACCCCACACTTGTCTCCAATTGAAACCCTAGACGAGCTTCCAAAGTGATCTACTCCTTCACCTAACCCAAGCGTAAGCTGGTGCTCTGATACCACTTGTTGGGCTATGAAGCCTCTCTGTGGGGTCCGAGGTAACACGAAGTCGCCAAGAGAGAAGGTCACACAAACACAAAATTAACAGCACACACACAAATAATAAATTTTATGTGGTTAGGCAAGTTGCCTACGTCCACAGGGCAAGAAGGGGATAAGTTTTCACTAATAGAGAAGAGAGTACAAATAGAGACTACAAAATCACTCAAAATCTCTCAAATCTCTCACACAAACCCAAATAAATTGTCTAGAAAACTCTCTTTTTTGTGCACCAAATAACCCTTTTTCAACCTTACCTTAACCCTAAAAACGTGTGTTTCAATATATATCAAAACACAAACCAAATCAGAACAGGAAACGAAGCCCAGGCCTAAACTCGATTGGCGGTCGACCGTCGAAACCATCGCGGTCGACCGAACAGAACGAAAGAAACCAAAAATTCTGTTACAGGGTCCGCGGTCAACCGCTGAAGTCTTCGCGATCGACCGAACAGAAATCCTGAAACTGCCCTGTACTCGTGCACGTTTCCGGTCGACCGTACCATTGGTCGCGATCGGCCGGGAAGCCTCCAAACTATTTCCTTCGTCAAATTTCCTGAACTTCAACACTGTCATCGCCGTTTCTACATATAAGCGTATTAAATAGCTCAAGCAATTAATTCTTACTTTAGTTATAAGATTTCCAATAGTACAAACTGATCAAATGATTTTTTGTACTTTCAACAATACTACTAATATTACATTAAAAACACTAAGTAATGCAATTTATATTATCCATCAAAATATATTTTACAAACATGAGTAATATTTTGGACATAATGAGGTAATAATTTAATAAGTTTAATATAATTCATTCAATGAGTTAACAACAAATATTACCTGTTGAATGGTGTTATAAACACTTCTTTGTAGTGTGATTCCTTTAAAAAAATTCTCCAAACAAGAATTTGATAAGTCTAAATTGCTTTAATTTCAAACTTAACAAAAAAACCAAAAACATTCCTCGACTTGAATAAAACACTAGTAGAATAACACACAATCTAGACAGAAAATTCCGTCTAGGTTACTTGGAACCCCGTCTAGATTAATTCCGTCTAGTTTGAATCAAACTAGACAGAATTCCATCTAGGTTGACAAAACTAGACAGAATACAACCTAGACGGAATTTGAAAATCTGTCTAGGCAGATACTGTAGCAACCTAGACGGAATTTCCGTCTATGCTGCTACAATAACTGTCTTGGTTGCTACTACAGTAACCGCCTAGGTTGTTACTGTAGCAGCCTAGACGAAAATTCCATCTAGGTAGCGATGCTACAGAGTTTTTTTTACAGAAATCTACGTTGCAAGCTATATAATATCATATGTACGTGTACACAATATTGCACAACACCAAATCATATTCATATCCAACACAATCGATCTAATTATATTTCAATATCAAATATAATTACATTCAAATAATACATTCACCAAAATACTAGAGAGATACATAAATTCTTTACATAGATAATAAAGAATACAATTGTTTACATAACTTGATGAACTTTGCATAATTTATAGAATCCAATTGCATTTACTCCTCCAAGTTGTTGAAGCATCATGTTTCTTCAACAAGCTCATGTTTCTTCCTCCTTGATCCTACGTTATACAAAATTCAACATCAATTAGTCCATGCCATGAAATACACTTAGAAAGCATTAACTTTGCGAAAGAACTAGTAGGGAAATCAAAATATTGATTACTGGATTAACAACAACATTGAGAGCAATCCATGTACACATTCTGAGCCTTTTTTTAACAACTGGTTTCCATTTCAGAAAAGAGAGGTTCAAGCAGCCTTAGTTCTTAATCATTGTCTTCAGCACTACTACAAAAAATGATACACTAAATAATGATCATGAATATTAGCATATTGTATGTATACCATTTTCTAAGACATTTGCTCCTTTTGTTTGCAGTAAGCCTGCTCCATGTGCGAAAGAGGGACAGAACCACAAGTTTTAATATTTCCCTATTGAAAAAAAAAACCATAAAATCTCCACATTTATACATTCATTAATATCATAGTACAATCGTACTGGGAGTAGTAGTACATTTTCATCATAATTAAAGTTACACATCCTAAACATAGATACAAAACATTTTAAGACATTCTATTCAGACATATTTTCTTTGAATGATACACCATAAAACACTATCTTTATTTTCCATTACTAAAAGTCACTGAAAGCATCATTTGTTCATAAATAAATAATCTAAACTTTATTCATGAAAAAATAAACTAAGAACCATTATTCAGCACTATCTCAGTTTGACATGAGTGCTACATTTTCACCTGAGCGCTGCATAGCTAATTGAGGTCAGACCTTTTACATTAAAGGTGACATTCACATCAGCAAATCTAGCATCTTACTTATAGAATTCAAAAGGAAAAACTATCATGTTTGCATATCAATAGCATCCTGAAAATGAAATATGCAAGCTAATCAATTAGTAGAACTTCCTCATATTTTCAGCATGATTTTAATCATCCATGACCTAGAACCAGAGAATCCAAAAGGAAAACCTACCTCTGCGTCAAACTCAACCCCGGTCCCCGTCATCTGAGAATCAATCTCCCCCAAAATCCCCCTAACAGCAGCGAGATCCCCACTTTGCGCCACCAGGATCATAATTAAAGGAGTGGCTAATACTAAGTTTGACCTAAACTACACAGAAAGGGAAAGACATGGTATTAACTAACTGACACTAGTTTAGCACATGAAAATACTATATGGCCCTTACTATAGCTGAACGAAAACAAGAGGATTCATGTAGGAAACCTGAAAATATTTGGGTTGTTGCTGCAGTAGTTTTAAGTTCATAGTGTATGGAAGGTTCAAGACATTGGTAGACAGTAGTATATAGGTATGGTATTCTGAAGCTGAGCAATCAAGTAATGATAAACTAAGGAAGAAATCATTCAATTTTGCCAAACTAGACCCACATTACAAACTTGAACAGGCAAGTTAATGACTACACCTTGAAGCTGGACCATCCATGTTTCGTGCAAGTTTTTGATAAAATAGTTATTAAGTTGCTCTGTTATAATACATTATGATACATTCCCTCATTCCCTTGATATTTGGCAGCCTTCTAAGTCATTAAACCTTGCATAGTATATCACATGTTCACAAGGTAGCAACCAATAATTGATAGTATAGCGTTAGTTCTCTAATACACGATTTACATGACTTGATTACCAGTAGTTTAACAATCGTTCACTTCGATGTGTACATAAGAGAGAATTCAATATTGACATAGTATAGAAATTATTCCTTTAGGGTTTTTATGTACGTGTACACAATATTGCACAACACCAAATCATATTCATATCCAACACAATCGATCTAATTATATTTCAATATCAAATATAATTACATTCAAATAATACATTCACCAAAATACTAGAGAGATACATAAATTCTTTACATAGATAATAAAGAATACAATTGTTTACATAACTTGATGAACTTTGCATAATTTATAGAATCCAATTGCATTTACTCCTCCAAGTTGTTGAAGCATCATGTTTCTTCAACAAGCTCATGTTTCTTCCTCCTTGATCCTACGTTATACAAAATTCAACATCAATTAGTCCATGCCATGAAATACACTTAGAAAGCATTAACTTTGCGAAAGAACTAGTAGGGAAATCAAAATATTGATTACTGGATTAACAACAACATTGAGAGCAATCCATGTACACATTCTGAGCCTTTTTTTAACAACTGGTTTCCATTTCAGAAAAGAGAGGTTCAAGCAGCCTTAGTTCTTAATCATTGTCTTCAGCACTACTACAAAAAATGATACACTAAATAATGATCATGAATATTAGCATATTGTATGTATACCATTTTCTAAGACATTTGCTCCTTTTGTTTGCAGTAAGCCTGCTCCATGTGCGAAAGAGGGACAGAACCACAAGTTTTAATATTTCCCTATTGAAAAAAAAAACCATAAAATCTCCACATTTATACATTCATTAATATCATAGTACAATCGTACTGGGAGTAGTAGTACATTTTCATCATAATTAAAGTTACACATCCTAAACATAGATACAAAACATTTTAAGACATTCTATTCAGACATATTTTCTTTGAATGATACACCATAAAACACTATCTTTATTTTCCATTACTAAAAGTCACTGAAAGCATCATTTGTTCATAAATAAATAATCTAAACTTTATTCATGAAAAAATAAACTAAGAACCATTATTCAGCACTATCTCAGTTTGACATGAGTGCTACATTTTCACCTGAGCGCTGCATAGCTAATTGAGGTCAGACCTTTTACATTAAAGGTGACATTCACATCAGCAAATCTAGCATCTTACTTATAGAATTCAAAAGGAAAAACTATCATGTTTGCATATCAATAGCATCCTGAAAATGAAATATGCAAGCTAATCAATTAGTAGAACTTCCTCATATTTTCAGCATGATTTTAATCATCCATGACCTAGAACCAGAGAATCCAAAAGGAAAACCTACCTCTGCGTCAAACTCAACCCCGGTCCCCGTCATCTGAGAATCAATCTCCCCCAAAATCCCCCTAACAGCAGCGAGATCCCCACTTTGCGCCACCAGGATCATAATTAAAGGAGTGGCTAATACTAAGTTTGACCTAAACTACACAGAAAGGGAAAGACATGGTATTAACTAACTGACACTAGTTTAGCACATGAAAATACTATATGGCCCTTACTATAGCTGAACGAAAACAAGAGGATTCATGTAGGAAACCTGAAAATATTTGGGTTGTTGCTGCAGTAGTTTTAAGTTCATAGTGTATGGAAGGTTCAAGACATTGGTAGACAGTAGTATATAGGTATGGTATTCTGAAGCTGAGCAATCAAGTAATGATAAACTAAGGAAGAAATCATTCAATTTTGCCAAACTAGACCCACATTACAAACTTGAACAGGCAAGTTAATGACTACACCTTGAAGCTGGACCATCCATGTTTCGTGCAAGTTTTTGATAAAATAGTTATTAAGTTGCTCTGTTATAATACATTATGATACATTCCCTCATTCCCTTGATATTTGGCAGCGTCATTAAACCTCGCATAGTATATCACATGTTCACAAGGTAGCCACCAATAATTGATAGTAGAAGGTCACTTCTCTAATACACGATTGACATGACTTGATTGCCAGTAGTTCAACAATCGTTCACTTGGATGTGTACAGAAGAGAGAATTCAATATTGACATAGTATATAAATTATTCCTTTAGGGTTTTGATTGGTAGAATATTGTGGTAGTTAAAATAAATTTATGCGTTTAATAACTTCTTTGCATCTAATATAGATTTACAAATTCATATGCACATACTCAAAGTAGACTGGATTTTGATAGCATTGTTCCTCATACTTTTGACGCTCCAAATTCCCAATGAGCAAAATGGTCCTAGAAATTTGAACAACATAAAATGACACGAAACAAGTTGAGATTTACATGCCTTTGTTTCAGGAACAGGCTTCTGAGCAAGTTCCGACATTTGTTCCTGGAACAGAACATGCATCTTCTTCAGCCTATCCAGAGGTTCTGCTTTCCTATTACGAAAAAACTTCTCAATACAGTTAAATTTTACCTAGTTGCTAACATATTAATACACCAAAAACCAAAGAAGAGATAAACCTGGATATCCCCAGCTCATAAACTTCATTAGCTCCCACCAAATTCCCTTTGGGGACAAGGAAAAGGGCATATGCCTCGTAAAGAAGTGAATACTTCTGAAAAATTCTCTTCACTTCCAGAATAACCACATGTTTTACGTAACTGACCATTTATCCTGGATAACTAATCATGTTTGTTGCAACGACTAATATAAAAGCAACTAACTAGCTACTATTCTTCACTAAATACAAAAAATTTCAGCATTAGAGACTTCAAATCCTAGGTTATATCAGGAATCACCACCTAGGGTTTTCAATTCTAGAAGAGGGGCTTACATATAGGATCCAGGTCTTGAGGAACCTGACATCGTTCTGGTACCAACGATCGCCAGAGAACCTCTGAACGCAATCCTCCAAGAGGGCCTTGAGCTTTTGATCCGCCCCATCTGGGTTTCTCTCCAATTCGCCCAATTCACTGCTTATTGACCTGAAAATTGAACCAAAATCAACAAAATCAAAAGCCCATTTGAGAAATTGAAGTGGGTCAGTGAAATAGATCGCTTGCTGTAAATAGGGGAGGATGGGATCGGAGATAGAATTGGGGGAGGGCTTGATTGGAGATGGCCTGAAACAAGAAGAAGAAAAATGAGAGATTGGTGATTTGAGTGACGGGATAACAAATGAAGAAGGTAATAACCAATGTATAGTGATTAGTGATTTGAGTGGCGTGAGGCAGCGACAGCGTGGGGAAGCAGCGGCGGTGGCATGGGGAGCGACGAGAGGAGACCGAACAGGCTGGCGGCGTGGTTTGCCAGACAGGCCTGCGGCGTGGGTTTGCCAGACAGGCTGCGGCGGGTGGAGGTGAAAGCAAGCGGGCGGACGTGGAGATGAGAGAGAGAGAGAGAGAGAGCATTGTGGGGTGTTTATGAGGGGGATGGAAAAAAGAGGGGGTGATAGGCTGGTGTCTCGGCGCGCGCCGCCGCCCTCCGTCGTCAGGCCACCGTCTATCGCCGCCGCCGCAGCTGCCGCGCGCCCACCCGCCGGTCGGGCTTCCGTCCGACCGCGCCACCAACAGTCGTCGTCCGCCGCGCCGTCAGTAACACACCGCTAAAAAGTTGTTTCCTTGACTAACTCACAAATGATTGAGAACACCCCGCTCTCATGCATGTGGTACGTTCTAAGATGATTTGTACTCTCTCAACAGATTGAATGCTAATTAATTAAATATATAATAAATATAATCATATAATCATAGAAAATGCATTATATCTTATATCTAGTTAGTGTGCACCAGTTCGTGTTACGATAAAGTATTTTTTTTTTAAAAAGTCATGGTGACAACTTAATGTGTTCTCGCATTGTTTTCCTTTTGGATAGGTGCGTCACAGTTTATTTTTTTAACTAACATTTTGAGCTATCAATCAAACAAAAAAGAAAAAAGATAGAAATTCAAAGCATTCTTTTCTAATTTTGGCCGACTTTACATTAATTACTTTTCTGTCAATATTTACTTTTCTGTTTCCAAACGCCTCTAGATAAACACACATTTCTATTTCCAGACTAAAAGAAATCAAAACCATTGATTACCAACCCAAATCAATAAGTACACTGCAAAGGTTGGTGCACTGACAACATTAATCCCCTCCATTCAATTCTCCCTCCTTCTACCTCACTAAGTTTATAAACCCTCTCCCCCTCTATCACACATGCACACACACTCTACTGTCAAAAACTGAGTACGCAACAAAATCACGAGCCTCCTACGGCTCAAATAATTGGCTCCAATCTAGTTTATATTAGTTTTTTTAAGGAAAAGAGTGAATACAATAGGGAAATAGTGAATACATAGGGGGATATATATAGAAGGTCATTTTATTCTAATGATTTATGCAACAATTCAAATATAGACATCAAATTTGTTGCACTAATTAATGCATAGGGGAATATAGAAGGTCATTTTATTCCAATGATTTATGCAACGATTCAAATATAGACATCAAATTTGTTAGGGGAATATAGAAGGTCATTTTATTCCAATGATTTATGCAACGATTCAAATATAGACATCAAATTTGTTGCACTAATTAATGCATAAGAGAATATAGAAATCATCAATTCAGATATCGACATCAAATTTGTTGCACTAATTAATGAAACGAACCAAATTGTGTATAGATAATATTTTAAAAAATAGTAATTTCACAGAAGCATCATAAAATATATTTGTTAGAGAATAATATCTTAAAATTTTAAATTTATAGAATAGAGTCGTAAAAAAACTAAGGGAGCGTTTGGCAACCGTGGTATTTTTGCCGTTTCTATTTTTGTTTTAAAAAAAAAACAATAAAACGTGTTTGATAATCGGGGCGTTTTTTTGACTTGACCCTTTACAAAATTAAAAAATTAAATACTTTTCTCAAAACACCAACTTTATTAAATTATTAAATTGGTATTTCTTTATAATACCTTTTTATTTTATTTTATTTTATTTTATTTTATTTTTAGCAAAAAATTATTTTTTGAAGAAAAAAATATTACACATGTGATGATGACAAGCGGGCAACAAGTTGCGCCGCTAGTCTTTTTTGAATTGCAAAACCCAACCGACGAAACATGTACTCAGTTGATCCTGCTGTAGCCACATTCCTATTCAGAAATTTTTGTACCCTCCTGAGAAAATCCACCGCATCAGCTGCAAGATAACCAAACGTATCGAACGCAAACGGGATGAAACTGTGGTGATTGTCCTTGCAAGCTTGATCATGTTTGCCCACCTTTGCCTCTGCCACCCTATCCGCTGCATGCCCAACCGTGAACACTCCATTACCAAACCTCACCAACGGAGACACCCCCGTAAGATCAACACAAGCGTGCTTCCCTCCGCTCCAACTGTAGACAAGAACATCTGCCTGCCTTAAAGTAGATCTAGCCTCTCCAGGAGGAGTGAGGAAGTTGACCGGCGCTTCCTTCTTGGCTGGGATCTCTGCTCTTCGGAGGATATCATACAAGACATCTCTGACTAAGTCGTGCCTGTACTTGAACCCCGGCGGCTTCTGACAATGGATGGCATGCTCTCCAAAAGCATCCATCGGCGTCCTACGACAAACTGGGCACATTGTCCCCTCCACGAACAAAGGAACCAACAACCTGTACCTGAGGATGACCTGGTACTTCCCCGGAGTCATACGCTGCTCCAATCCCTCAATAGGTGTGGCCAACAAGAAATCCTGGGCATGCTTTGCCCGTAGGCACCCAACAATAGCAACCTGCCTCTCTGATAGGTCAAACTCCGTCGATAGATCTCTACAAACGCCACCAAAAAAGATGCCTGCCAAGTAATGCATTGGTTTTGGGGGGACAGACCCTTTAGTGGTGATTTGAAGAAGGTCAACCTCAGGTAGCTTGGCTTGAAGAGAAGCCCGTGCGGAAGAAAAATGCACACCTAAAGAAACATCACCACAACCTCTCAAAATGTGGTCTTGAAGCTCGATGGAGTGAATCCGCGAGGCCACAAAAGAAAAATGTATAGCATCGGTCGCTACGTAGACCCCCAACCCGCCCGCCTTGATAGGTAAAGAGGCCAGCCTCCATTGGAGATCCCCGAAGCCTGGGCCTTCAGATGTGACAATGCTCTCGACAGACCTCCGAAGCACAACACCGAACTGAGTCGCCGCCTGAGCAAAGAGTTGTGGCAGGCAAGTCCTCCAGGCAAAATACAACTTGGACAAACCCGCACAAGCCCTCAAAAGGATGAGCTCGCACTGAGGATCCCTAAGTTGACCCAGCGCTCCCATTAACTGAGTCGCTTTAGCCACTCTCTTTGCTGCTAACCCACGAACAAACCCCTCCTCCACGCTAACTGCTCCACCTAAAAGCCCCACTCCATCGCGAGGCCGACTGATATCCAAGGGAAACAACCCCTCCATCAAACCCACCAAAAATGTGTTTTGAGATTCTGTTTTTTTATCTAAGCCGCTGTC
>NC_033796.1:52602273-52603005 GCF_001876935.1 Asparagus officinalis
TGTCCGCCTGCTGCCAGGACACACCCTAAATTGTTCCTTGACTAACTCACGAATGATTGAGAACACCCCGCTCTCAAGCATGCGGTACGTTCTAAGCTGATTTGTACTCTGTCAAGATCTTGAATTCTAATTAATTAAATATATAATAAATATAATCATATAATCATAGAAAATGCATTATATCTTATATCTAGTTAGTGTGCACCAATTCGTGTTACGATAAAGCATTTTTTTTTAAAAAAATCAGGGTGACAACTTAATGTTTTCTGGCCTTGCTCTCCTTTTGGATAGGTGTGTCACAATTTATTTTTCCATCCAACATTTTAAGCTATCAATCAAACAAGAAAGAAAAAAGATAGAAATTCAAAGCACTCTTTTCTAATTTTGGACGACTTTACATTAATTACTTTTCTGTCAATATTTACTTTTCTGTTTCCAAACGCCTCTAGATAAACACACATTTCTATTTCTAGACTAAAAGAAATCAATACCATGGATTACCAACCCAAATCAAGAAGTACACTGCAGAGGTTGGTGCACTGACAACATTAATCCCCTCCATTCAATTCTCCCTCCTCCTACCTCACTAACTTTATAAACCCTCTCTCCCTCTATCACACATGCACACACACTCTACTGTCAAAAACCGA
The DNA here is from genome assembly GCF_001876935.1 of Asparagus officinalis. Taxonomy (NCBI): domain Eukaryota; kingdom Viridiplantae; phylum Streptophyta; class Magnoliopsida; order Asparagales; family Asparagaceae; genus Asparagus; species Asparagus officinalis. The sequence goes on from NC_033796.1 coordinate 52,602,924, forward strand.
GTACGCAACAAAATCACGAGCCTCCTACGGCTCAAATAATTGGCTCCAATCCGGTTTATATTAGTTTTTTTAAGGAAAAGAG
>NC_033796.1:52603029-52604060 GCF_001876935.1 Asparagus officinalis
TTAGGGTAATGTCCTGGCGGCGGCGACAATGAACTGTTTGGTGGCCGGCCGTGACGGATATCCGACCAAGCAGGCGGGCGGGCGGGCGTACGTGGAGGCGACGGCGGGCGATAGGCGTCTGCCGGACGACGGCAGGGCGTGACGGCGGGCGACGGGTGCGACGCCGGACGACGGCTGGCGAGGCGATGGGCGGCGGCTGGTGCGGGACGACGGCGATAGCGCGGTGGGTGGGCGGGCTTAGGGTAATGTCCTTGGCGGGCGGGCGACAATGACTGTTTGGTCCGGCCGTGACGGATATCCGACCAGCCCAGGCGGGCGGGCGGGCGTACGTGGAGGCGACGGCGGGCGATAGGCGTCTGCCGGACGACGGCAGGGCGTGACGGCGGGCGACGGGTGCGACGCCGGACGACGGCTGGCGAGGCGATGGGCGGCGGCTGGTGCGGGACGACGGCGATAGCGCGGTGGGTGGGCGGGCAGGGGGATATATATAAAAGCTCATTTTATTCCAATTATTTATGCAACAATTCAAATATAGACATCAAATTTGTTGCACTAATTAATGCATAGGGGAATATAGAACGTCATTTTATTCCGATGATTTATGCAACGATTCAAATATAAACATCAAACTTGTTGCACTAATTAATGCATAAAAGAATATAGAAATCATCAATTCAAATATCGACATCAAATTTGTTACATTAATTAATAAAACGAACCAACTTGTGTATAGATAATATTTTAAAAAATATTAATTTCACAGAAGCATCATAAAATATATTTGTTAGAGAATAATATCTTAAAATTTTAAATTTATAGAACAGAGTCGTAAAAAAATTTTAGTTTGGCAACCGTGTCATTTTTGTCGTTTCTGTTTTTGTTTTCAACAAAAACAATAAAACGTGTTTGGTAACCGGGGCGTTTTTTTAACTTAACCCTATACAAAATCAAAAAATTAAACAATTTTCTCAAAACATCAAAAATGTGTTTTGAGATTCCGTTTTTTCATCTAAGCCGTCGTCGCCCGCCCG
>NC_033796.1:52604070-52606856 GCF_001876935.1 Asparagus officinalis
CCACCAACAGTCATTGTCCGCCCGCCGCCAGGACATACCCTAAATTGTTCCTTGACTAACTCACGAATGATTGAGAACACCCTGCTCTCATGCATGTGGTACGTTCTAAGCTGATTTGTACTCTCTCAAGATCTTGAATGCTAATTAATTAAATATATAATAAATACAATCATATAATCATAGAAAATGCATTATATCTTATATCTAGTTAGTGTGCACCAATTCGTGTTACAATAAAGCATTTTTTTTAAAGTCAAGGTGACAACTTAATGTGTTCTGGCCTTGCTCTCCTTTTGGATAGGTGCGTCACAATTTATTTTTCCATCCAACATTTTAAGCTATCAATCAAACAAGAAAGAAAAAAGATAGAAATTCAAAACACTCTTTTCTAATTTTGGACGACTTTACATTAATTACTTTTCTGTCAATATTTACTTTTCTGTTTCCAAACGCCTCTAGATAAACACACATTTCTATTTCCAGACTAAAAGAAATCGAAATCAAAACCATGGATTACCAACCCAAATCAAGAAGTACACTGCAGAGGTTGGTTCACTGACAACATTAATCCCCTCCATTCAATTCTCCCTCCTTCTACCTCACTAAGTTTATAAACCCTCTCCCCCTCTATCACACATGCACACACACTCTACTGTCAAAAACTGAGTACGCAACAAAACCACGAGCCTCCTATGGCTCAAATAATTGGCTCCAATCCAGTTAATGATTTATGCAACAATTCAAATATAGACATCAAATTTGTTGCACTAATTCATAGGGGGATAAATATAGAAGGTCATTTTATTCCAATGATTTATGCAACAATTCAAATATATACATCAAATTTGTTGCATTAATTAATGCATAGGGGAATATAGAAGGTCATTTTATTCCAATGATTTATGCAACGATTCAAATATAGACATCAAATTTGTTACACTAATTAATGCATAAGGGAATATAGAAATCATCAATTCAAATATCGACATAAAATTTGTTGCACTAATTAATGAAACGAACCAACTTGTGTATAGATAATATTTTAAAAAATATTAATTTCACAGAAGCATCATAAAATATATTTGTTAGAGAATAATATCTTAAATTTTTAAATTTATAGAACAGAGTCGTAAAAAAACTAAGGGAGCATTTAGCAACCGTGACATTTTTCCCATTTTTGTTTTTGTTTTCAATAAAAACAATAAAATGCGTTTGGTAATCGGGGTGCTTTTTTGACTTGACCGTTTATAAAATAAAAAAATTAAACACTTTTCTCAAAACACCAAAAATTTGTTTTGAGATTCCGTTTTTTCATCTAAGCCGTCGTCGCCCGCCACACCCTAAATTGTTCCTTGACTAACTCACGAATGATTGAGAACACCCTGCTCTCATGCATGCGGTACGTTCTAAGCTGATTTGTACTCTCTCAAGATCTTGAATACTAATTAATTAAATATATAATAAATATAATCATATAATCATAGAAAATGCATTATATCTTATATCTAGTAAGTGTGCACTAGTTCGTGTTACGACAAAGCATTTTTTTTAAAAAAATGTCAGGGTGACAATTTAATGTGTTCTGGCCTTGCTCTCCTTTTGGATAGGTGCGTCACAATTTAATTTTTCATCCAACGTTTTGAGCTATCAATCAAACAAGAAAGTAAAAAGATAGAAATTCAAAGCACTCCTTTCTAATTTTGGCCGACTTTACATTAATTACTTTTCTGTCAATATTTACTTTTATGTTTCCAAACGCCTCTAGATAAACACACATTTCTATTTCCAAACTAAAAGAAATCAAAACTATTGATTACCAACCCAAATCAAGAAGTGCACTGCGAAGGTTGGTGCACTGACAACATTAATCCCCTCCATTCAATTCTCCCTCCTTCTACCTCACTAAGTTTATAAACCCTCTCCCCCTCTATCACACATGCACACACACTCTAATGTCAAAAACTAAGTACACAACAAAATCACAAGCCTCCTACGGCTTAAATAATTGGTTCCAATCCAGTTCAATTCAAATATAGACATCAAATTTGTTGCACTAATTAATGGGGGGATATATATAGAAGGTCATTTTATTCCAATGATTTATGCAACAATTCAAATATAGACTTCAAATTTGTTGCACTAATTAATGCATAGGGGAATATAGAAGGTCATTTTATTTCAATGATTTATGCAACAATTCAAATATATACATCAAATTTGTTGCACTAATTAATTCATAAGGGAATATAGAAATCATCAATTCAAATATTGACATCAAATTTGTTGCACTAATTAATAAAACAAGCCAACTTGTGTATAGATAATATTTTAAAAATATTAATTTCACAGAAGCATCATAAAATATATTTGTTAGAGAATAATATCTTAAAATTTTAAATTTATAGAATAGAGTCGTAAAAAAACTAGTTTTTTATAACTCTGTTCTATAAATTTAAAATTTTAAGATATTATTCTCTAACAAATACAGTTTATGATGCTTCTGTGAAATTAATATTTTTTAAAATATTATCTATACACAAGTTGGTTCGTTTCATTAATTAATGCAACAAATTTGATATCGATATTTGAATTGATGATTTCTATATCCCCTTATGCATTAATTAGTGCAACAAATTTGATGTCTATATATGAATTGTTGCATAAATCATTGGAATAAAATGACCTTCTATATTCCCCTATGCATTAATTAGTGTAACAAATTTGATGTCTATATTTGAATTGTTGAATAAATCATCGGAATAAAATAACCTTCTATATATATCCCC
>NC_033796.1:52606871-52607604 GCF_001876935.1 Asparagus officinalis
CTCTTTTCCTTAAAAAAACTAATATAAACCGGATTGGAGCCAATTATTTGAGCCGTAGGAGGCTCGTGATTTTGTTGCGTACTCGGTTTTTGACAGTAGAGTGTGTGTGCATGTGTGATAGAGGGAGAGAGGGTTTATAAAGTTAGTGAGGTAGGAGGAGGGAGAATTGAATGGAGGGGATTAATGTTGTCAGTGCACCAACCTCTGCAGTGAACTTCTTGATTTGGGTTGGTAATCAATGGTTTTGATTTCTTTTAGTTTAGAAATAGAAATGTGTGTTTATCTAGAGGCGTTTGGAAACAGAAAAGTAAATATTGACAGAAAAGTAATTAATGTAAAGTCGGCCTAAATTAGAAAAGAGTGCTTTGAATTTCTATCTTTTTTCTTTCTTGTTTGATTGATAGCTCAAAATGTTGGATGGAAAAATAAATTGTGACGCACCTATCCAAAAGGAGAGCAAGGCCAGAACACATTAAGTTGTCACCCTGACTTTTTTTAAAAAAAAATGCTTTATCGTAACACGAACTGGTGCACACTAACTAGATATAAGATATAATGCATTTTCTATGATTATATGATTATATTTATTATATATTTAATTAATTAGCATTCAAGATCTTGAGAGAGTACAAATCAGCTTAGAACGTACCACATGCATGAGAGCGGGGTATTCTCAATCATTCGTGAGTTAGTCAAGGAACAATTTAGGGTGTGTCCTGGCAGCAGGCGGACA
>NC_033796.1:52607626-52629123 GCF_001876935.1 Asparagus officinalis
GGCGACGACTTAGATGAAAAAACGGAATCTCAAAGCATATTTTTGGTGTTTTGAGAAAAGTGTTTAATTTTTTGATTTTGTAAAGGATCAAGTCAAAAAAACGCTCCGGTTACCAAACACGTTTTATTATTTTTGTTAAAAACAAAAACAGAAACGGTAAAAATGCCACGGTTGCCAACCGCTCCCTTAGTTTTTTTACGACTTTGTTCTATAAGTTTAAAATTTTAAGATATTATTCTCTAACAAATATATTTTATGATTCTTTTGTGAAATTAATATTTTTTAAAATATTATCTATACACAAGCAGGTTCGTTTCAGTAATTAGTGCAACAAATTTGATGTCTATATTTGAATTGATGATTTCTATATTCCCTTATGCATTAATTAGTGCATCAAATTTGATGTATATATATGAATTGTTGCATAAATCATTGGAATAAAATGACCTTCTATATTCCCCTATGCATTAATTAGTGCAACAAATTTGATGTCTATATTTGAATTGTTGCATAAATCATTGGAATAAAATGACCTTCCCTTTAGTGCTTTGAATTTCTATATTTTTTTCTTTCTTGTTTGATTGGTAGCTCAAAATGTTGGATGGGAAAATAAATTGTGACGCACCAATCCAAAAGGAGAGCAAGGCCAAAACGCGTTAAGTTGTCACCCTGACTTAAAAAAAATGCTTTATCGTAACAAGAACTGGTGCACACTAACTAGATATAAGATATAATGCATTTTCTATGATTATATGATTATATTTATTATATATTTAATTAATTAGCATTTAATATTTTGAGAGAGTACAAATCATCTTAGAACGTACCACATGCATGAGAGCGGGGTGTTCTTAATCATTCATGAGTTTATCAAGGAACAATTTAGCGGTGATGTCTTGGCGCGGGGGACGACGACTGTTGGTGGGTCCGGCCGCCGACGGAAGCCGACGGCGGCGCGTGGGGGCGGCGACGCGCGATATAGCGCGGTTGGACACGGCGGAGTGGCGCGCATGGCGCGGGCATCCGCGACGTTCCTATGGCGGGGCAGCGACGATGGGCGCGGCGTCGATAGCGGCGTGTGCGGACGGCGCGGGCGACGACGACTTAGATAAAATAAACGGGAATCTACAAAAACCACATTTTTGGGCGTTTGAGAAAAGTGTTTAATTGTTTAATTATTTTTAATTTTGTAAAGGGTCACAGTTCAAAATAAAAAAATTAAAAAAAAAAAAAACCCCCACGGTTACAAAAGCGTTTATTCATCTTTTGTTGGAAAACAAAATCAGAAAGCCGAAAAAATGCCACGGTGCCCCAAACGCTCCCTTAAAGGAGCGTTTTGGAACCATGCGTATTTTTTGCCGTTTCTGGTTTTTGTTCTTTTCAACAAAAACAATAAAACCGCGTTTGGTACCGCGGACGTTTTCTGATTGACCCTTTACAAAATTTAAAAAAATTACAACACTTTTCTCAAAAACACCAAAAATGTTTTTTGAGATTCCAGTGTTTTTCATTTAAGGTGTCGTCGCTGCCCGCCTGCCGCGCGTCCGCCGGCCGCCCATCGCGCGTATCGCCTGTCGTCTTGCCCGCCGCCACCATCGCGCCGTTCTCGCTTCGTGCGGTTGTCACGGTTGGCCCGCCCGTCCGTCGGCCGCCGCCTATCACCGTTCATCGCCGTCCGCCCGCCCGCCGTGTCAGCTTCCGTCTGGCCGGCCGACCAACAGTCATCGTGCCCGCCGGCCGCCAGGCACACCCTAAATTGTTCCTTGACTAACTCACAAATGATTGAGAACACCCCGCTCTCATGCATGCGGTACGTTCTAAGATGATTTGTACTCTCTCAAGATCTTAAATATGAGCTACAACGATGATCTCCAAAGAAGGAGGAGGCATAGTAATGAAGCAATATTTAATCAAGAACAACAAACGCAATGAGAAGATTCATCAACTCAAAGCAATATCAAGACTCAAGAAGTGTAATTCTATGTAAGGATATTTTATAGTTTTTATTTTCTCTCTAGTGCTAGAATGTAGGCAAATAGTTATAGATTTTATTTGAAGCTATTGGAATATCACACACACGTTTTCATACTTAAAATTTTGAGTGTTTTTGTCAAAATATTGTTTTTCAGAAGTATGAGGACGTATTCGCAAAAATCCTTTTCTAAACAGTTTGGTTTTAGTATTAAAAATATTTTACAAAGTTACACAATGTTTAGAAATCAATTGAGTACTTTTACAGATTTTTTAAAAGGTCAAAAACTGTTTTCAAAACTGTGTCAGTCATGTATCAGTTCGTGGTCGACCGTCACGATCAATCGCGCCTATGTTTTTTTTAGGAGCCAGTAGAAACTTTCGCGGTTAACCGTGATGGTCGACCGTCAGTCTGAAAATTCCCACGGTCGACCGTAAAATTTTCTGAAAATTTTCTCAGGCTCGAAAGTGGCTCGCGGTCGACCGCGAGAATCTCATGGTCGACCGTCGTTCACCCCAACGGGTTTTTCCATTACAGTTTCAGAAGTCTTTTTACGGGATTTGGGGAGATTTGGATATGGGTTTTGGCAGCTGTGTTTTCTCCTATTTAAACCCATCATACCCCTTCTTCTTTAGTTGTCCCAAGCATTTTGAAAAACCAGAGTTTTGTTTTACTGAGAGCCAAACTTTAAATCGTGTTTTCTCTGTTTTCAAGTTCACATCCCAAGCTTCAGTGTAATCTTTCTCCTTACCATAGAGACACCGTAAAGAGAGAGAGATTTTACACCATTTACTATTGTTATGAGCTTGATCTTGTGGAGATCAACTGTGTGGGAGTGAGATCTTGTGTTGATTAACTGTGTAGTTATGAGATCTTATGGAGATCGTTGTGTAGAAGAAGTTCCGGCTTTCAAACCGGGTTGTGTAGTGGATTCTCCTCGAGAGTGGGGAGCGGAGACATAGGTCAGCGGGCCGAACCTCATTAACACATCGCGCGTCACTTGGATAACGATTTCTAACTCTATCTCATTTACTTTGGTTGTTCTTTTTTTGGTGTATTGCTTGTCTCATTTTTTATTGCGCATTTATTACCTTAAGACCCTAATTTCCCCCCTCTAAGGTCCAACAATTGGTATCAGAGCTTGGTCTCTATATTAGTTTTTGGTCTAACCACCTTAGAGAAAAAATCTTATGGAGGCTTTAATGAATGTGCATATGTTACAGGGACAATCCATCACTAGACCTCCACTTTTCACCGGTAGCAATTTTACCTCTTGGAAGGCTAGAATGAGGATTTACCTTCGTTGCATTGATCTTAACATTTTAGAACTCATAGAGAAGAAATATGTAGAAAAGTCCAAAATTAGTAACATGACCGATGGAGAAAGGTACCAAGCTAATCTCAATGCAAAAACCATGAATGCCTTAATTTGTGATCTTTCCCCCAAAGAGTATAATAGGGTTTCTACGTGTGCAACCGCATACGAAATTTAGGTAAAATTATGTATTACACATGAAGGAACCCCCAAGTTAAGGAATCTAAGATTAGTGGGCTTATGCATGACTATGAGTTGTTTAAAATGCTTCCAAATGAATCCGTTGATGCTATGTTTTCTTGCTTCACTAATATAATCAATGAATTATATAGTCTTGACAAGCAATTGACTATCCAAGAAATGAACTACAAGATCCTTCGTTCATTGACTCCGGCATGGGAGCCCAAAGCTACGACCATAGAGAAAGCTCACGATCTTACTACTCTAGCTCTCGATGGCCTCATTGGCAAACTTAAGGTTCATGAGAAGAAGCTTAAGGGAAAGGAGAAGAAGGAAATGCCCCCACGGGAAATTAAGGAGCCATCACCAAAAATGAAGACCATAGCTCTCAAGGGAGCTAGTGATAACTCCTCATTATCGTCGGATAGTGAAGTTGATTTTTCTAGAGAAGTGACTCACCTCTCTAGAAGAATATCAAGACTCATTAAAATGAATAAGAAGTTTAATCCTCGATCTAATAACAAATTTTCTTCACGTGTAGAAAATGCTTAGAATGCAACGAACCGGGTCATATTGCCAAAGATTGCCCTAAGCTCAAGAAAAAATATTTGAAATACAAGAAGAAGAAAACCATGTATGCCGGATGGGAGGAATTCGAACCAATCGATTCGGATAGCAATGAAGAATGAGCAAAGATTGCTCTTCATGATCCTAACATTTGTTTTATGGCTTATGAAAAGGAGGTAATTTCTGATACCAAAAGTGAATTTTTTACATGCAATGTGATCTAGCAACCGCATTAGAAGAGTTAAACATTGAGTTTAAAAGGATGTCTAAAGAATATTCTTCCTTTAAAAAATTGCATACTTCTTGTAATTCCAAACTTGAACAACTACAATCATCTCTTACTTTAAAAGATGAGTTGCTAAGGGATCTTAATTTTGAAAACAAACAATTAAGATCTAAGATTGAAAGACTTAAAATTAAAAGTGGTAGAATTAGACCTACTCATGCATATGCTAGTCATCATCACCATGAGAGAAATAGATTTCATAGATCTCATGCTTCTACACATAAGAGAAATTTTATGTGTACATATTGCATGAAACATGGTCATATCTCCACTCGTTGTAGGATTAAAGATAATCATGATTTGTATGGGATGACATGGGTACCCAAAGGTACCAAGCTTACTAACCATCAAGGACCCAAGATTTGGGTACCTAAAGTTACTACATCTTAATCTCTTGTAGGGAACATCACGAACACGACGTAGAGAGATGTGATACCTTGATAGTGGTTGCTCACATCATATGATGGGCAACAAAGAGCTATTTACAACCCTATCAATGATTGAAGGAGGTAGTGTCTCCTTCAGTGACGGTGAGAAAGGTAAAATCATAGGCATTGGATGCATTGGTAAGACACATTCTCCCATAATAAAAGATGTTTATTTGGTTAGTGGCTGATGCGGCATAAACATGTACCAAAAAGCTTGCAAGTGCACAACCGTGTCAAGTTATAGTATTTAAGATATCGATCCCACGAGGAAGGTGTTTTGTAGGAGAAAATATAAATCCGGTTCTTATGTTGTGTGCGTGACAAATAGGAGTGATGAGTGAATGTGATTGTGAAGAGATTGAGATAGTAAAAATGGTGTGTAAATAGGTGCAAGGTGTAAGTGAGAGTGGATTTGAAAAAGAATGAGTATGATCGATAAGGTGAGAAGAAAAATGAATAAAATCAAGAAACAAATAAAAAATCAATAATGAAGAACAAAATTCTTGAATAAAAGAAAATGTAAGAAATTAAAGATGGTGGATTCAATTATAGATATGGGTAATCTACAATTGAACCCACTTCTTAGAAAAGGGTGATTCCCTAGAGGGTTCTAGCCTAAAGGCGAATCAAACAAAATAAAAATAAACAAAAAGAAAAACTAAACCCAAGAGGGTTCTAGCCTCAAGGTGAATAGTATAAGAAATTAAAATCTAACTATAAAATAAATTGCAAAATCTAAACTACAAAATAAAATTATAAGAATTAAATGCAAGAAAATAAATCTATTCTATAAGCATGAAATAAATCTAAGGCAAGAGGGTTCTAGCCTCTTGGCTATTTAACAAGAAAATAAAATCTAAACTACAAGCATAGAAATAAATCTACACTAATAAGCAATAAAAGAGAAAAAGGAAAGAAATGCAAACCTTCAAATAATTCTCCATCTTCATCTTCATCTTCATCATCCAACAAAGAGAAGAAGAGAAAAATTTAAAGTGGTGAAAAAATTATTATTATTAATTACAACAAAAAGTTATAATTTTGGAAGGCCTTCTCAATTAAGAGTAGTCTCCCTCTTCAAAAAGGAGTTTACAAAATTTTCACACCCTTAACCCCTCACTCTCTACCCCTATTTATAGTAATCTTCAATGAATATGAGCCATTGGATTTGTCTTGAGCCCCAAACAACAATCTCCACCTTTGAATTTGCTTTTTGTTCTTCTCTAATCCAACATAAGAGGCCTAATTGATTTTCAAAAACAATTGAAAATCAAGTCCTTGCAAGTCCGGCCCATAGAAAAATCAAAGTTTCATTTCAGCAGCAGGTCCGTAGGTGGATTTGATTTTTTTTAAACTCAAAATCCAATTGCCACATTGCCGGCCCATTTTGTGCTAAAAATCAACATCCAAATCAGCACAGCCCATTGATTCATTTGAAACATTTTCGGCCCATTTGAGTTCTGCAGCAGCTGGTGTTTAGACAAATTGAAGTCCGGTCTTCATTGCTGCAAGTGGCCCAATTACATTTGATTTTCCAAAAAGACAATTAACATTGATTCAAAGCTGCAGCATCCACCATCTCAAGACCGGTCCATTTGATTTTCCAAAAGAAAATCAACAAGCAAATCCGGCCCATACAAATCCAAAGCTCCTGGCCCATGTTCATGTGCTCATTTGATTTGAAAAATGAGAAATTGGGCTGGCTTCATAGACTTGACTTTGTGGGCTGTGCATTAATGTGATGGAGGATTTTGGGCCTTGCTTCATAATTCATTTGTGCTCTTTGGGCTTCAAAAATGCTACAAAATAGAGAAGAGAGATTTTGAGGGGTTTTTACATTTAATAATATTTATTTATATTTTTATTCAATTATGTGCAAACTAAACTAATAACACTTATTAATGGTATATTTATTCATGTAAAATAGATAATGAGGGTATAAAATTGTAATAAAAGTATATTTATTCATGTAAAATAGATAATGAGGGTATAAAATTGTAATAAAATATGATTATCAGTGGCTTGAATCATAATCTTCTTAGCATTAGCCAATTGAGTGACAAAGGTTTTGATATTTCTTTTAAACCGGATAAGTACATTGTTAGCTCAAATGGAAAAAACTATTTTTGTTGCTAATAGAAAATTTAATGTATATATTTTTGAGATGAATGAGCTAGTAGATCAAGATATTAAATGACTTGCGGTGGTTGATGAAAACCCTTGGATTTGGCATAAGAGACTTGGACACGCCAACATGGAGTTGATATCCAAATTATCCAAGAGGAATCTTGTAAAAGGGTTACCAAACTTGCATTTCATCAAAGATACCTTTTGTGAATATTGTGCTAAAGGTAAACAAACTAAGTCTACCTTCAAATCCATTAATGAGGTATCAACTTCTAAACCCCTGCAATTACTTCATCTTGATTTATTTGGTCCTATGCGTGTTACCTCTCTAGGAGGCAAACACTATATTTTTGTTATCATTGATGATTTCTCTCGTTTTACATAGACAATCTTTCTTGGCAGTAAAGATGAATGTTTTGAAGAATTTTCAAATTATGTCAAAAGAATTAAAAATAAAAAAGAGTTAAAAGTTGTTAAAATTAAAAGTGATCATGATGGTGAATTTCAAAATAAATTTTTCTATGATTTTTGTGCTCATCGTGGTATAACTCATATATTTTTCGCTCCAAGAACACCACAACAAAATGATGTTGTTGAACGAAAAAATCGCACCATACAAAAGATGGCACGAAGTATGTTAAATTCTTTTGATTTGCCTAAGTATTTTTGGGCGAAAGCCGTTAATACGGCTTGCCATGTTTTGAATCGTGTTTTGATTAGACCAAAGCTTAAGAAAACCCCTTATGAATTATTTTATGGAAAAACTTCTTTTATTGGATATTTTCGTCTCTTTGGTTGTAAATGTTTTATTTTAAATACAAAAGATCATCATGATAAAATTGATTCTAAAATTGATGTTGGTATTTTTCTAGGATATGCACCTCGAAGTAAGGCTTATAGGATCTTTAACAAACGAACTCTTGTTGTTGAAGAATCTATAAACGTTACTTTTGATGAGACTAATATTGGTTTATAAGTTGGTTTGCCTAGGAAAGATAATGATGATGTTGAGGGAGGATTGGAATTCTTGCAACTAAATGAAACACTCTCAATAGATTCTCAAAAGGATGGGGAAAGCAACAATATTCAAGTGCAAGAGCAAGAAGAACTCTCCAAAGCATGGAAATTTGCACCAAATCATCCAAATGAGCAAATAATAGGGGAAGAACTCTCCAAAGCATGGAAATTTGCACCAAATCATCCAAATGAGCAAATAATAGGGAATCCTTCACAAGGGGTTCTAACTCGCTCAAAGGCTTTGAGTGAGTGTGGTAATATTGCCTTCTTATCTCAAATAGAACCTAAGAAGATTAATGATGCTTTAAAGGATGAGTTTTGTGTTTTAGCTATGCATGATGAATTAAACAATTTTCAAAGAAATAATATTTGGAAACTAGTTCCTAGACCTAATAATGCTAGTGTAATTGGAACAAAATGGGTTTTTAGAAACAAACTTGATGAACATGGCATCGTAACAAGAAATAAAGCTCGTTTGGTTGCCCAAGGATACAATCAAGAGGAGGGCATAGACTATGATGAAACCTTTGCACCGGTTGCAAGGTTAGAATCTATTAGGATATTTTTAGCATTTGCAAGTTTTAAGAATTTTAAATTGTTTCAAATGGATGTTAAAAGTACCTTTTTAAATGGTTTTATAGAAGAGGAAGTACATGTTGAGCAACCCCCCGGTTTTATGGATCATTCATTTCCTAATCATGTTTGCCAGGTTCAAAAAACTTTATATGAGTTGAAACAAGCTCCTAGAGCTTGGTATGCTCGCCTCTCTAGTTTTCTTCTTGAAAATGGTTTTTCAAAAGAAAAAATTGATAATACTCTTTTTGTGAGAAAAAGGAAAAATGATTTCATTTTAGTTCAAATATATGTTGATGGTATCATTTTTGGTGCTACTAATGAATCTTTATGTAAGGATTTTTTCTAAAGTTATGCAAGATCATTTTGAGATGAGCATGATGGGAGAGCTCACATTCTTTCTCGGGCTCCAAGTCAAGCAAACTAAGGATGTGATATTCATTTCTCAAAGAAAGTATACTAGAGAATTAGTGAAGAAATTCAAATTGGAGAATTCTAAGCATGCACCAACTTCCATGAGTACAAGTGTCAAGCTTGATGCGGATGATAGTGGTGAGGATGTAGACCAAAAACTATACAGATGTATGATAGGTAGTCTTCTTTATCTCACAGCTAGTAGACCCGATATTATGTTTAGTGTGTGTGCATGTGCACGTTTTCAAGCTTCTCCTAAAACATCTAGTGTGTGTGCATGTGCACGTTTTCAAGCTTCTCCTAAAACATCTCATTTAATTACGGTTAAAAGAATTATTAAATATGTCAATGGAACAATTGATCTTGGTTTATTTTATCCTAAAAGCACCTCTTTTGATCTTTATGGTTTTGTGATGCCGAATTTGCTAGATGTAAGGTAGATCGCAAAAGTACGAGTGGTACATGTCAATTCTTGGGTAACTCTCTTGTCTCTTGGGCCTCCAAGAAACAAAATTGTGTTGCATTGTCCACTATGTAAGCGGAATACATTACCATCGGCTTATGTTGTGCCCAAGTTTTATGAATGAAACAAAGTTTAGTTGACTATGATTTGATTTTTCAAAATATAAAGGTCTTTTGTGATAACACTAGTGCTATAAATATTTCAAAAAATTCTGTTTTGCACTCTAGAACTAAACATATTTGATGTGCGTCATCATTTCTTACGCGATCATGTAGAGAGGCAAGATGTTTCCCTTATTTATATTGAAACTAAATCTCAATTAGCGGACATCTTTACCAAGCCTCTTAGTGAAGATGATTTTTATCGTATAAGAAATTGTTTGGGTTTATGCACTATGTAAGAGCTTTTGTTTTGTTTGTTTGTTGCACATCATATGCATTTTTTATTTACCATTCAATTTACCCCATTTTGATGGTGACAAAGGGGGAGAGCAATCTCCTTATTTGTTGCACATAGTTAGGGGGGCTCATAGATAGGGGGAGCTATTATCTATAATCTATATTTATTTTGCTTCAATATAATGGTTGGTTGTCATCATCAAAAAGGGAAAGATTGTTAGCCCTTATGTTTTGATAATGATTTACAACCACCATTATCGGTACTAATTGCTTGTTGAGTGATATTATAGTTAATATTTATATCAAGCTTGTTAGTACCACTTATGGGGGATTAGATGGAATATGAGCTACAACGATAATATCCAAAGGAGGAGGAGACATAGTGATGAAGCAATGTTTAATCAAGAACAATAAACACAATGAGAAGCTTCATCAACTCAAAGCAATATCAAGACTCAAGAAATGTAATTCTATGTGAGGATATTTGCTAGTTTTTATTTTCTCTCTAGTGCTAGAATATAGGCAAGTAGTTGTAGATTTTATTTGAAGCTATTGGGATATCACACACACGTTTTCATACTTATAATTTTGGGTGTTTTTTCAAAATATTGTTTTTCACAAGTATGAGGACCTATTCGTAAAATTCTTTTTCTAAACAGTTTGTTTTTAGTATTAAAAACATTTTACAAAGTTACACAATGTTTAGAAATCAATTGAGTATTTTTACAGATTTTTAAAAGGTCAAAAACTATTTTCAAAACTGTGTCAGCCATGTATAAGTTCGCAGTCGACCGCCACGGTCGACCGCACCGATGTTTTTCCCTTAGGTGCCAGCAGAAATTTTCACAGTCGACCGTGACGGTTGACCGTCAGTCTGAAAATTCCCACGGTCGACCGTAAAAGTTTCTAAAAATTTTCTCAGGCTCGAAAGTAGCTCGCGGTCGACCGCGAGAAACTCACGGTCGACTGTCGTTCACCCCAACGGGTTTTTCCAGTATAGTTTCATAAATATTTTTTATGGGATTTAGGGAGATTTGGGTATGGGTTTTGGCAGCTGTGTTTTCTCCTATTTAAACCCCTCATACCCCTTCTTCTTCAATTGTCCCAAGCATTTTGAAAAACCAAAGTTTTGTTTTACTAAGAGCCAAACTTTAAATCATGTTTTCTCTGTTTTCAAGTTCACTTCCCAAGCTTCAGTGTAATCTTTCTCCTTGCCATATGGACACTGTAAAGAGAGAGATTTTACACCATTTACTATTGTTATGAGCTTGATCTTGTGGAGATCAATTGTGTGGGAGTGAGATCTTGTGTTGATCAACTGTGTAGTTGTGAGATCTTGAGGAGATCGTTGTGTAGAAGAAGTTCCGGCTTCCAAATCGGGTTGTGTAGTGGATTCTCCTCGAGAGTGGGGAGTGGGGATGTAGGTCAGCGGGCCGAACCTCGTAAACATATCGCGCATCACTTGGATAACGATTTCTAACTCTATCTCATTTACTTTGGTTGTTCTTTTTGTGGTGTATTGCTTGTCTTATTTTTTATTGCGCATTTATTACCTTACTAATCACCCCCCCCCTCTAGGCTCCAACACAAAACTGCTAGATAAACACACGATCATTCATTTCCAGCCTAAACAAATCAAAACCATTAATTACCAATTCGCCAAATCAAGAAGTACACTGCAAGATTTGTGGCATCTGCAACATTAATCCCCTCCATTCAATTCTCCTCCTTCTACTCACTAAGTTTATAAACCTCTCCCACCTCTACACACATGCACACACACATCTACTGTGGTCAAAACTGAGTACGCACAAAATCGACGAAGCTCCTACTGGCGGTCAAATACATTGCGTCCAATCCAGCATTAGCTAGTTTTAATAGGAAGAGTGGAAGACATAGGGGGATAAATATAGAAGGTCATTTTATTCCAATGATTTGTGCAACAATTCAAATATAGACATCAAATTTGTTGCACTAATTAACACATAGGGGAATATAGAAGGTCATTTTATTCCAATGATTTATGCAACAATTCAAATATAGACATCAAATTTGTTGCACTAATTAATGCATAAGGGAATATAGAAATCATCAATTCAAATATCAACATCAAATTTGTTGCACTAATTAATGAAACGAACCAACTTGTGTATA
Organism: Asparagus officinalis; assembly: GCF_001876935.1. Classification (NCBI taxonomy): domain Eukaryota; kingdom Viridiplantae; phylum Streptophyta; class Magnoliopsida; order Asparagales; family Asparagaceae; genus Asparagus; species Asparagus officinalis. Next base: position 52,619,521 of record NC_033796.1, read on the forward strand.
TATAATATTTTAAAAAATATTAATTTCACAGAAGCATCATAAAATATATTTGTTAGAGAATAATATCTTAAAATCTTAAATTTATAAAATAGATCACATATCGTAAAAAATTTAAAATTCCGTCTAGGATGAGTGCCCATTTTTAAAAAAATTAAACCGTCTAGCTTGTCAATCTAGACTGAAATTTCTGTCTAGATTGATCCAAACTAGACGGAACAAACTAGACGAAACAGAATTTTTCTGTCTAGTTTGAAATTCCGTCTAGTTTGCCTCAAACTAGACGGAAAAAATTCTGTCTAGTTTGTTCATTTTTCTACTAGTGAAATCTAGAGCCGTGTCGTATAAGTGAACATTAATTTCTTATCTTTATATATATATATATAAACAGAATTTTTCTGTCTAGTTTGAAATTCCGTCTAGTTTACCTCAAACTAGACGGAAAAAATTCTGTCTAGTTTGTTCATTTTTCTACTAGTGAAATCTAGAGCCGTGTCGTATAAGTGAACATTAATTTCTTATCATTCAATGAGCATCTTGTATTTCATAGAAATTGGGGGTAATATAGTCCTTACGTAAGGGCCAGCCTATCCAACTTTCAGGCATCAAGATACGTTTAAGACGTGGATGATTATCATAAGAGATTCCCAACATATCATAAGATTCCCGTTCTTGAAAATCGGCACTTCTCCAAATCCAGAAAACTGAAGGGATTCTAGGATTATTCCTTGGGGCAAATACTTTTATGCATACCTCTTCCGGTTTATCTATACCATACCGTATTTTCGTAAGATGATACACACTAGCTAAAAATCCGCCTGGTGCTACATCATAGGCACACTGTGAGCGTAAATAATTGTAACCATATACATATGAAATGACAGCAAAGGAGTCCCAATCCTCGGTTTTTATTTGTAAAGTCTCTACTCCTCGGCAATCGAAGCCCAAAGATCTATGAATCAGTTCATGCTTGACTAGCCAATCAGATAAACGAACCTGCATCTTCCTGATTTCTCCCACATTTTTATTTGTATAAGTATTCTCTATTTCCAATGAAATTTTGAAAGATTGACCCGCTCTTTCTTATTCTGCACAAAAGAACCTTGCCTAATTCACTAATTCGTGTGAAGATGCTGAACTTTTGGATTTGAAAAATGTTTCAGAAAGTATCTCTGAAGTAGATGGTGATTGATAGAATAATCCTTGATCGTAATTTCCAGTATGAGTACTATGTCGAACATAAAACTTGTGATTAGTAGTAAAACATCGATTTTCCTGTTGAGACAAAGTTCTATCTTCAAAGATTTCTCGAGATATCTTCTTACGAAGTTTCGTTATAGCATCTATAATTGCTTCTGGTTTAGGCGGGCAGCCCGGCAAATAGACATCCACAGGAATTAACTTATCGACTCCCCGAACAGTACTATAAGAATCAGTACTGAACATCCCTCCTGTAATAGTACAGGCTCCCATAGCAATGACATATTTTGGTTCAGGCATTTGCTCATATAATCTCACTAAAGAAGGAGCCATTTTCATTGTTACTGTCCCGGCTGTTAAAATTAGGTCCGCTTGCCTAGGACTCGATCTTGGTACTAATCCATAACGATCAAAGTCGAATCGCGAGCCTATTAATGAAGCAAATTCGATGAAACAACAACTGGTACCATAGAGAAGAGGCCATAAACTGGAGAGTCTTGACCAATTCGAAAGATCATTTGATGTAGTTGAAATAACTGAATTGGGGGTTGTTTGATCAAGTAACGGAAAATCAATCAAATTCATAACTGTCTCAATGTAATCTTTTCCTTCGTTTTTCTTTTTTTGATTGTCTGAATATTCAACTAAGACCATTCCAATGCTCCTTTTCGCCATGCATAAACTGAACCAACAATTGGGATAAGCACGAAAATTAAAGCTTCTATAAATACGGATACACCCAATACATCGAAACTCATTGCCCATGGATAAAGAAAGACCGTTTCAACATCAAAAACAACAAAAACTAGAGCAAACATGTAATAGCGGATTCGGAATTGTAACCAAGCGTCTCCCATGGGTTCTATACCTGATTCATAACTAGAGAGCTTCTCTGGTCCTTCACTAATCGGGGCTAAAACTCCGGAAATTACAAATGCCAAGATCAAGGGGGTTTTTTTACAAAAATCCAGCGATTTGACCCAACCCCTCTCTCTCTCTCTCGTAGTCGTGACCCCAACTCCCTTCACCCCAATCCAGAAACCTCTCTCCCCTGATCCCAACTCCCTCCCTCTCCCTCTCTCGCTCGTGACCCCAAGCCCCGCCGCCGACCAACTCCGACTCTGACCTCCTCCGCCATTAAGCTCATCCTCCTCCTCCGCCCGCTGACCAACTCCCTCTCCCTCTCCCTCTCTCGCTCGTGACCCCAAGCACCACTGCCGACCAATCTCCGGACCTCCACCCCACTCTCCTCCCTCTCCCTCTCTCTCCCTTCTTGACCTCAACACCACCGCTCCGGACATAACTCCGAGCACACTCGAGCCTCCGTCCGCCATTAAGCCCTCTGCCATTAAGCTCATCCTCCTCCGCCGCCGCCATTAAGCTCCTCCTCCTCCTCCACCACCATTAAGCTCCTCCCCTGCCATTAAGCACTCTTCCTCCTCCTCCTCCTCCTCCTCAAGTAGAGAGTAGCTTACCCTTATACCATACGACCATTCTCCCGGTCCTCTTGGCTTCAACGGAGCCAGATTATACGCACTATTGTACCCCTGGCACTGTAAGTGAGTCAAATTAATCGATCGGATTACACCAAACTCCAATGAACAGCACTCTGGTGGGCTAACAGATTCATATGCCGAGTCAACTTTCCGGGGACTCATGGCAGCCGAGCAGCATGAAGACGTTATCCGGAGCAGGGAAAGGTAAGGAGTGTGCCATGTCTCGACAACAAAGCCACTTGCAGTGGAATTTTTGGAGGACAGAGAGAGGGAGTAGTAGTCTAACATGGAGGAGTCGTGAAGGGTGAGAGAAGTGTAGGCATAGTCGATATCTAGGACTCTGTAGGTACCAGAAGGGATGTGAAGCATAGGCATTCCATTCATGCGCCAAAGAAGATCACGAAAGCTTGAGTGACCACAGCCAGGATGGACACCACGGATAGTCTATCGTGATGTTGCCACAGTAGGATCGACAAGTGCCCGTTACAGCGGGAATAGTATTGTCATCGTCGTTGGTGGAAACTACTAACTTAGCGGAGACGATCGTCGTTGGTGGAAACTACTAACTTAGCGGAGACGACGAATAGGACGGCGAGAAGAACTAATGGCAGGTGAAGGCTGGGATTCGTCATGGTTGCAAGAGAGATCGTGAGGAAGAGATATGGAGAGAGAGTAAGCATCGGATTTGAAGAAAACTGAAGGGAAAGATGATTACATGATTTTAAAGAAGATATTCTTTCCTTGGTTGGATTGATTAACAAACATATGCTGTTGCTGCTGGTTTTCTATATCCTCTTCCCCTTTCTTTTGACGTGTGAGGCTGGACGCTTTTACTGGCTTCCTTGGAATGCTTTAGCTACTCTTGTAATTTTCTAGCAAGTAAAAACACCCGAAATTCATAGAAAAAAGTAGACGAGATTAGTTATTATTTGCATGTATAAATATGGTAAAATGTCAATAAAGAACAGGGATGGATTAGCTAACACGCCTTTACCGTTGCAAAGCACGGATGCAGACTTAACTGCTATTATATAGTGCAAAAAGAAAAAGAAAGAGAAGCATCAATAATATCCATGGATGGCCGAAGCGTGCAAAGTTTGTGATCTAAAGTGAGAAAGTGTTCGCATGCCAAACTCTCCATCCGCTGACTTAATGTTTGACATATACCAAGTACCAACCCTGGTTCAAAATTGTACATAAATGAGGAAAAAAATGAATCTTCAGTAGCATTCTTAATACAATGATCTCAGCCAATGCACGTTAAAGTCATCTAAAACTGCAGACCCGACATCCCTGCTTAGCATAGTATCAACTTGATTAGTAGTCACAGTATGAGGAACAAAAGTCATAAATTACGTAAGATGCAGAAAGGAATGAATTTTTTTTAAAAAATAATAATAATAAGACCCTTCTTATTTCACTCGAAAAGAAGGGGTGCAATATTACATGGATCGATCTTCTGACAAGTAAATAACAGTTAACTGGCATACAATTGGCCTCTGCCCTCTAGGCTCCATCAAGACTTAAATTGTTGAAGCAGTCACTGATTTTATCAACCACAAAAAGACCTTACATGGACGAACAAGTATGACCATGTTTAGGTGAATTGATTGAAAGGTATTTGTAGGTGCACAATAATACATCTAACTGGAGAATCTTGCTATTTCTGCAAGTTGTTTGTTGGCGAGGAACCAGATTTACAATGAGGAGCATTCATCAAAGATCTTCCCTATTGCTTCCACATGTTGAAATCCGGTATTCTAAACTACGATTTTCCTTTCTGAATGTTTGTTTCCAGCCTTTTTATTGCAGCGCCAACTCCACTCATCTCCCCTGCTTCATTCGAGTCGGATGATAATTTAGCACTTGCAATCTCTTCATTTGCCCTTCTGTTCAAGTTTTAACTGTACCCAACCTGTAAAGCAAATTAACCTTGTTCGGAGGCGGAGTTGGTCGGCGGCGGTGCTTGGGGTCACGAGCGAGAGAGAGAGGGAGAGGGAGTTGGTCGGCGACGGGGCTTGGCCAGCGTCATGAGCGAAGAGGGAGAGGGAGGGAGTTGGGGTCGGCGGAGGAGTAGGTCGGCGGTGGTGCTTGGGGTCACGAGCGAGAGAGGGAGAGGGAGGGAGTTGATCGGTGACGGGGCTTGGCCGGCATCACGAGCGAGAGTGGGAGAGGGAGGGAGTTAGGATCAGGGGAGAGAGGTTTCTGGATTGGGGTGAAGGGAGTTGGGGTCACGACTACAAGAGAGAGAAAGAGGTGTTGGGTCAAATCGCTGGATTTTTGTAAAAAAACCCCTTGCACCTCACTTGAAAACACACGGAGACGAAATGCGTACGCATCTGTATATATATGTATATATATATACAGTTCGTTTCTCATGCGGACCAGTGCGTACGCATTCAGCCTGTTTCAGTGATTTTAGGGTTTTTTTGAGAAAATCCTCCGACAATGGTAAGCGAGCTCGTGATCGTACAGCGGGGACTTTTTTGAAAAAAATCACCAAAATCAAATCCCCATCCTCGTGACTCTCTCTCTCTCTCTCTTCTCATTCCAAAACCCTTATCCCCAAAATCAAATCCCCATCACCCTTCTCCTCCTCCATCAAGCCACCGACCTACACCAACTCCGGCGACCGCGACATCCCTATCACCGCCGACGAAGACGCCGACGCCCAAACACACGACACTGACGCCGACGCCCCCAAACACCCTTCTCCTCCGCCTCGTCGTCGACTCCTCCTCCGCCGCTGCTCCGCCCCGTCGCCAACTTGTCTGCGAGGTTCACTGTAGCAACTCATCTCAGGTTCTTTCTCTTCTCTTTCCTCAAATTTTTTTTGAAATATACTTTAAAATTGATGCTTAAGATATATGCTGAATCTAGTTAAAGATGAATTTGTTTCGGATTTGAGCTGGAATTTGGTGTTTGTGGGTCTTATGCTGTTCAATTTGGTCAATTATTAGTAAAAAATCACATCTTGTTAAATAAATCGGAAGATCAAATTTGGTTTATTGTTGGTTGAATCATGAAAACCCTTATCTTGATCTAAATGGGTTAAGAGAGAGAGAGATTGAAGCAGCAAAATGATAAGTTTTTTTTTTGTTTCAATTTTATATTAGATGAATTTTCTAGCATTGGTTAGATTCATTAGGGATAGTTTCATTTTGTTTATTGTATCATCTCTCTTTGTTGAAATGAAATGCAAGATTCATTTGATTAGAGTATTTAATCTCCATTTTGTTTGCATCTATGCTAGTGACAAATGAATCGTTTTCTATATCTTTGTTATGATGTAAGTCTTTATTCTGTTTCAAGCTTGCTTGCTTGGTGGTTATGAATGTAAGTTATATTCTATTTCTTGTTTCCTAACTTATATTTGAAACCTTTTAGGTGGATGTCTCTTTGACTTTTCAGGTGAACCTTGCTGGTCCATTGTTGCTTACAGTGTTGAAGATGTTGAGAGGTTTTTCAGGGAAACCATTGAGAATAGGTTATGATTTTTTACTCACTAGTATATCCCTATAATGTGTGTAATGTTGCTTGAGAATAGGTGGGCTCAGCTTTATCTATCATTTTAGCTTGTATCATATATTTTCAAACAGCTATGATGAATTGACCTGGTCGACATGTAGCGTGAATATTCCTTTTGATTGTGTAGAATAGGAGTGCCCATTTATGTTGAAGCTTGATATCTACAGCTTACCAGCTTGATATAGAGTTTGACGAAGGAAGTATATTGTGGAAATGGCTAACTGTTATAGCTTTTTTGTTGTCTTTTTGTTTAGCCATGAAAGAAATTATGTGATGCAACTTGATGTGCTGGAATGAAACAAGACTTTGTAAGTGAGGAAAATACTTTGATGGCCTATGGACATGTAAAGGCATTGTATTTTGTAAAGGTACTGTAAGTGAGGAAAATACTTTGATGGCCTATGTACTTTGATGTGCTGGAATGAAACAAGAAATTATATTATGTATTTTGTGATCTTAGTTCGTATCAAGAATATGGCCTCATTTATTGCTCTTGTGTTTATTTTCATTTGGGCCTATGGACATGTAAAGGCATTGTATGTTCTTCCGCTAAAACAATATAAGACAGTTAGATATGCATTTTATTGCTTCGTGTGTTTGGATTATAATTCTATAAGTTCAGTTACGTATGCATGTTCATGTAAGGGCAGTGGACATGGTCACCAGTGGACATGGTTATCTTAGTTTGGATTAAAATTTGGACTCAGTCACAGCTTTTCAACCAGTAACATATAATTTGGACTCAATCCTAGCTTTTCAACCAGGAACTGTTTCAGAACTTGTTTCTTTACACCAATGACTTGCAGTATAATTTGGACTCAGTCCCAGCTCTTCTACAGTGTACACCAATGACTTGCAGAACACCAAAATCTAACATATGCTATAATACAGATACACCAATGACTTGTTTCTTTACAAGCTGTTACAGTTAAATAAAGATACACCAAAATCAAACAAAGTAATAATACACATACACCAAAATCAAACATATGCTATCGAGCTAAATTCAGGCTGAAGCTTTCTGAAGCAGATGATATTATGAAATCCATTAATCTGTTAAATTAAAATCCATCAATCTGTCAAACATATGCCACTTCATGCAGTTGCTCCTGCTGCCGCCTTCTCCTAACAAGAAGTCCAACAAAGCCAAAAGCTCAGCATCATCTTCCATGTCTCAAAACACTGACGCATATCACCATCTCGATATGTTACTGTTGATCGTAGACACTACACCAAAAAAGAAGGAGATTAGAGTGCATTCTTCCAATTAATTTAATACAAGTGAATCCAACAAAATGTAATTAAGATTTAATAACTGAAACATTGCAACAGGAAACAAATAGAACAACCATGTAATACCTGTGCGTTAATGTGTCTCCCAGGATCACTGTATAGCAACTTTGTAGCCTTTATGTGTCTCCCAGGATCCAAAAAAGAAATCCTCACCTCCCGGTCTTGTTGAGGCTTTTTCCTTGCACCAAAGCAGCACCAACTCATGTCGAAACGTGTTTCTGAAAATGTTGCCCTGTATAATTTGGATGCACTCTGTAGATATACAAAGTATTAAATCATTTTGCCAGCCCTGATACAATGAGTAAAGATTAGAAAGTAAATATGGCGTGTCCATTTCTTACGCAAACATGTAAACTTGTCTAATTATTATTTTCTTTAGTTACGTCAAATATTGTCGAATTAAAAATATGTAACACGGAGCTTCATCAAATTCTCCAAAATTGAACCAACTATGACTAAGATTGGCATGTAGGAATATGTAATCATAGATGCAGTGAAGCTAACAGCTTACTAACGTCCATGGAAGCCCAAGTCACCACATAATACTCAAATCTAATGTCGTCGATGAAAATTATGTACTGTATCTTCCCTTTCCTATAGATGATTAACCCTCTTAAAAAGACAGAAAAACAATCATTAGATTGTTAATCAGCGGAAATCCACCAATCCCATTAGCACATAGAACTATTAGATCCAATATTTTGCAAAATTTGATGACTTTTATTCATCTGAACTAAACTAAGGACATGATGTGCACCCCCTGGAAAAATCTACAAAAATGCATAAATGGATATATCCTCCATTGAAAATAACATATGCAGATAGCCAAGAGCTGATCCAATAAATAATAAAATGTATACATATGGATACTTGTACGTAAATCTGATGAATACATATTAATCACCCAATTCATGTCAAACGTAAAATGAAACTATCCCTAATGAATCTAACCAATGCTAGAAAATTCATCTAATATAAAATTGAAACAAAAAAAAAACTTATCATTTTGCTGCTTCAATCTCTCTCTCTCTTAACCCATTTAGATCAAGATAAGGGTTTTCATGATTCAACCAACAATAAACCAAATTTGATCTTCCGATTTACTTAACAAGATGTGATTTTTTACTAATAATTGACCAAATTGAACAGCATAAGACCCACAAACACCAAATTCCAGCTCAAATCCGAAACAAATTCATCTTTAACTAGATTCAGCATATATCTTAAGCATCAATTTTAAAGTATATTTCAAAAAAATTTTGAGGAAAGAGAAGAGAAAGAACCTGAGATGAGTTGCTACAGTGAACCTCGCAGACAAGTTGGCGACGGGGCAGAGGAGCGGCGGAGGAGGAGTCGGTGACGGGGCGAAGGAGTGGCGGAGGAGGAGTCGACGACGGGGCAGATGAGCGGCGGAGGAGGAGTCGGCGACGAGGCGGAGGAGAAGGGTGTTTGGGGGCGTCGGCGTCGGTGTCGTGTGTTTGGGGGCGTCGGCGTCTTCGTCGGCGGTGATAGGGATGTCGCGGTCGCCGGAGTTGGTGTAGGTCGGTGGCTTGATGGAGGAGGAGAAGGGTGATGGGGATTTGATTTTGGGGATAAGGGTTTTGGAATGAGAAGAGAGAGAGAGTCACGAGGATGGGGATTTTTGATTTTGGTGATTTTTTTCAAAAAAGTCCCCGCTGTACGATCACGAGCTCGCTTACCATTGTCGGAGGATTTTCTCAAAAAAACCCTAAAATCACTGAAACAGGCTGAATGCGTACGCACTGGTCCGCATGAGAAACGAACTGTATATATATATACATATATATACAGATGCGTACGCATTTCGTCTCCGTGTGTTTTCAAGTGAGGTGCAAGGGGTTTTTTTACAAAAATCCAGCGATTTGACCCAACACCTCTTTCTCTCTCTTGTAGTCGTGACCCCAACTCCCTTCACCCCAATCCAGAAACCTCTCTCCCCTGATCCTAACTCCCTCCCTCTCCCACTCTCGCTCGTGATGCCGGCCAAGCCCCGTCACCGATCAACTCCCTCCCTCTCCCTCTCTCGCTCGTGACCCCAAGCACCACCGCCGACCAACTCCGGAGCCGA
>NC_033796.1:52629452-52630059 GCF_001876935.1 Asparagus officinalis
TATAGAGTAAAACTTGTGTCAACTTAAGTGGACGTCCACTAAGTTTCTTACCCATTGATGATCACTTGATTGAGCTGCTTTGTGGATGATCCGCTCCGTTAAACTTGATCTACATATTCTAAAACCCCAACACACCAAATTTGGGGTGAACCCGTCGTGGTTTGACCCTCCGTCGAGCCATGTAAAAAGTTCTATTCATTTGAAACCGTTAAAATTGATACGAGTGGATGAAGGGTCAAACCATGACGGATTCAACCCAAATTTGGTGTGTTAGGATTTTAGAATATGTAGATCAAGTTCAACGGAGCGGATCATCCACAAAATAGCTCAATCAAGTAATCATCAATGGCTAAGAAACTTAGTGGACGTCCACTAAGTTTCTTAACCATTGATGATCACTTGATTGAGCTACTTTGTGGATGATCCGCTCCGTTGAACTTGATCTACATATTCTAAAACCCCAACACACCAAATTTGGGGTGAACCCGTCGTGGTTTGACCCTCCGTCGAGCCATGTAAAAAGTTCTATTCATTTGAAACCATTAAAATTGATACGAGTGGATGAAGGGTCAAACGACAATGGGTTCACCCCAAACTTGGTGTATTG
>NC_033796.1:52630084-52634557 GCF_001876935.1 Asparagus officinalis
CTAAATTTCTCAAATGACACCCTTCCTACTCATGCTCATATTGATACGATATCATTTGTGATGATTATATCCTTGATTCTAGGATATGATAGCATCTCTGATGATTATTCCTTGATTCTAGGATAGGCTATATATGGGTGATTGCTTTGTTACAGGAAACTATTTCCTAAAATATGTTTTACATTTCCCAAACTATTGCCGTGCATCATGGGAGATATTCAGGCAACTATTGATTTGCCTCTTGTATATATATCACGTTGAATCAATGAGAAAAGCAACCAAACCTGAATTATATCATGGTATCAGAGCCAGCAGAGCAAGGTTTAGGTTAACAAATTTTTTTCTCTCCTAAACCATGGCTGACGGAGCAACACCTCCACCACCGGCAAAGATTGATCCCAGTTCGCCATTCTACTTAGGGCCACACGATCGCCCAGACGACTTCATTACTCCTATTCGTCTGAAGCTTGACAATTTTGATGAGTGGTCTCATGATATCCGCGTCGCTCTTTCCTCTCGGCGCAAATTCGGTTTTCTTAACGGGACAATCACAGATATCGTCCCTCCTTGTACGAAAGATGATTGGGTCACAATCCAATGCATGCTTGTCTCATGGCTCACGAATACGATTGACCACGAGGTACGTTCTATGCTATCGAATTATGATGATGCCAAACGCTTATGGGATGACTTGCATGAACGATTCTCGATTGTGAATGGTCCGCGTATTCACCAACTTAAGGGAGATATTAATCGTTGTGAGCAAACAAAACTTATGCATGTTGCTGTTTATTTTAGTAAATTGAATGTTTTATGGGATGAACTAGATAAACATGAGCCTTTGATTTCTTGCAAGTGTGGTAAATGTACTTGTCAGGTTGGTAAACAACATGAAAAACGGCGTGCCGACGATAGGCTACACCAATTTTTTCTTGGACTATGTTCCGATTATTATGCCCAATTGCGGTCGACTCTTTTGTCACAAGATCCTCTTCCTACGTTGAATCGCGCATTCCAACAAATTGCTCAAGATGAGCGGGTTCGGGGGATCACACACATCACCGAAGAAAAACCTGATGTAGTTGGTTTTACTGTGCGTACGGAGAATAGATCCAAACCGCGTCTTGATAGAACGGCGAAGGCGGCCTTGATTTGTTCTCACTGTGCGTACGGAGAATAGATCCAAACCGCGTCTTGATAGAACGGCGAAGGCGGCCTTGATTTGTTCTCACTGCCACAAATCAGGTCATGATCTTGCTACCTGCTTTGATATACATGGTACTCCAGATTGGTACTTGGAGAAATATGGTTCTAATCTAGAGGGAAAAGGCAATTTGAAGGGCAAATCAACCGTTCCAACAACAAAGAATTCGACGAGTCGTGGTCGTAACGGAGTGCGTGCTAATGTCGCTACACCCGACGTCAATCACAGTGCACCTCTTACAACGTCGAGCCCCGCTCCTGCTGCGCACCCTCTTCCGGGCTTTACTGCTGAACAATGGGCTGCATTATCAGCCGCATTTGGTTCTCCTTCTACTTCCTCTAACCGGTTGCAGGGTAAGTTGGGTATGGATGATTGGATAATCGATACCGGCTGCTCTCATCATGTTACCGGTAATGAATCTTGTTTATTGAATATTAAAGTGGTTTCTCCATGTCCTATGGGTCTTTCGGATGGTCAAACGGTGGTTGCTACTAAGGAGGGTGTTGTGAGACTTACGGACACAATACTGCTTCAAAATGTCCTTTTTGTTCCTAAATTACATTGCAATTTAATTTCGGTGTCTCAACTGAATGATGATCTAAAGTGTTTTGTCCAATTTAATTCTAACTTGTGTGCTATACAGGACCAACGTTCGAGGGAGGTGATTGGCACGGGTGAGAGACGGGATGGACTTTACTACCTACGACAAGGATTCAAGGTGCAAGCGGTTTCGGTTGCTAGTTCAAAGTCCTTGGAGCTATGGCATCATCGATTGGGTCATCCTTCCGAGAAAGTAGTTAAGTTGCTTCCCTTTTTACATGATTCTAGGGGTCATTTAGATAAAGGATGTGAAGTTTGTCATCGTGCTAAGCATTCTAGAGCTACTTTTCCTTTAAGTGAAAATAAATCAACTCGGATTTTTGAGTTAATATATTGTGATTTATGGGGTCCATATGATGAACTTTCTTCTTGTGGTGCTCGTTATTTTTTAACTTTGGTGGATGATCATTCTCGAGCTATGTGGGTTTATTTATTAATTGATAAAAGAGAAGTTCTTCAGATGTTTATGTCCTTTATTGCCATGATTGAACGTCAATTCTCTCAAAAATTGAAAGTTGTACGGAGTGACAATGGAACAGAGTTTCACTGCATGAAAGATTATTTTGTGGCAAATGGCATTCTATTTCAAACTTCTTGTGTGGGTACCCCTCAACAAAATGGAAGAGTTGAAAGGAAACATAAACATATTTTGAATGTTGCTCGTGCATTGTGATTTCAAGGAGGCTTGCCAATTTATTTTTGGGGGGAATGTGTTTTGGCCGCTGCCCACCTAATAAATCGAACTCTGTCGAGTGTTCTCCAAAACAAGACTCCTTATGAAATTCTCTTTGGTTGTGCGCCTTCTTTCAGTGACTTACGCGTTATTGGCTGTTTAGCTTTTGCCCATAATCAACGAGCTAAAGGCGACAAGTTTGCTAGTCGGAGTCGTAAATGTGTTTTTGTAGGATATCCGTTTGGAAAGAAGGGATGGAGTTTATTTGACCTTGAGAAAAAGGAATTTTTTGTGTCAAGGGATGTGAAGTTCTATGAAAATATATTTCCTTTTTTGAATATGGAAGTCACAAATCGTGCTCCTACAGTTGAAAGTGATGTTCCTTATACTGAAGAGTTTATTGATGATATGGATGATCATAGGACGATGCATGAGGATGTCATCGTTGTTCCTCAAATGGTTTCACCCCCACCTAGCAACACGTCTTGGCCTACTGAGACACCACCCTCAACGTCCGAGCCATGTCCAAACGCTCAGGATGTTCCCTCTGTGGCAACTTTCTCAACAGATGGCGAGGGGGTTGATGAAGCTCCCGTAGGCTCGGGGGAGGAAAACTTGGGCCGCGGGTTTCGAGAAAAGTTCCCATCGGTTAAATTACGAGACTTCATGATACATACGGTTATCAAGAAAAGTCCATCTCTCGCTCCACCTGATCCACAATATCACACTCCCTCGGGTACGCCTTTTCCTATAGCACATTATGTTAGTCGTGACAAATTTACTGTGAAACACCGAAATTTTCTTGCAGCTGTAACTGCAGGTGTTGAGCCACGGTCCTTTAAGGAGGCTGCAAAAGATGTCAGCTGGTGTACTGCTATGCAAAAAGAAATTCGTGCTTTGGAAGATAATGGAACTTGGACTATGGAAAAATTACCTCCTGGCAAGAAAGCTCTAGGCAGTAAATGGGTGTACAAAATTAAATACAACTCAGATGGTAGCATTGAGAGATTGAAGGCCAGATTAGTTGTTTTTGGCAATCATCAAGTTGAAGGAATTGATTATAATGAGACATTTGCTCCAGTAGCAAAAATGGTGTCCGTTCGAGCTTTTCTGGCAGTTGCCGCATCAAAGAATTGGGAGTTGCATCAGATGGATGTTCATAATGCCTTTCTTCACGGCGATTTAAACGAGGAGGTGTATATGAAACTTCCTCCAGGCTTTAGCTCCACTGATTCCAATTTGGTTTGTCGTTTGCGTAAGTCGTTGTATGGTTTGAGACATGCACCTCGATGTTGGTTTGCAAAACTTGTGACAGCTTTAAAGGGGTATGGTTTTCTTCAATCCTACTCTGATTATTCCCTATTCACTTACACTAAAGGGCTTGTACAGATTAATGTACTAGTGTATGTTGATGATTTGGTAATTTCTGGTAATGATTCCGCTGCGGTGAGGTGTTTTAAAGACTATTTGAGCAAATGTTTTTATATGAAGGATCTTGGTGTGCTTAAATATTTTCTTGGCATTGAGGTGGCTAGAAGCTCTTCGGGATTGTTCTTATGTCAAAGGAAATATGCTCTTGATATTATTTCGGAAGCTGGATTGTTGGGCTCAAAGCCGGTTTCATTCCCGATCGAACAGAATCATCAGTTGATGTGTGCCACAGGGCCTTATCTTTCGAATCCTGAGCCCTATAGACGTTTGCTTGGGCGTCTTATTTATTTGGCGGTTACTCGTCCTGACTTGGCATACTCGGTTCATGTCCTGTCACAATTCATGCACGAACCAAGACAGGAACACTGGGATGCTGCATTACGAGTTGTTCGCTATTTAAAGAAATCTCCGGGTCAAGGCATTCTATTGCGCTCAGACAGTGAGCTATCTTTGACAGGATGGTGTGACTCGGATTGGGCAGCCTGTCCTCTTACCAGGCGGTCTCTCACTGGTTGGTTTGTGTTTTTGGGGAATTCGCCAATTTCATGGAAAACTAAGAAGCAAC
>NC_033796.1:52634571-52640022 GCF_001876935.1 Asparagus officinalis
GAAGCCGAATATCGTTCTATGGCTTCTATTACTTGTGAACTAAAATGGTTGAAAGGTCTACTTTTGAGTTTGGGAGTTCATCATCCAAAGACGATTCCTCTTTTCTGTGATAGTCAATCTGCATTGCATATAGCGCAGAATCCGGTATTTCATGAACGCACAAAACACATTGAAGTTGACTGTCATTTCGTGCGAGATGCAATCCAGGAAGGTCTTATTGCTCCGTCGTATGTACCGACGACATTTCAATTGGCGGATATTTTTACCAAGGCTTTGGGAAAGAAGCAATTTGATTTTCTTCTTGACAAGTTAGGCATTTTCGACTTACATGCTCCAACTTGAGGGGGGTGATACGATATCATTTGTGATGATTATATCCTTGATTCTAGGATACGATAGCATCTCTGATGATTATTCCTTGATTCTAGGATAGGCTATATATGGATGATTGCTTTGTTACAGGAAACTATTTCCTAAAATATGTTTTACATTTCCCAAACTATTGTCGTGCATCATGGGAGATATTCAGGCAACTATTGATTTGCCTCTTGTATATATATCACGTTGAATCAATGACGTGCATCATGGGAGATATTCAGGCAACTATTGATTTGCCTCTTGTATATATATCACGTTGAATCAATGAGAAAAGCAACCAAACCTGAATTATATCACATTGATTTGCCTCTTGTATATATATCACGTTGAATCAATGAGAAAAGCAACCAAACCTGAATTATATCACGTATCCATGATATTAAGTGAGCAAAGTCTTATAAATAACAACTTGGAATTTAAATTAACGCGAGAGAGATTTTTGTTACTTAGTTGGATTTGATCATACAAGGATTATTTCAAAAGTTCTGACTTTAGAAGGATAAACATATAGTTAGCGTCTCATATGGCAACTTTGGAATTTTCTTATTTACTAAGGTACATAAAGTACATAGCAAGAGCAATTAAATTAGATAATGTAATTTTACTTGTTTGCACCCATCATGCACAAAGGATGGACAAATAGATGGATGATGAAACTTCTCGTTGGTTAATTTGGAGGTGGAAGAATAATGTCTGGTTGAATCTGAATTAACGTACGTTATCAGGCACATATGTCGGCGACGTAGGATGAGAATCTACAATGCATAGCAATCAGAGTCGAGAGGTAGTATATAGTTTTAAAATCTGCAATAACAACTGTCTAAACGGCAAATGTGCGGTGCTCCAATCGTCTACTTGTTTAAAACCGTTGATAATAGTGTATTGTAGTGGGGTTTAGTCCCACATTGGTTGTGAGAACACACATCACCCTCCTCTACTTGTATAAATATATGTGTACACTTAATATTCAACTCAAGGAAAATTTACCCAAGACTCTCTCTCTCTTACTTTTACATGGTATCAGAGCTAGAATTATTATTATTTCCCTTGCAATAAAAAATTTTAACGTTTCTGCGTTTTTTACCAAATCTTGGCCTTATTGTTTTGCAGTCGTTTAACGTTTTTTTTTGCGTTCCTCTGCCAGATTTTTGGCATTGCTGCTTTGCGGCCTATTAACGCGTTTCGCGTTCTCGTATTTAAGATCGTTTCTCGGTCTCAATTAACGGCATCGCCATTTCAAGCCGTCTCTCGGCCTCAAACAAACGGCATTGTCGTTTCACAGTCAGTAACAGCATCGCCGTTTCAATCCATCTTGACGTCTCAACATCGGCATTAATCCGTTGTAGGTCTCTGGCGTGAGCATCAGATCCGGCTGATCTTCGGGCCACATTGGTCGCCGATTGCTTCTTTTTTCTCAGATTTGACAGTCATGTATAACATTCGGGTTCTTACATTTTAACCTTCACGTTTCTACATTAACCTTCGGGTTCTCCTTTAAACATTCGGGTTTCGTTCAAGGATTATTATCTTGAACTTTGAATTGCTGCTATTATGGCCTCTTCACTAGCACCTCCTTCTCAGGCTCGGTCTGAGTTCTTTTGCACCTATTGCAAGAAGGAGGGACACTGCTTAGAGGCATGTTTCCAGCTTCATCCTGAGTTACGTTCCTTAGCTTTAAATTTGTAATGAATTATTTCAAAAAAAGTTGCAAATGATAGTGATATGGGTGAGTAGGTGCCAACCTAGTTGGGATTTACTCATCTATTGTGATGCGACGAATTTCAAAATAAATTTATACTTGTAAAGGATTTACTGATTATTAATAAAGAAATTATTTTTATCATCTTTTATTTTTATAATTTTTTGTCGATTTTACCTGGCCCGGGCCCGGTTTCCCGAGCCGGCCCGGATGGACCCCCCTACTTGAGATGCAAGCTTATGTGTGGGGGGTATCACAAAAAATATATAGTGAAATAATAACAATTATAAGCAAAACAATCACAGAAAACAATCGTAGCCATAACACATACAATATTATAGTGCTTCGGATAAATAATCCTACATCCACTCTTGTTTCTTGCGAAGGGGCATCCTAACAATGTGAGAGTTCTCTAAATTACACACTTGATTCATGAGACTTATAAGTCCGAAAACTTAGTTTCTCCTAAACTAGTCATCTAACCTAATTCTTCATAGTGTGTAATCCTAGCTCTAGCTAGTAATCAATCAATTCCTCAACTAATACAGACTCAGAGTAAGCGGTAAATTCTCAATTCACATTGGCTTGTGTGCGTCGTAAAAACAAGTTTAATGTAGGAAGTAAATATCAATTAAGCATAACTAGGAAGGTATTACAGTTCTTTGATTATACAATTGTAATATATTGATACTAATCCCTCTGTAATATAATCCATTCAAATAAGTTACTGGGGTTTTTCAATATTAGTCCCTTAAATCTATAGTGTTTTGCTACATATAATCCATTCAAATAAGTTACTGGGGTTTTTCAATATTAGTCCCTTAAATCTATAGTGTTTTGCTACTAGTTCTCTAAATCATTAAAATTTGTGGGTTTTTCAATATTAGTCCCTTAAATCTATAGTGTTTTGCTACTAGTTCTCTAAATCATTAAAATTTGATATTAGTCCCCCAAATCTCAATATCATACTAATATTAATCCCTTTGTCATATAATCGGTTCAAATAACATTGTTTAGTTCCAAATTATTTACAAAGTCTTTGTTTGTAGTAAGAACGTGAGGATTATGTCCAGTGGAGTCGCGTCAAAAACATCAAGGAAAGATACTGAAATTTAAAAAAAAAAAAAAAAACAAGGAGAGGTGCATGTTCAAGTGTATTTTGACAAGGTGGTGCATTAATAGAATATTAGTCAATTATATTAGTTTGAAGGGTGATAATCCTCCTAAAAATAAACACCTTATGGGCTATGTGAAGTTTGTGCGAAAATTACTCAATGTAAAAACAAAACGTTGTATGTGACTAAAATAGTCATAAAATATCATAATTTTTTAGCACTATAGTCCAGGGAATAAAATACCCCTTAATCTGGAATAAAAAAAAGGCTGCCTATAGTTTCCCCTAATTTGCACTGAAATACCCTTTAGTTTTTCCTACTTTGCACTTATATATCCTCACTTGTTTTTTTATACTTATGTGCCCTTAAGTTTTTAAAACTTGCATCGATGTACTCTCACCGGCAACACTTAAAGTACCCTAAGGTTATTAAAATTATAATTTAAATACTTAAAGTTTTTAAAAACTTGCACTTAGATAACCTTAATTATGCAAACTTGAGAGTATTATAGCGTAAGTTTTAAAAACTTTAGGGTATTTAAGTGTAAATTAAAGAAACTTTAGGGTACATGATTATACCAAGAAAAGTGAGGTATATAAGTGGAAGTTTTAAAAACTTTAAGGCATGTAAGTGCAAACTACGGGGTATTTAAGTGCAATTAAGTGAAAGCTTTTCAAGGGCCTAGAGGGTATTTTCCCACAAAAGCCATTTCTCGACCTATACCAGATTATATGACCATGCGGGGCCACCGTCTCTTACTAAATTCCCCGGCCGCCTCCTCTTCCTTCCTCGACTACCCGATTTCTTCTCTAGGGTTTTCAATCTCCCCTTTCCCCGGTCCCAAATCCCCAAACTCAAAACCCTAACACGTGATGCTCCTCCTTCAAAAGTAGAGAAGATGAGAGAACTCCTCCAAACCCTAACGGGCGTCCCGCTATCGATCTCGCCGGAGCCGAACATCCCGGAGATCTCCGGCGGTGGATCGTCGGGACTCTTGTGGTGGTCGACTGCCATGGCCTCCTCTTCAATCTCTCCCTCATCGTCCCCTCGGCGATCTTCGTCGTTTACTTAGCTTCGCAAGCGAGGAGCAGCTTTGCGAAGCTCACTTACGGGAGGTCGCAGATTATGATCGCGTATTATGCTCTTTTGTGGGTTGTTAGCATCCTCAATCTCTTATGGTGCTTTCTCCAGGTTCGTGCTCGAATGTTTCTTTTGTGCCGGATTAGGGTTTCATTGGGATGTTGATTTTATGTTCAGTTATTATTTATCTACAGGAATCACTGCAATTGCTCATGTCGATATTAGAATCCTTGAACACTAGTTATGATGTTGTCTTGTTCAGGGAAGTGCGATTTTTTTATTAGATGTTAGAGTGTAGTCCTTAGGATACCTAATCAGTTGACAAGTGCAAGCATTTTGCTGTTGAATTCGGGAAGTTTCTAAAATATTCTCAGGTAAATTCCACGAAGATGCGAAGTAATTTTTTTGGGTGGTTTTTTTAATCTTGGACTGGACATATGGAGGTTTTTTTTTAAATCAAAAAGTTAGTTTAGAGGACGACCAGTCAGTTTAATAAGAGGACTGCTCTTTGTTGCTGTTGAATGTTTTGCGGGTTTGTTCTAGTGTAAATTACAGGAACCTATGATCTAAACCTGGCCTCATGTGATAGTGATGCCATAAAAAATTTTCTGTTCTCACCAAGTCTTACTTGTTATGACAGGAAGGCTAAGAAAGAAGCCGATGATAGACAATATACCTTAAATTTCTGAGAATTGCTTAGTTGTTCTTTTATCATTCCTTTTTCAAATGACACTAACTTCTCTAGCTCACGAGACAGCAACAAAAATCTAGACCTTTCTCCATCGGAAGACTAAGTTATAATTTTATTGAAGATTATTTTCAAATTAACTAAACAGATTTATTTGAATTTTGAAGTGAGGAGGTCTTAATCTAATGGGGTGTTCACGTTCGAAAATGGCTCTTTAATTCCTTTGAGCTTCTCACTTAGTGTGTTCTGAAGCTCTTTTTTTGGGGTGGGAGGTTGTCCGCCCGAGGGGGGGGGGGTTTACACAAAATGTAAATTACAGGGTGGAAGATGGGTACTTCTCAGCCTTAATTTTTTACCACAAAAGATAGGAGGTATTTTTAAAATAACTATGGGAAGGAAGAAGATAAGGGACACGTTTAAACTGTAAACCAACTAAGAGTGGAAAGCTTAATGTTGTTCCTAAACAAAAGCAACTCTGTATGCTATGTTCC
>NC_033796.1:52640044-52644193 GCF_001876935.1 Asparagus officinalis
GTCGCATAATCAAAATCATGCCTCATGATGCCACATGGATGCAAGGAATTAATATGTTGCATTGTTGGTACAATCATTAAAGTTCGAATGTTGGTTAATGATTTAATAAATTGCTTTTAAAATCTAGTTATAGTTTATGGGGATTTCTGGAGTTTCATTCTTATTTTATCTTTTAGTAGCGACTCTTAATTTTTATATGTAGTGCATTGTAGAGTGATGAAAGATTTACTTTTTTGGTGTTGTTATTAAAAATTATGATCCTTGATTTAACTAGAAAGAGAACAATTCATAATGGGAAGTTAATTGTAGAAAGTGTAAAAAGAGGCCAAATGAGTAATTGAGACTTCACATCGTGTGAAATTGTCTAACAGCAGCAGAGCAAAGTTGTAAACGAATGAAGCTTAATAAAAGACAAGATTTTAGGAATGGACGACGTGACAATTTCTAATGAGGACATGCGTACAATAGGCTGAAAACATTTTGGATTCAGGAGGTTAATGTGTTAGTTCTTGCCACAGTCTAATATCTACTATTCAATATGCTAATCTCCCAATAGGAAATAAACTTGCAGACCACCTCTTTAGAAATACTACATCCTTTGATAGATACAAAACAAAAATTATTCAATGAGTTTTGTTGAAGTTGATGACAAAGTTGGTATGTATAATGTGGTTGGATTTCGGAGAATGCTCATCCATTTATTTTATGTTTGTAGAAGTGAAGATAGCAAAGTGTTATGGCCCTTAAGCAATGACAAATATAACCTCCATAGAATAAACATAAGCCTCAAGATATTTTTGTTCTAAAACTTGTAGTGTGTCTCTTTGTAATAATATAATAGTATTTTAATTCTCTTAAGGACAATTCGGTATCTATCTATTTTAAATAATGGGGTTTCTTTTACTAGACCGTAAAGTGTCTTTTGATGCTTAATTCCACTTAAATACCAAAGAACTTCTTCTCATTGCACTCAAATACCACCAGTTGTATTTTGCTACAAAAGAAAAAAATATTATCATGTTTCCCAAAGGTGCACATTTGTATCTTCTGTTAAGTAAATGAGGGAATATTTTCAGTTAGATTTCCATGTGAGTTTCATGTGATTGGTTTAGGACTTTTTAAAATTTTTACCCATGTAATTGTTCTTAATCTATAATCTAGCCCTCTCAACTCTTTTTCATTCTCTCTTTTTCATTTTAACCTAGATCCCTCTTCATTCTTTCTCCCCTTCACATTTGACTTCAAATTCCACGCTTAAGATCAAAGCCACGGGGAGATACCTGATATAGTAAATCCGTGCCAATTTCTCCAAAATTTACGGCATCCACGCTTTAGAATTTCAATTTGGGGCTTGATTTCTCGAGCAATAATTTTTAGGGCAATAATAACATTTGGGGATGAATTAAGATAAAGGTAGGTAATGGGTTTTTTTACTGTTGATGGGTTTCATTTAACAAAAGGGTTTGTGTAAAAGTTAACAGTGTTAGATTTAGATGACGGAAATAATATGGTATTTTATAAAGAAAAATATAACTCATGGTATTTAAGTGCAACAAGTGGGAAACTATATGGTATTTAAGCGCAATTATGCATTTTGATAAATTATTATATTACCCCACCCCCAAGGAGAAAAGTTTGCACCTACATTTTTTTAGTTCTAAAGTAACCTCCTAGTCATATTCCTTACAAAACAGTAATTGTACTATGGTTAAACAGTAATTGTATTAGGTAAATACTATAATTTACATTTATACCATTAGTCCTAAAGAATTGCTCGAAGGAGAAGATAGAGGGAAAAAGGAAAATGAGAGAAGGAAACCATTAGAATGAGACTTGCTTCACATGAGCATAATGCTCCCAGTAGTTAAAAATATGAAAGCTAATGGAATATATTGTTAAGTTGCATTAGAACTAAAGGGAGCCGTTTAACTAAAATGATTTGGGGTATAAATAGTAAGGGAAAATAAATTTCCACCCTTTTAATATTAGAACATTTTACCCCCAAAGTTGACTTTTCATAGGTGAAAGCCCCTTTATTTTTAAAGATTTGCTTTGCTTTATATCACTTTACTTTGAAGTTTAAAGGTATTGAGTACTATTGTTCTCCTTTTTCTTTTTCTAAGTCAATCTCAGTATGAAAACACTAATGGTTTTTTCCATCACCACCATCAATGCCCCTTAGCGCTACTCAACCCTTTCCACACCACCTACCCAGGCCCTACCCTCGCTCACCTCCTACCCTCACATTTTTCACTTGCTAAAATGTTCTAAATTGTTATCAAAGGTTTTAAATATCGTATATCGGAAAAATATCAAATGACCAAAAATCATATGGGATTGTGGATATCGGGGAAATATCGGGGATATGTGGTAAATATCGAAATATCATAACAGATGTTTGGATATATAGTATAATGCATTAAAATGTAATTTCAATATACTTAATAAAATTTAAGCATACAAATGCAAATAATATATGTATAGGATCATTAATTGACCTTGTAAGACAAACAACAGTGCAAATTAACGTTGCAATATTCCTTTTGATTTTCTTAGGCTAGAATGTCATTTGATATAATGGAAAAATCATGATATCTCGCCCAAAATTTACTCACACTATATATTGTTTTGCGACAAGCCATATAAAAATATATATTAGCCAACTTATTGACTGATTTATTGGTCATATCGGAGATATATTGCCCAAAATAACAAAAAAACGGTAAAAGATATTTAGAGACCGTATCGGGTTTAGCAAGCCTTGAAAAGGATATATCAGGCGATATATCGGGCAATATTGGTGATATATAAAACAATGCTTGATCCATCTAATTTCTAACGATGTATGATAAGTACATAGACAAAATTTCAACAAACACAGACATCTAGATCAAAAGGAGGCAGTTTTATGTAAAGGTAGATTCTAGATAGATATATAACAAAGGTAGGTTGATTTGTCTCAAAGAAAGATTATTTCAATTAAAGTAGATGATTTTCCACTAATATAGATATATTACATCAAAAGAAAATAGTTTTATGTTAAGTAGATAGATACGCGACAAAGATAGAAAGTTTACTATGAAATTATATTAAAGGTAAACTTTTTGGGGAATAAAGTCGATAATCATTATAAGAAGGAGAACACAAACGATACTTTATCAAAGTGTAAATCTGAAATTCCAAGCTAAAAAAATTGGACACATGAAATGTTCACATCATATATGTGATTTAGTCCTCATCTATCTGTATTTTGGGTATTTTTATTTTTGTAAGAGTCATGCGTACAAAATATATTTTGAGACTATATGGATTAGTCACCCTTTTAACTTCAAGTTGAATTTTTGTGAAACAATAGTATTGGAATGATTATACGGTTATCATGTCGGAAAATATCGGGTATGTCGGGCGCCATTGCGGCCAAGAAATATCGGCCAAATTTCAGAAAAAACGGTTTTAAGCTTATTGGGTTAAGTTTAAAAAACCCGACTCGGAAATCAGGTGTTTACAATTGGTTAGTGATCCTAACATCAATAAGTTATGTACTTTTTCATATGTTTAGACAATATAATTATCAAGTATGTGAAAATTCCATTTATGATATTATATCAACCTATCCGATATTTTTTTCATGTCCCCCGATATATCCTCGATTTTCGCTATCCGACATGAATTTTGGCCGACCGACATGAACCCGACATCCGACATTTAAAACATTGATACATATACAAATATTTATATACATGTGTATACACATGTATATACATATTTGTGTGTGTGTGTATATACATTACACACAAATGTATATACAAATATTTATATACATGTGTATACACATGTATATAAATATTTGTGTGTGTATATATATAAATACACACACAAATATGTATATATATGTATTATATACATATTTATGTGTGTGTCTTGTGTATTTTTGTATATGTATATGTATACATACATACATACATATATATGTATCTATATATATATATATACATACATATATATATATATATATACATACATATATATATGTATATACATACAAATATGTATATGTACATATATTTGTATATGTATATGTATATATGTGTATGTATACATATATGTATTTACATATGCATATATATGTATATTGTATATGTATATACA
>NC_033796.1:52645193-52656486 GCF_001876935.1 Asparagus officinalis
TTCTTCCTGCTAGAAGCGGTGGCTCACACTCTTGAGGCAATTTCAAACTTGAGAATGAAGGAGAGTTTGGGTTTTCTTTGAGAACATGAATAGAAATTTTGATATCACAGTAACCTCCCGACGAGGAAGATAGCGCTTCATATAGGCGAATCTCAATGGTCGAGATTCGTCAGCTCAGTCAAGCTCGCCTGCAAGCAAAAGGCCAAGCAGAGCTCGCCTGCATGACAAACCTCGCCTATTTGTTTGGCTCGCCTGTATGTGCCAAACCTCACCAATCTTTCCTGTTTGCTTGACTCCCAGCACGATTCAAGCTTGCCTGATTATCGAGCTCGCCAGCACGAGCTCGACCTCGCCTGAACACCTTGTGCTCGGACCGCTTGCCTAGAGCCGCATTACTCGCCCGCACGAGTCATCCCGCTGTAGTGAGTTTGCCTGCACGAACTCAGCTTGTCAACAGAACGCCAGCTCACAACGTCGAAGGGCCCACCAGCCGCACCGCCTGTTTGGCCAAGCTCACCTACAAGCTCCGATTGAACGTTCAAGCAGCTCTCATCTCGCCTGCAACAGTGCGTACGCGGATTTTTTTTTGGCCCAGAAAAAAAATCCCGAACATCCTCACCTCTGGATTGCATAGCCCTGAGCACCCATCATCCCAGACAGCCACCGACGACGGCGTGCATTCAGGCTCGCAGACTGCCCAGTCATCTTCGTAGTGGACGTTCATGGCCAGCATCCAAGCCCCGATCATCACATCTTCATTGAAGAGACGAACGACGTCTCTCCTCAAGCTAACCAGGTTCTCGACAACTTCGTATGATAGCGCGTAGATACTGCCACCAGCGTAAGAGAAATATTCACGGCCGAGCAAGTCCGATCGAGGCTCGTACCACTTCTGTGCCGGGTCGGTCAAGACCAGACCCTTGTGCATGCACGTTTGGGAGGGAGTCAAGTCGGAGGGTCGGTGACGGGAGCGGGAGGCGTCGGGGCTTTCACAGGCACCACGGTGGCAGGTGCCTTAGAGGGAGGAGAGATGCTTTTGAGGCAGCAAGGGTTGGTTGAGGAGCAAAAATGGAGGAGCTTGGTTGTGAACTTGGGGTTCATTGTTGGGTAAAGGGTTATTTGCTTTGTGGTTATTTGGGTGAGGTGTTGTAGGTTGAAGAGGTTAAATTGAGAAGCGTAGTGGTAAATTTCCCCCATTCTTGCCCTGGGCAGCTGCCCAGGGCAAACGTAATGTGGCTAGCCTATCAGCCCCGCCTGAACAATGCAAGCGGTTGCTTGTTAATTTCTACAAATGATGCCTATGATCGGCCCTTAAAATTAGAACGAAAGTTAATGACTCGAATAATTGGATCCTCTCTAATTACCACCAAATTAGAGAGGAACTGAATCCGAAGTGATGGCAGCGTCCATTTTATGGTGAGTTTTTACTTTTGTTTTAATAAAAATTTGTTGCAAATTATTTATTAGTTTTAAATTAGTTCATATTTTTGTTTCCTGATATGGTTTTATATGATCGAGTAACTGACCAATGATGAAAATGAGGAGAGAGATTTTAAAAATTATGAGGGATTTATACAGAGAGTAATTTGTCAGCTGCAAGCAACCAAGGAAGGGAAGGCACAATTAGGTGGTGCTACAACACAGTGCAACTTAAAGAAGAGAGTCAGAAACTAAAAGAGTTGTAAACCTTTTACAGAAGAATTTGGGCCTGGTTGGGTCCTAAATTTCCTTTTTGTTTTTTGGCATTTTAATTGAGTACATGTTTAGATTTACGCCTCAATTTTGCCATAAATTCAAATCTAACATGTAAAATAAATAAAAGTTAAAACCAATGTTGCGACATTTTTGGATGAAATGCTGCCCAATATATCATGATTTTCTTGCAATATTGCCTAAAATTTGCTAATAAACAGTATATTATACAAAAAACTTATTGTTTTGTGCCAAAACTTACGAATGAGACTTGTACTGGTAATTAAAATATTACTAAGAATTATTATCCATTTGCTATTAATATTATAGAATCTCAAGTACTCACAAAAATTAATGTGATTTAAAACTTGTCATTTCAATGTATCATCATCATTATCAAAGCCTATATCCCAAATATAGTATTGTAGAATATTCTCCTATACCGATACCAAATATGATATTTTGTCCAATATTTGAACTAAGTTGAAGGAAGCAGTGGATTCCACCATGCTTTTCTTTTCTTTTTTGCCTTCCTTGTTTATTTTGCAGACATCATTTGCTTTAATGCAAAAGAAAAATGGCTATGAGGGTGTTTGGAGGGGCTTATTTTTAGAAGCTATTAATCTATGTTAGCTTTTGGTAGCTTTTGGATTATATCATAAAACTTGTATAAAAATCCTTTGGGTATAATTTAATTTGCTTGGTCAAACCTAGCTTACTTAGATGACCTTATAAGCAATTTTTTCAGAAATTGGGAGTATACTGGCTCTTTAAAGTGGGGTTTATAAGCTAATTTATTTGGTATTTTTCCAAACAGATAGATATGAAAAGGCTCCAATTTGACTGAAAAATAAGATCCCCAAGCACCCTTCATGTCTTGCTTATTTTTTTCCTGGGGCCAATGAATGAGCTGGTGTTGATCTGATTTTGTTTTGACAGGCAAAATATATCTATTGAATGTATGCTTTGATGGTCAACTTGCTCCGGACAGAGTTTCAAACAAGTACGTGAATAAAGGAGCTCCGGACAGAGTTTCAGCAAGGATGTGAATAAAGGAACTCCAAAGAATTGCTCCATCCAGAAGGTAGCTAACTACTTATGCTGAGAGGCGTATATACATGATGTTGGTGGAGTAATAGAAAAAAGCTAACTCAACATGAATTAAATTACAATGTAAAGCGACATTCATTTAGTTCCAATATATATATTTTCATGATCATAATTAGATTCTCTCGATTTTTATTTGTTAGCAATGAGGACTCTCCAATGCTTACATTTTGGTGCAAAGGAACATATTACAATTCAACTTTTAAGATTAACAACCACCAGGACCTCCAAAATAGAACATAAATCCGATATTTGTATGAAATAATTCTCCTAACTTGATGCAAGGTTCGTTGTCAACATAAGAATACGCTTGATCCGGAGTCAAATCATAAGGTTCTCCACGTTGATTAACAAACTGGATTTCCTGGATTGCTGCTGCTTTTCCCCCACCTTCCTCAGGAAAACGGCCACTTCCCATCGGAGGGCTTCCCTGATTGTTTTCGAAGTTAACATTTCCACCCCAACTGATTTCTTGAGCACCCACAGATAAACTCTTGAATAATGTTTTCGGCCAGTATCCTAATAATTTATCTTGAACGTGCAACATCCAATTTTCGCTAGCCTCATCCTATCATCATAAAGGGTAAACTTAGAAGAAGTGAAAAGGCAAAATCGAAATTATTCTTGACAATATTTGCAAGTGTGAACCGTTTCCACACTATGATGCTTTAGAGTATCTTCAAGAAGTATCATATATGATGAACGAATAGCAAATTATGAATTTTCTTAATTTGTAGTATAACAAGACTAATGTTGTTTTGGTCGATATAACAAGACTGATGCTATATATAACGTATCATACAAATGCGATAAGCTGCCTTGAACGGAAAGCAAAACAGTCTTAATTAATCTATAAATTAGCAATAGGTGTCATAATCTCTTACATAATTACTTGTGTATATAACTGGTTGCATGGTGTATTGACACTTATCAATTTTGATCAGTAGGTTGAGTTTGCATGATAAAGGTTTCTAACAAGAAATATTTAGCATCACTATATTTAGTATCAGTAGCAATCAAGCACTGTTTTAAATATCGGCCGATAACCGATATTATCGGCCGAGTTATCGGATTTGGGAGCTCTCCGATAGGATAACTTGAATTTTTAATCGGTTATCGTTTTTGGCAAATTATCGGGGAGTTATCGGCGTTATCGGTACTTATCGGCCGATAAGTAAGGTTTTTTTATCGGGATTATCGGCCGATAAGTAAGGCTATGCAATCGAATGGTTTCATCGTGCGGTCAAGATGCAAGTTTTGCTTTCTACAATTGGTTAGTGATTCTAAACATGATGATTTACATTTTGGTATGTTTATATTTCATTAAGCATGGTTAGATTACATTTTTTAGTTATTAAATTATATATATACACCATCTAGTATATCACTCCGATAAATACTACTTATCCCCGATATATCCCCGATTTCCGCTATCCGATAAGAATTTTGGTCGTCCGATAAATTCCCGATAACCGATATTTAAAACCTTGCAATCAAGTGAATTATAAATTTCTACATGGACTTACTCATATTCACTAAGAACTTTCTAGGTTTGGGTGAAGGTCCAAACCCGATAAATGTTTTAATGCACGTAAATAGAACATTTTAAAATCATTAATTCATGTAAATAGACATTCAGTTAATGAGACGTATAATTTGTATAAAAGCAAGTACCAACAAGGTTGTCTGCTAAAAAATATTATTTGATGTTTGATAGTAATTTAAACAAAGTGATTCAAGAAATTGCTATAACTAAAATCAATCACAACAAAATAAATGGAAGGAAAATGATTATCATACTACCTTGTGTAATTTGACTCTAATAACATATTGTGTTCCGTTATAAACGGAAAGTGGCCAAATCTTGAATCCCGGAACTTCAAAAGTATTAGAGGGCACAAAACCCTTGCATAAAAGGTTCAAGCAGCCTGTAGTCATGTTACCATCGGCCTGACATATGATGTCATAAACCATAGTAAGCATGACAATTCAATAAGATAAAAAATATATGTATTATGACAAAATTTTATAAACTAATAAGCAAATAAATGTTACCGTCCAATAAGTAAAAAAGTGAGTATCTGTATCGCCATATAACTTCGGATGTACCTAGTATACAAAATGTTGAAAGATTTATGTTATAATTGAATAAAATTTATCATTATTCTAAATTTCAAATATCTGAAATTTTTTCTTTCAAGATGTAAAGGACCATTAATTTATTAATAAATAATAATGTTTTCAATGAAACGCTTTAGCAAGTAATATAGTATTAATTACTCACATGCCATCCGGCTACTATTACATTGAGATCTTGCTGTGAACCATCCAACCCACTAACGACACTGATATACGCCGTAGTGTATTGGCCTAGTTCAACGTTTTGTAACCCATAAACTACGAGTTCAGCTTGGGTTCCCCATTGTCCTTCTCTACTTCGGTATAGCAAAACCTGAAAATGCGCGAAAGAAAAATTGATATTATGAGCATAAAATATGCACCCTTAAACAAAATGTGATTTCATACAATATATCAACTAAGCGGCCATTGAGGAAGTCACATATAAATCTTACTTTATCCGGGTTGCCTTCTTGTACACCGACTTCTTCTCCTGAATCCTTTTTGAGAAATGCTTCATTCTGCATCAAACATAATTCAAAAACTTATTCGAATATTTTATTACTTTACATAAATATGGGTTTTTCTCTATATATAGATATCTCTAAAATCACATCTGAAAACATTAAAATAGTTATTTTACCCTCAAACATTGTTATCATCCTTCAATTTTACACCCATTTTAATTATCTGAGAATAAAACTAGAATGTTCCGTTAAATTTATTTTAAAAAATACTAAATAATGACTAATTTATCCTTGGATTAATTAGTTGAAGTTTAAACGAAAGGTGTCACTTAGTTTTATCACTTCATACACCACGAAGATGAAATTAACCGACAAATCCATCGTTGAGAAATTTATTTCGTGGTCAGAAACTTTTAGAAAATGTTTAGAGCAAATATTTAGTGTTATCCCTGTCATCCTCCACGAATTTAAATATAAAATAATCTATCCGTTCATCCGCCACAAAGATCATCAAATGGAACTTTTCATGATTAATTGCTAAAACACCAGTTCAATGGGCATTAGTATTATCCATAGGATTTATAAGACTCCAGAAAACAAATTAATCAAAACCATCGTTAACTGGAAAAAGAAGAGAGGTTAGAGTAATATATTACAATGAATGATAAGTTGAAGGTGTCTTCTGGAGTGAATGTAAGGTGGTTCTATTGCCGGAAGAAATAGATTCCTCCCTATCTCATAATAGACAGGGGTAAGAAAGTAAACTGCTGAAATAATACCGCAAATTAGGATTTGGGGTACAATTGGATAGATTATAACAATTGGGACGGTAAATTAAATAGCTATTTAAATAAAAGTAAATACAACTTGGGTGGGGGTGGGGGCCGGTGTCCAAAAAAAGAAAGAAAAAACTACAATGCAAGATCAATAGTTTTTTCACTAGCAAAAAAATATCCATAAAAATTGGATATAATTATCAAGGAGTCAGTTATAAAATTCTCTTAACTATGCAATTGAATTTAAGAAAAAAGTATATACCAGAGTGAATCCTTTTCTCGCTGTACCATTCACTGCATTGTGACAAAGGACAAAGCAAAGGAAAATAAACCTAAAACTGTGAAACTTTGCGGACGCCATTTCGTTGCTTGCCCTGGTCAAGGTGATGACAAAGCAAAGGACGGATATTTATATGGTCAGTGCATAATTTCCAATCTTTAATTGAAAAGGATAGATAGGGCCGTACCTAGGAATTTTGGGGCCCAAGGCGAAATATTAGATGAGACCTAAGTGATACAACTCATAATATATTTTATCTCATTCTTCTTACCTTTTGAGCTGCAAAATTACTAATTAAAGTTTTATATTCAATATTTTCTAACATATTACTTTCGATAGATAATATTGCTAAACCATTCAACCTATCTTGTAACATGGTCGATCTTAAATAAGATTTTAGTAATTTTAATTTTGAAAAACTTCTTTCAACGGAAGCAACTGTTACGGGTATAGTCAATAATACACGATAAACAATACAAGTATTTGGAAAAGAATCTAACCGTTTTATATAGTGCAACACTTCAATTGGACTATTAATCTCTACTTTTAAAATTTCCTTAGCACTCTCAATTCTGAAAACAAATCAAGTCCATTAATATCTAAATGTTCATCATGTTTTAGTGCATTTTTGAGATTAAGACAATATTCTTTCAATTCAATATCATCTAAAGCTTTTAATTTTTTCAAAACAAACAAAAAAACCAAAATTTCGAGATTAAGGTGATGTATGTATCTTTACAAATTATCTAGTTGCAACGTTTAAATGGAGCAGTTATTCCTGCGTAGAAACCATCTAGTGTAAGGCTTAGAACTGCCCACTAACCGATACCCAGTCTTTAATATTTTATAGAGAAATTTCCTTCTTAATCCTAACAATTAATCTCTACAAATCAGAGATGTTGAACAGAATAGTTAATAACACATATAGCATTTCATATTAAAACCCCAAACACACTCGACCACAATCAATTTTGTCAATTATTACCCACATTCTGCTTAAATTAAATATCAGAACACCCAAAACACCAAATATAGTTAAACGAACATCAAATTCTTATGCAATGGAGAATGTGCAAGTGTAAATAGCATGTTGACCTATAAATTGATACTCAGATCACGTGCCGGTCAAATGTCGAGGGAAGATTTTGCCAGGTATTAGCCACCCAGAGATCCCATGACTAATAAATAGATTTGATTGTTAAAAATCACTTCTATGCCCACAAATACCTGTAAAATTGATGATTACAGTAACTCATTTCGAGGTTCACGGTCAACAAAGTGCTTTTCACGAATATGTTCGAAAGAAACGATGAAATTGATTTGATTCTTAAAAAGAAGATGGATTAAAACATTGACCTTTGGACCAAAATCAGCGGAGGCGGCTCACGGCTGGCGGTGGGACCGTGGGAGCGGAGGTGGCTCAGGCTGGCGGTGGGAGCGGAGGTCAGGAGTCGTGGCGATGGGAAGCTGGACTGGAGGTCTTGATGTTTGAGAGAGGAGAGGAGATCGGATATCTTGACAGTTTGAGAGAGAGTCAGAGAGAGGAGGCGGCGGTAGGGAGTGGAGAAAGAGAGAATAGGGTTGATTTCAGTTTGAGAAGGGGTGCTTGTTTCAAAAAAATTTTTGGATATAGAGTGGATTTCAAGTTTTGGGTCGTAAAAAGTGTTTTTTTTTTAGTTTTGGTATTCTATAAACTTTGTTTGTTTCAAAATTAATTTTGGGATATTGAATCCCTAAATTATAAAAAAATAATATATTTTTAGGATTTGTGAAATCCTCTCTTTTGTTTCAACTTTTTTTGGGGATATAAGGTGGATTACAAGTTTTTTGGGTTTTAGAATTCCATAAACCATGTTTGTTTCAAAACCAATTTTGGGATATATATATTATATATATTATATATATAATATATATATTATATATATATAATATATATAATACATATGTAAAGATTAATCAGTAGAGAAGTTCTCTCCCACTACGTCAGTCGCATGCTTCCTAGCGATCTCTTCGAACTTCAATTTCGTAGCTGCCCTGCGGATCCTTCTAGGCATCCTACCTCTTGAGCACCTGCCCATAACAGAGAGTATCTAGCTACATTAGCTGCAATATGATCAGGGTTAGGCTGGACATCATTAAAAATAAGGTAGTTTCAACTGTTCCAGATCCACCAACAACAGCATGGCAGTAGAACTTCCCAAATAGCTCTGATTTCGCGACTTATAATAGGAGAATCACAGAGGAGGATCAGATCTCTCATATCTTGAGGCCAAGATGATGCATTGATGCTAGAGAGAAGAGTAGACCAGATTGAGGAGGCAAAGGGGCATCTGATAAAAAGGTGGTCCTGATTTTCCACTTCCACTCTGCAAAACGGACATCCAGGATCTCTGATCCAACACTTGGAGACTAAATTTGCCCTAGTGTTGAGCTTACCTTTGCTAACAATCCAAGAGAATACTTTAACTTTCAATGGATTGTGAGATTTCCATATGAAGTTATAATATCTGGATTTCAATCCTCCATATTGTAAAGCAGAATAAAAAGAATTCACTGTGAAGAGACGTGAGGGATGAAGAGGCCACCATAGATTGTCAAGGCAAGAGATGTCCTTACAGGAGAAAGACTCCAGATGGGAGTGAAGAGAATCTATTTCATTTCTCTCTTCTGCAGTAATACCTCTTCTAAGTATGGTATGCCAGTGCCAAGATTGATATAAGAAAAAGCCTTGGGATCGAGTGTTGCAATCCAGATGGGAGTGAAGAGAATCTATTTCATTTTTCTACTTAACATAAATAAGGGTTTTTCTCTATATATAGATATATCTAAAATCACCTCTGAAATTGTGACGCCCCTAGTAAGGCTGCAGTCCAAGGTAAAACTAAGAATGTCAAACCTGTCAAGCACCAAACACCATGCTACGACATGCTTCACCATCACAGTCATTACCTATCTAATAGAATCAACAACAGATGTAGGTACAAAATAGGCAAAAGAGAGTATACAGAAAGGAAAGTAAACAACAGATACTTAGAAGAATAATCACTACCACTGATATAAATGGATAAGTCTCTAAAAAGGTAATATCTGAACTGAATACAAATGTCTCGACATAAGAATCAAATAAAATGATATTAAGAGGTAATATCTGAACTGAATACAAATGTCTCGACATAAGAATCAAATAAAATGATATTAAGGCACATTGCTTTTACAAAACTAGAATAAAAACTTAAATGTTTTATAAATACATCTATTGTGAAGTTCTAACATAAACTACTAGCAAAAATTAAAAATGGTAACTAATGGTGCGTACTTTCTCTATCCTTTTCCTTCCGTGTCAGTTTGTTCAACTTCAGTTGCCTTGTAGGTTAGCAGGAAAGATCTTACATTCTTGAAAGTCTATGCAATTGACGTGGATGAAGCAAACAAGGTATTATAAGAATGCATTATTAGATTGTAGATTCGATTTTAACAAAATTTTCATCTTGCTGTTTTCTCCATATATTTATTCCACTAATAGAGACCTGCCTCACATCATCAGTATTTGGTTTATAATGCAGCTTGATGATGCATTGAGAGCAATGAGGCTGCAAGATGGTAGGATAAGGATTTGGGTACATGTTGCGGATCCTACATGTTTGGTTAAACGTCAAGGCATAGTTGACAGGTTATTCACTTTTTCTTAGAAAAAATTCACCAGCTATATAAATTTATAGTGTGGTTGAGAAAGTTTTATTGTATTTACTTAGGGAGGCATTGCGAAGAGGAACTTCTTGTGCAGATAGTTTCAACATGAAGAGACAAATTTCACTCTAGGTAGAACCGAATACTCTAAATATCATCTGTAATAATTCTGGAAAATGTGGCAAAAATATGAAATCAAAATAATTATCCTGTCAAGCAAGATACATCCACTTGTATAAGACTCACAATAAATCCCATAAGCACGATTATCTCACATTACTCATCAAATTAAATTAATTCTGAAATAAGCCAATTCTTAAACTTCAATAGTAATCGAGTAGACACAGCTTCAAGCAAGTCCTTTTTTGCTGATGAGAATAGCGAACTTCAAATTTTATAATCAAGATAAAATCTAAGTTGTCGTCATCCTATTTACCTGTATAAAAGACATTACAACATTTCAGAATGTATAAGAAAGACATAGACAAATGTGAAGTACAAGAGGAAGATCTAAAGCAGAATAATCTGCATGTGAATAACAAGCCAAAATTAGTACACAATTCCACTACATTATACAAAGAGCCCAGCCGATACTTTCTATACATGGTCTTTCATCTTTTATGAGTCCTACCAACAATAATATCGGGATAGAATAATTAAGGATCCTAACAACCATTATCTCATATTTACCTAGCTTAAATAAATAAACAAACAAACATTAATTCGTACCCACTAGGGGTTAAGCAAGGGGCTCAACTTGGGGAAGGTCATCCTTGAGATCCATCTCTGTTCTACACAAGGCACAACGCCGATGTGCAGCTAGCATCCCTGCCAAGCACTCCCTGTGCATGTAGTGCTTGTATGGCAGAAGCAATGTCACATGCGCCCCTTCTTTAAAATGGTTCGTGCACACTAGGCACTCTGTGTTGGGGTTGTACCTGGGCATGAGATATGTGAAGGTGGGGAAGCGCTCTGCAGCCCTCACAAAAAGAGGATTGAGCAGAGGATGGGGAGGGTTGCGCGGACCGTGGGGAGTCCCCTGATAGGGAGTATCCTGAGGGTGTGCATCCTATCCTTCATGCACTTGATCGACAAGAACACCCCAGCCCAGAAAAATCCCGACAAAATGACCGTGAGGGTGATATATTGGAATATCATCCCTCCCT
>NC_033796.1:52656504-52708802 GCF_001876935.1 Asparagus officinalis
ATTCCAATATATCACACTGACAGTCATTTTGTCGGGATTTTTCTGGGCTGGGATGTTCTTGCTGATCAAGTGCATGAAGGATATGATGCACACCCCCCAAAGGATACTCCCTATCAGGGGACTCCCTACCGTCCGCGCAGCCCTCCCCGTCCTCCGCTCAATCCTCTTTTTGTGAGGGCTGCAGAGCGCTTCCCCACCTTCACATATCTCATGCACATGTACAATCCCAACACTGAGTGCCCAGTGTGCACGAACCATTTTGAAGAGGGGGCGCATGTGACATTGCTTCTGTCATGCAAGCACTACATGCACATGGAGTGCTTGACAGGGATGTTAGTTGCACATCGGCGCAATGCCTTGTGTAGAACAGAGATGGATCTGGAGGATGGCCATCCCCATGTTGAGCCACCAGCTTAACCCCTAGTAGGTATGAATTAATGTTTGTTTATTTATTTATTTAAGCTAGGTAAAATATAAGATAATGGTTGTTAGGATCCTTAATTATTCTATCCCGATATTGTTGTTAGTAGGACTCATAAAAGATGAAAGACCATGTATAGAAAGTATCGGCTTGGCTCTTTGTATAATGTAGTGGAATTGTGTACTAATTGTGGCTTATTATTCACATGTAGATTACTTTGCTTTAGATCTTCCTCCTTGTACTTCACATTTGTCTATGTCTTTCTTATACATTCTGAAAGTTTGCAATGTCTTTTATACAGGTAATAGGATGACAACTTAGATTTTACCTTGATTATAAAATTTGAAGCTCGTTATTCTCATCAGCAAAAAAGAACTTGCTTGAAGCTGTGTCGACTCGATTACTATTGAAGTTTCAGAATTGGCTTATTTCAGAATTAATTTAATTTGATGAGTAATGTGAAATAATCGTGCCTATAGGATTTACTGGGAGTCTTTTACAAGGGGCTGTATCCTGCTTGACAGGGTAATTATTTTGCTTTCATATTTTTTGCCACATTTTCCAGAATTATTACAGATGATATTTAGAGTATTCGGTTCTACCTAGAGTAAAATTTGTCTCTTCATGTTGAAACTATCTGCACAAGAAGCTCTATTCAGTTTTACTACTTTTGTTTGCACACTGATGGAGAGTTCAGAATCCAAAATATTAATTTGCGTTATTTTCTACACTTAGGTCAGTGATATTAATTAGCAAAAAAGGAATGATATGCTATTTGGGGACCTGACACTAATGTTGTGTTGGAGATGAAATGCTGGATATTATATTGTAGATCAGTAACTTTACTAATTTACAGGTATAATTTGTTGCTGATTGTCTATCAAGTAGTACACGATAAATGGGAAAGTTCACATTAATATAAATCAAGGATGACGATATAAGGATGATAAGCTTTTGTGTATGGAAGCATACATACAAATTAAGGATAACAATATAAGTAGTTTTGCATCTTTTACTATCAAGACAGTTTAAATCCATACTTTATATGAGCCGATAATATCGATTTCAAGCATCAATTAGAGTTCCAGTTTTGTTTGTATCAAGTTAGTTCAAAAGGTGAAGTGATTTGGTGGCATAATTAAGGTTAGATATTCAGATTCACAAACAAACTAGTACCTCATTGACTGCTCAACTCAAGGTTGAGGTGATGAGTAAGTAGCTATTTTGTTTAAGATTAACTACTCGTACTTGGGAACATGTTTTTTCTTAGAAATTAATAATTTGCAACTTTTTGTAATTGACAATTCTTCTGTGTTTTTTTTATTAAAATTTTCAGGTTATTGACGATTGTTGAATTTTTTTGACAACGTGATACTTTTGTAATTGTTAACTTATACAGTGTCCCTTTTTTTTTTGTCTGCCGCGGGCGGTGCGTCAGCTGGCTTCTGTTTTTCGTTTTGTTGGTTCCACTACCAGTGTACCACCAAGGAATCCGTTTCATTCCTTTGTTATGTAGTAGTTGAGTCATCACTATCTTCTCTTCTTTGCTGTTGGGAGCTAGGGAAGCGAAGTTGATGTTGTCTGGTTGGTGACGACAAAGGTCCTCTCCCTACCGATCACATCCACTTCCGTTTCCCTCCGCTCACAAATTTTGTTACTTTTGTATTCTTGTAATTGTTTCACTCTCCTTTTAATACATATATTTTTGAACAGGGTCCCTCACCCTGTTTTTAGCTTCAAATAAAAAAAAATTAAAAAAAAGGCGTGATCGAGAATAGGCACCTGTAATAGTTATTTAAATGTAATCTACTACAGAGTGTTGCACATGCTGACGCTCGCATATATTGAAATTTTAGCCGCCTATTCTGTGAGTGAATGAAGCTGTACACGAAGTTGTATTAAATGCTGGTAAAAGTCAAAATTTCACAAGGGCTATATATATAAATGGATTCGGATCCTCTCCACTACAAAAAAAAATAGTGGAGGGACCACTACATAATCACAGTCATTGATTATCTAGTTGATGGTTATGATTTTTTCTTTTAGTGCAAATTAGGAATTAGGAATGTGTGCAATACACGGGGATATGGTAAATGTTAGATTTAGATTGTATCATAACCGCCTACTAAATAATTAATGCTTGAGATTAAAAGTAGTGGTCTCATGTTAGATTTAGATTGTATCATAACCGCCTACTAAATAATTAATGCTTGAGATTAAAAGTAGTGGTCTCTCCACTACTTTTTTGTAGTGGAGAGGATATAATTAATGCTTGAGATTAAAAGTAGTGGTCTCTCCACTACTTTTTTGTAGTGGAGAGGATCCAAATCCTATATAAATAACTTCTGTATTCTTGTATTAAACAAACTATATGTTTTCAACTAAACGTTATTTCTCCAAAGTATGCATAGGTACAATTCGTGCAATTAACAATAAATTAAGATGAAGGGTGAGTATGATGCGAAATATCTACGGCTATAATTCCTGCAGTTAACATTAAATTAAGACCACGGGTGTATGCATCACCCATGCAAAAACTTTATATTATAAATTCTCACATACACAAAGGCCTGCATTTGTTTATCAGCATATTATTTTACTTAAAAACTGCGAATAAAATCCGATAAAACAATTCTGATTTTACCTAAAAATTTCATTCATTATGAAGCTTATTTTTGCTCTGTCAATCCGTGGGTCTAAATCTGGACGAGTATGAGAATATTTGTTTCATGACAATAAATATAAGTACCCCTTGCATTAAAATTATCAACCAGCTTTTTACAAACTACATCGCTTACGAAGAAAGAAGTGCAGGGTTAATATATAAAACGGATGAAAATAACGCAAAAGAAGGTTGATAGAGTACCTCGGTTCTGCGGTGCATTTTCTAGCAGTTATATAGTTTTCTAGCTACAATTGAATTTCATATAGTTTTCTAGCAGTGGTTTGCAACTTATGTACCAAAACTATTGAGTGCAAGTTTGGCATTGTTGCAAATGCTTCGATAAGAAACGTTGTATTCTGTATGGAGTGTGAAGATGCAGAAAAAAAAAGTTTAGGGTAGTTATTTGTAAAAAAACCCAAAGGTCAGGGGATTTTAGAGAAATTAACAACTAAATTTAGTAATTGATTTGAAGAGAACAAGAACAAAGAAAAATTCATTTCACTTATAGCTTGATTGATTTGAAGAAAATGAACCAAAAAAATAAAAATAAAAAGAACAAAGAGAAGAGGACAGTTAGCATACAAACGGAGATCACGATCTGTCCTAAGTAGCGTTAACCCAGGAACAAGTAACAACCAAACAGAGAATAATACGGGACACCGTACTTGATAACCTCAATTGCCATAATCATCCTAGTGATCATAATTTTAGAAGAAAACTTTCAAAAAATGATGTGGTGTTCTCACATCTCATCTCCGATATTTGTGATAAATTAAGAAGTGAAGAGAACAGTGATCAAAACATCTCACAACAGGGAAGCAAATACCCACAGCTAAATACCTACATCCAAGGTTTTCAGCGACATAAATTAGATGATCTCAATTGCCATGATCATCCTAATCATCATTAATTTTTGAAGCAAACTTTCAAGAAATGATGTGGTATTCTGACGTATCATTTCCAGTATTTGTGATAAACTAGTGAGTGAAGAAAACAGTCATCAAACATATCTCGCAACACGGAAGCAAATATCGACAGTTATATACCAACATCCAAGGTTCTCGCCAACATAAATTATAATAGATTTAGATCTGAATATAATTTAGAACATAGGTTTTTCCGGGTCCACTTAGCATATAACATATCTTTGCTATTCTTATTACAAGACTTTTGTTGTGCTCGGATACTAATTGTTACGCGCCGTGCGGAAGCGTGCTCGACAATCAAATGAGTCGATAAGCCACGAGAGAAGAAAACCAAATCAAATACGAGTATGACACAAACCAAACCAAACACAGAGATTTATGTGGTTAGGCAATTTGCCTACGTCCACGAGGAGAGGATAAGGAGATTTCACTATATAGAGGAGAATTACAATGGGTTACAACTCATAAAATCTCACAAAATTGACTCTAACCAAAGCTCTCAACTCACTCACAATATCTCCCTCTCAAAGTGCTCAAAATACCCACTAATCTCTGATTACGATCTCTTCTAAACCGTTCTATATATATATAGAAATCCTAAAACCAAAAACATACTAGAAATTCTAATATAAAAAACAAAACAGATTATGAATCCTAATAATCTGTTACCAAAACAGATTAAGAATCATGTTATCAAAACAGATTAGGAATCCTAATAACCTGTTACCAAAACAAATTAGAAATTCCAATAACCTGTTACTAAAATAGATTAAGAACCTGCTATCCAACCATTCTCCACCTCGGCGAAGTGTTTCCAAAACTAAGCCGATACTAACAAGAGCACTCATGTGTCGTCTCTCCAAATTCGGCTGCACCTATATGGTTGCCTACATACCCCTTTCCCAATGGATCAAGTCGCTCGTAGTTCATTCAAATAGCCATGAACGACCTCAACAATCACAAATTTGTAACAAGTTTCTACAGTGATCAAACTTGTTGCTCGGAACCACCTTTGTAAGCATATCCGGTGGATTATCCTTTGTGTGTACTTTCACGAGCTCTATGTCTCCATCTTCAAGAATATCCCGAACAAAGTGATAATGAACATCAATGTGCTTTGTCCTTGCATGAAAGACCTGATTTTTCGCCAAATAGATAGCACTCATGCTATCACAATGAATGGTGATGG
Organism: Asparagus officinalis; assembly: GCF_001876935.1. Classification (NCBI taxonomy): domain Eukaryota; kingdom Viridiplantae; phylum Streptophyta; class Magnoliopsida; order Asparagales; family Asparagaceae; genus Asparagus; species Asparagus officinalis. The sequence continues at coordinate 52,661,706 of NC_033796.1, forward strand.
ACCGCTACGAAACACCAAGATCCTCCCAAAGTCCTCGAATCCAAATCGCCTCCTTAACAGCCTCCGTAATCGCCATATACTCTACCTCCGTTGTTGACAAAGCCACTGTAAACTGTAAGGTGTATCTCCAACACACCGACACACGAGTCAAAGTAAACACATATTCCGTAGTAGACCAGCGTTTATCCAAATCTTCAGCGTAGTCCGAATCAACATAACCAATACAGAATTGTCCACCACTAGTGCCCCGTTCAAACACCAAACCAACGTTGAGAGTACATCGAATGTACCTCGAAATTCATCTCACGACATCCCAATGACCCGGACCTGGGTCGTGCATGTATCTCAAAACCATGCTCACTACATGTGACAAATCTAGCCTCATATAAACCATGACGTACATTAAACTCCCAACTACGCTCGCACATCGAGTCTTCGGCAATAACTTTCTATCTTCAACTGTCTTCGGTGAAAGGTCAGCTGAAAGCTTCAAATGGGCTCCCAAAGGTACACTAACTGGCTTCGTCTCCATACTCACATTGAACCGCTATAGTACTTTCTTCAAATAAGCCACCTATGTCAAACAAATTCTGCCTCTATCTCTGTCTCTTATGATCTTCATCCCCAAAATACGCTTCGCTTCACCCAAATCCTTCATATCGAACTCTCTCGAAAGCTGAATCTTCAACTCATCTATAGTGGATCTGAAAAATAAAAGCAACCAACATGTCATCGACATAAAGCAATAAGTAAATGTACATATCTCATCGCAACTTGTGATAATACATGCAATGATCAAACTGGCTCCGAATGTACGAATGACCGATCATAAACCCATCGAATCGCCTATACCGTTATCGAGGAGATTGCTTCAACCTGTATAGCGATTTCTTCAATTTACAAACCAATTTCTCCTTCCTTGCAGCTCGGAACCCCAATGGCTGAGTTATATAGATTTCCTCATCAAGATCACCATAAAAAAATATCATTTTCACATCTAACTAATCTAACTCCAAACCATATTGTGTCACCAAAGCTAGCAAAATCCGGATCGAAGAGTGTTTCACCACCGGAGAGAAAACCTCATTATAGTCAATACCTTCCTCCTGTGCATAGCCCTTCGCAACTAACCTAGCTTTGAACCTCACGAGAGTGCCTTCAACGCCCCCCTTCTTTGTATACACTTACTTGCAACCAATTGTCTTTCGCCTCTTTGGAAGCTCGACAAGCTCCCATGTGTCGTTCTTATGAAGAGACTTCATCTCCTCTTACATAGTCACCTGCCACAAATTAGCCTCTGAACTCTGCTCAACCTCTCTGAATGTAGTAGGAACCATCCCGTTGATACTCTCCACCGGAAGTGCATACACAACGACTGTGTCTGTATACCTAGCTGACAACCATATGTCTTTTTTGGATCTTCGAACCGTAATCGAATCCTGAACCTAAACCGTCGGTCCCTGATTCTGCTCAATTGTACCTATATCCTCCAAATCATCATTGTGTTTGTCTGGTGTCAACTTAGTCGACACTCTAATGGATACGGTCCCATCTAGACAATGTGAAGCTGCAAAATCTCCACCACCAGTGATATCTCCTCTGATGAGAGCTGGTAGGCTTCAAGATCGAAGCCTCATCGAATGTGACATCTCTATTCAGCGCAATCTTCTTACCAATTGGATCCCAAAACTTGTAACCTTTGACACCACGCTTGAATCCCACAAATATGGCCTTCCTAGCTCAAGCTTCCAACTTATCAGTCTTCACATGATAAAATGCATGACACCAAAATACATTGAGTTGATCATAATTGCGTACTGGCTCTCCCGACCACATCTCCATAGGGGTCATCCCCTCAATCACAGATGAATGCAGCCTATTAATGAGGTGACTCGCATAAGAAAGTGCCTCAGCCCAAAAGATTTTCTCCAAACCACTCTGCGACAACAAGCATCAGACCTTCTCCAATGAAGACCGATTCAACTTCTCTGCCACCCCATTCTGCTACAGTGTATGACTAACTGTGAAGTTCCTCTCTATGCCCTCGTCTTGACATAGCTGCTGAAAGGGGTCTGAAGTATACTCACTACCGTTATCGGATCACAACGTCTCGATCTTTTTCCTAGTCTATAGTTCTAATCTCTTTGTCACTCCACAAATATATCTAGGACTTCACTCTTCTTCGTCATAGTGTACACCCAACAAAGTCTAAAATAGTCATCTATAAAAGTGACGAACCAATGTCGACCACTAAGTAACCTTGTTTTGGTGGGATCCCAAACATCTGTGTGCACGTAGTCCAAGATACCCCTCGTTCTATGGATGACTATCCTGAACTTCACGTTTGTCTTCTTGCCAAGAACACAGTGCTCACAGAACTCAACTTTACCACTCTCGGCTCCCTTCAATAGTCCCTGCTTGTACAAAGCCTACAGTGACTTTTTACCTGTGTGCCCCAACCTATAATGCCAAAGTCTACTTATGTCCGCCTCTGAAATAGCTGAAGCTACCTGGCCGATCTCGGTGCTTCCGTTTAGATAATACAAATTCCGACTGCGAACCCTCTTCATCAACACCAAAGATCCCTTAGTAACCTTTGCTATAACATTCTCAAAAGTCACATTGAATTCCTTTGCCTCCAAAACTCCAACAGAAATAAGATTTTTCTTCAACTGAGGAACAAATCTCACTTTATTCAACTCACGAAAAACTCCATCGTGCATCCAAATCCTAATGGTACCTATCCCACAAATGCCACATAATTGATCATTTCCCATGACTACCACGCCCCATCGAGCTTCTCGAAAGTTACAAACCAATATCGTCGGGAAGTCACATGATAAGTAGCGCTGGAATCCAGCATCCAATCCGATGCATCAACATGGTTCACCTCTAGAGTAATGAATATAAAAAAGCAGGAATCATCTGAATCATCTCCTCTAGCGATGTTCACCACATTAGCCTTTGGGTCATTCTTCTCGCTATTCTCCTTCTCTCTGAGCTTCGGGCAATCTCTCTTCCAATTTTCTTGTTCTTTACAAAAAGCACACCGGTTCTTTTCTAATTGGTAGTGGCCTCCTGACTTTGACCTGCCTCTATTGGTTTCTCCGTCATACTTCACAACACTAATCTTTGTATTCTGAAGTGCAACCTGAACTGTACTTGTCTTCGCCTTGCTGCTTTCACCAACTTCTTCTTCCATTGCTTGTAAACTCTAAATTGTAAAGAAGATTCAAACTTTAATAGAATTGAGAAATTACCCAACTAAACCCTAGATAGGATTCCAACACGATCTCCTAACCACACGAGGAAAGCGAGATCTCCAACGACAACTCTGCAATGCTATCTCCACCGAAGCCTAGAACTTCAAGAACCAAACTTTCATAATGAATCTTCCTCCACCCAAGACAAAACCCTAGATCTAAAATCTGGAGCTCTGATACCAATTGTTGTGCTCTGATACCAATTGTTGCACGTCGTGCGGAAGCATGCTCAACAACCAAATTAGTCGATAAGCCACGAGAGAAGAGAACCAAATCAAATACGAGTACAATCCAACCAAATATGACACAAACCAAACCAAACACAGAGATTTATGTGGTTCGGCAATTTGCCTACGTCCACAGGGAGAGGATGGAGAGATTTTATTATATGGAGGAGAATTACAAAGGGTTACAACTCACAAAATCTCACGAAATTAACCTTAACCAAAGCTCTCAACTCCCTCACAATATCTCCCTCTCAAAGTGCTCAAAATACTCTCTAATCTCTGATTGTGATCTCTTCTAAACCGTTCCATATATATAGAAATCCTAAAACCAAAAACATACTAGGAATTCTAAAATCAAAAACAAAATAGATTAGGAATTCTAATAACCTGTTACCAAAACAGATTAAGAATCATGTTATCAAAACATATTAGGATTTTCAATAACCTGTTACCAAAACAGATTAGAAACCTGCTACCCAACATCTTCATGACATGTAATTAAGTTCAACAGGAGACAAGAAAGAACTTGTAGACAGCATCATAAGCCTTTATTTAGACTATGCCTCATTCTATTGAATTTTAAATATAAACATATCGTATGTATTGAGACGTACGGGTTTGGTCAGAAAGTTTTTTTTTCTCCTTTTCTTTTGAAGCACTAAGACCATCTCCAACCCATCGCACCAAAATGGTGCAAATTTTGAATTCTTTACATGATTGGAGATGCCCTAAGCAGTACACACTTGTTTTGAATTCTTTACATGATTAGCTTCTTCAAAAATGATTGGCTATTAAGGATCACAGAAGCAGTAGAAACAGTTCGTTCATGTATAAGAACAAATATAGAAACAAAGACGCAAATATTCTGAGCTGAAAATTCTGATCAGACAAAGAATAGAACAAGGGACTTATGAGATGGCTTATGAGTCACTTTGATTGCAAATTGAAGCTATATAGCAACTAAACATAAGTGTGTTTTGTGTCAGCCACAAATAATTGGGACACTGCTTTTAGTATTAATCAGTTGGTGAAGTGTTTACTAACATGTACTCGTGTTGAAATGTGTCTCATGCAAATTTATATCATTTTTGAAACAACATGGAAACAGCGTGTTTGATTTGAAGAAGAAGCTCATTTGACTGTAATTGGCCAACAAGAAGAAAAACTCATTTCACTCAATGCGTGATTGATTTTGTTAAATTTGACTTTGAATTTCAAAACCTAATTTCACTGCCCACCTACCCCCATTTACTATTCCAACCACTATTTTATTAAATTTTTATTAAGTTGAGAGGTTATAAAAGGGGATGGGAGAAAGAGCTTAGAGGCATCAGACAGAGGAACAAATTAGGGAGTAGAGAGAGATAGAAAGAGAAATCTCTTTCTTTGTGTGATTCTCTGGTTAGAGAGTGATCTCCTCTTTGTAATTTTCTATTTTGTGATTAGTGAAGTTCTCTGTTGATCTCGTCCGTGGACGTAGGTCATGCTGATCGAACCACGTTAAATTCTTGTGTGATGTTCTCTTTGTCTTCACTGTATTTATTTAGTGTTGTTATTCTCCACTCTTGTATAGACATCTTCTGTGTATGTGATGTCCCCCGTTGCAACAAACTGGTATCGGAGTCTGACTTAAAATACGTGTATCTACTTATTATATGCTCTGTGGCCGTCACTAAAAGTGGATCCTCCACATCAGAAAATAAGTTAGATTATCATTTACTCTTTAAAGGCACTGGGCACTATTCACGTGTACGGTACTATTCAAAAGTAATGTTACTATTCATACGTACGATTATTGTTCACAAGTATGGTTATTATTCATAATTACAGTTACTGTTCTAGTGGGCTTCATAATGTCTTCTGCGAAATACGAAGTGGAGAACTTCGATAGGAGAAACAACTTCAGTTTGTGGAGAGTAAAAATGAGGGTTCTCCTAGTACAACAAGGACTGTTCAAGGTCTTGTCCGGAAAGGATAAGTTGTCAGAATCTATTCCCGACGATAAGAAAGAAGAGCTGGAGATGAAGATGCATAGTGCCATACAGCTTTGTTTGACCGATGAGGTCCCGCGGGAGGTTGCAAATGAAGATACCGCCGCTAGCTTGTGCCTCAAGTTGGAGAGCTTGTACATGACGAAATCTCTAACGAACAAGCTCTACTTGAAGCAACGCCTCTTCCTTATGAGTCACTTTGATTGCAAATTGAAGCTATATAGCAACTAAACATAAGTGTGTTTTGTGTCAGCCACAAATAATTGGGACACTGCTTTTAGTATTAATCAGTTGGTGAAGTGTTTACTAACATGTACTCGTGTTGAAATGTGTCTCATGCAAATTTATATCATTTTTGAAACAACATGGAAACAGCGTGTTTGATTTGAAGAAGAAGCTCATTTGACTGTAATTGGCCAACAAGAAGAAAAACTCATTTCACTCAATGCGTGATTGATTTTGTTAAATTTGACTTTGAATTTCAAAACCTAATTTCACTGCCCACCTACCCCCATTTACTATTCCAACCACTATTTTATTAAATTTTTATTAAGTTGAGAGGTTATAAAAGGGGATGGGAGAAAGAGCTTAGAGGCATCAGACAGAGGAACAAATTAGGGAGTAGAGAGAGATAGAAAGAGAAATCTCTTTCTTTGTGTGATTCTCTGGTTAGAGAGTGATCTCCTCTTTGTAATTTTCTATTTTGTGATTAGTGAAGTTCTCTGTTGATCTCGTCCGTGGACGTAGGTCATGCTGATCGAACCACGTTAAATTCTTGTGTGATGTTCTCTTTGTCTTCACTGTATTTATTTAGTGTTGTTATTCTCCACTCTTGTATAGACATCTTCTGTGTATGTGATGTCCCCCGTTGCAACAAACTGGTATCGGAGTCTGACTTAAAATACGTGTATCTACTTATTATATGCTCTGTGGCCGTCACTAAAAGTGGATCCTCCACATCAGAAAATAAGTTAGATTATCATTTACTCTTTAAAGGCACTGGGCACTATTCACGTGTACGGTACTATTCAAAAGTAATGTTACTATTCATACGTACGATTATTGTTCACAAGTATGGTTATTATTCATAATTACAGTTACTGTTCTAGTGGGCTTCATAATGTCTTCTGCGAAATACGAAGTGGAGAACTTCGATAGGAGAAACAACTTCAGTTTGTGGAGAGTAAAAATGAGGGTTCTCCTAGTACAACAAGGACTGTTCAAGGTCTTGTCCGGAAAGGATAAGTTGTCAGAATCTATTCCCGACGATAAGAAAGAAGAGCTGGAGATGAAGATGCATAGTGCCATACAGCTTTGTTTGACCGATGAGGTCCCGCGGGAGGTTGCAAATGAAGATACCGCCGCTAGCTTGTGCCTCAAGTTGGAGAGCTTGTACATGACGAAATCTCTAACGAACAAGCTCTACTTGAAGCAACGCCTCTTCACCCTTCGAATAAAGGAAGGTATACAAATTAAAGACCACTTATATGAACTTAACACTATTCTTATGGATTTAAAGAATATTGATGTTAAAATCGACGAATAAGATCAAACCCTCATCTTGTTATGTTCATTACCTCCTTCCTATGAGAATTTTATTAATAGCATGTTATACTGTAGAGATACACTTTCTTTGAAGGATGTTAAATCGGCCTTACATTCAAAAGAGTTAAGGCACAAAGTGTCTATCGTAGGGGAGATGATCAAGATGAAGGTTTATTCGCTCGTGGTCATCCTGAAAAGGGTGTTGGTGGTAGAGGCAAATTTAGAAATATGTCTAGATTAAAGTCCATGCTAAGAAAAATTGTTGAATGTTATTACTATCACAATATATAAGACTTATACTAATATAGCCAAGTGTTGTATAAGAAGCTTGCTCTCTTGAATCTTTGACTTGATTGTAATTAGCTTCATTTCAGATATCATCAACCTGGATATACAATAAACAAAACACAAAATACTAGAAACACAATTAGTTGTAAATTGTTTGTTAAATCATCAAAACAAGATTAGAGAGTGAGCTCATAAACATGAGTCAATACACAGACGATGAATTTCTTGCATTCTGCAAGCAAGAAGGCATCAAAAGACAATTCAATACTGCTTATACTCCTCAAAAAAATAAAGTGGCGGAGCAGATGAACAGAACTCTGCTGGAAAGAACAAGAACTATGTTGGCAACTATAAATCTGGATAAAGTTTTTTGGGCGAAAGCAATAAAAAATCACATGTTATGTGGCAAATCGATCTCCAACAACTGCAATACAATTGAAGACACCGATGGAGATGTGGACTGGCAAGCCAGCTAATTATTCTAACCTCCATATACTTGGAAATCCAGTGTACGTAATGTACAATGCCCAAGAAATTACAAAGCTAGATTTAAAATCCAGAAAATACATATTCTTGGGGTATGCTGATGGAGTAAAGGGGTATCATCTATGAGATCCCATTGCCAGTAAGGTTATCATCAGCATAGATGTTATCTTTATAGAAAATCAACTGCAAAGTGAAGGAAAAGAAAGCAGTTCTAGGAAGGACTTAGAGACTGTAGCTGTTCAGGTAGAAAATGATCTAATTTCTTCTGAAGCAACACCAGAGCATGATGTACAAGAATCGGTCGAGTCTGAGGCTCCAGAAGTTCGAAGGTCAACTTGTGAGAGAAGCCCACTAACTTGGCACTCGGAGTATATTGCGGAGAGTAATGTTGCATAATTTCTTCTAACAGAGGATGAAGAGCCATCAACTTTTAATAAAGTTGTAAATAACACAGATGCATATTTGTGTATGGCAACAATGTAGGAAGAAATTAAAGCTCCCCATAAGAATAAGACTTGGGCACTTGTGTCACTGTCACAAGGAAGAAAGACCATTGGAAATAAATGGGTCTAAAAGATCAAGCGAAATGGTGATGATCAAGTGGAACGATATCGTGCTAGATTGGTGGTAAAATGATATGCTCAGAAAGAACGTATTGACTTTAATAAAATATTTTTTCCTATAGTTCAACTTACAACAGTCCGAATAGTCCTGGCTATGAGCGTTATATTTGACTTACATCTAGAGCAGGAAGATGTAAAAACAACACTTCTTCATTAAGATATTGAAGAAGAAATTTACATGTTCTAACCCGAAGGTTTTAAAGAAAAAGGAAGAGAGAACTTGGTTTGCATATTGAAAAAATCTCTGTACGGTCTAAAGCAGATGCCGAACTATTGGTATAAGAGATTTGATTCATTCATCATGAGCCTTGGATACAACAGACTTAATTCAGATCCTTATGCATATTTTAAGAGGTTTGGTGAAAATAACTTTGTTATCTTATTGTTGTTTGTTGACGACATGTTGGTTGCAAGCCTAACAAAGATCGTATCAAAGAATTAAAGGCTCAGTTGGCTAGGGAATTTGAAATAAAAGATTTAGGATTTGCAAATAAGATTCTAAGGATGCAAATTTACCGAGACAGCATACTTCTATGGATTTTGACATAATTATTATATCTAGTTGAATAATTACAACCTTAACATGTTCATGTTTGTCAAAATCATTATGAAAACCATTAAATCTCTACAAAAACTTAGATTTAAATTTATTTCATATCTGAAATACAAATCAAAGAACTCGTTTCTTACTTTTTAAAATAAAAAGATTGAATCTTTGTATCATATACTTTAAAAGAACTATCTTTATACTTAAACTAGGTTTTAAGGTCCAATAAAACCAAATAAAACTCATTAAAAATCAATTAAAAATAGGGATGAGATTAGAAGAGATGAAACTCGCCTGAAATCTCTGCTGCAAAGATCCAAAAGTACAAACAAACCGTTCTCCATTGCCACACGTCGATGATCTCACCCTCGTGTCGGTATTTTGCTTCACAATGCTCTCAAAATTCACAAGAATTTGATTTAGGGTTTTTGAAGGGAGACGGTGTCTGCTAGGGTTTAGAAATATGATAGAAAAAGATAATTTTCATAAAAAACACAGGTACTTACAGAGGCAAACCCGAAACAAACTCGTTTGACCAGAACCAGGAAAGCTAGTCTGACTTGGAAAATAGTCTTTGGTATTTTAGCTGTAACTCTCCCATCTAACCTCGGAATGAGGTAATTTAAGATGTGTTGGAAAGATATGGAAGATACCTACATTTTTTGTATTTTGATTTTTTTTCAGATTCGAACTGCATCAGTGTGTAATGCACATATACTCTTAACTAGTCGTTTTTCCATATTTGAATTGCATCAGTGTATAATGCATATATACTCTTAATTGGTCTCAAATAAATTACTATCATGCTCCATCATCATTTATTAATATTTATTATAATAAAACTCATTTATCACTATTAATCACATTATTTTCAAATTTTATGGGGTTTTACAATTTTAGTGCTTTTTGATCTTGTTGTCCTTTTTGACTAATACCCTGTGGCTGCTGCTGAGGTCCTCTAGGTCATGTAAATGATCTCTTACCCTTGCCTTTCTTCCCAAACTATCCTGACTTAGAGCTTTCCTCTTACTCTGTGGCTCTATTAACAGTTGATGGTGGTGTAACTGTTGGTGATGCCTCTAAAATAGGCACAACTGGCATGGGAGGTGGTGTTATCGACGGAACTTGATTTGTCATTTTTTTCCTCTGGTGCTGCTAGTCTAACTACTATCGTCGCTATGATATCAATCAAATACTGAGGAGTCTGTTGCGGCTCAGGCTATAGCTCACATTGCCCACCTCGTCCTGACATCTATAATTTCAGGAGGAGAGATTATTAGACACAGTAAAGGAGATCTCAAGCATATATAACATAATATATAACACTAGAAAAATATATCACATAGTTTCACCCAAAATACTTTGTAATCAAAATGGGGTAGTCATAAAAAAAATTCTCGAAATTTTCGATTTACGCGTATTACATCCTCACTCAATCTAGGAACTCCTAGTGGATTCTATACATGAACCCTAGGAAACTCTATCCTACCTCCACAACTTGACACATGAATATCCTAAAGATGCTGGAACTAGAGCTTTGATACCAAATGTGGCAATATTATATAATTCAATTAATCTTAGATAGTTATGAATCTATGATTTAGTTAATATTATATAAAACCCACATGTTAGTTTTACATTTTTTTATTCAAATAAAAAAATCATGATAACAAAGTTATATTGAATTTTTTGGATCTACATAAAACCCTTAAATTTGACCAAAAATGCTAATTTTGTAACAAAACATTAATTTTCCAATTAAAATTCATAAATTTTCATTAAAGTTCCTAAGTTTCAAAGCAAAATCCATATGTTTATCAATATTTTAACAAAAAATTCAATTCTACAAGAAAAGGTTAAAAAATGCAAACAAATTAGGGTTACACGCTAGTATGAAGGGCAGTGATCTAACACCGATAAACAAACGTTAATAGTAGTGGTGAACAAGGACATGCACCAAGAACCTGTGATGTTGATCACCACCTTACATTAGAGGATAATATATATACTAGCTCAGCTAATTAATTAATGTTGCAATTAAAAAAGCATAATCTCATTAATTAATTTGCTCCTTGAATGCATATAGATATTTCAATAATACAACTACTATGTGGTGCCCTTGATTTCACACAAGGTTGTAGTCAAAAAGAACCCAAGAATGTCAAACCTGTCATGCACCCACACTGTGCAACAACACGTTTCATCATCACAATAATATCTCTCTAGTGGAGTCAAATAATAAACAAGTGTAGGTACAAAGCAGATAAAATGAAGATAATAATACAATGAACATGATATAGAGAAGAGACATCCAAAAATAGACATAATCATGCTCCAACTAAATAAAAGAGAGTACAGCTGATAAACTAAAGTAAAAGTGAAATATCTCAATACATAAGAGTCAACTGAAATAGTACTAAGGCAATCAGCCTTTCAAAATGAAATACATCTCTAACATCTGAAATAAATAATAACTACTGTGGAGCACTAAGTAAACTACTAATGATAAATAACTGATGATGAGCTAAACTGAGTCTCCATCTACCTGCGACTTTCTGTACGCTTGACTCGCTGTCATAAAAGAAGAGAAACAACGAGCATCAAAGCGCTAGCAAGATCATCTCCACTGCCCCCAGGGGGAGGGGGTTAGGAGTATATAAAAATACAAGTTAGTACATATAGATATATGAATCATTTATCCTGAACTAAGAGGAAATTGATATTTAAAAATCCACAACACGAGAATGGGTACGTCGAGCAAAATAATCTAAATAAGAAAACCCTCATGTATATACCTCGTATCTCAAATTGTGAATCGCTAAATACCAACTCCAAAACCTATAAATAAAACAATAAATAAAAAGACAATACATTATCAAACCTCATCCAATACAAGTCATGTCAAAATATCTTACACTACCCTCGGGTAGGCTGTGCAATCACAAGAATAATAATCTGATAAGAGGTTCTTATAATATATGACGTGTATGACAACAACAGTCTTATACACTACTCTCAGAGTAAATAACATGAGAGTATGCAAGAAAATTTGTATGATCCTCTAACAGAAAAATTTGTACTATGCTGAGTAAGGCGCTCACAATATCTTGTGGCATCGCCTACGTTACTCAATGAAAATAATGATGCACATATAAATATCTTAAAAGTTGAACTGTAATAAGTTCCTTTGTGCCAAAATGTAAGCGTTGGAGAGTCCTCATTACTAACAAATGAAAATCGAGAGAATCTAATTTTGATCATGAAAATACATTGGAACTAAATGAATGTCGCTTTACATTGTAATTTAATTCATGTTGAGTTTGCTTTTTTCTATTATTCCTCTCAGATCATGTATATACGCCTCTCAACATACACAGTTCCTTTGTTCACATCCTTGCTGAGACTCTGTCCGGAACAAGTTGACCATCAAAGCAATTATTTGGAGTTCCTTTGAAATCATATTTAGCAAGTATTCGAGATAGTAACTTTGACGAAAAGCACAGGACTGGACAGTGATTACAAAATGAGTTTATGACAATGGCCAAAAAGATAAAAATTGAGCTCTGCTTCCCACCTCTTCCTCTCTCTTTTTCCCATCTTGGAATTCAGCCTTAGCTCTTAGCCGGGCCAGAATTGCCTGAAAAAGTAAATTAATTTTGCATTATGTCTAATTTGTTTAGTTGTTTGCACAAACTAAGAGCAGTTAATATGGATTATTATCTAAACCTACCATTTTCCCCCTCTTGTCGTGCTCCCTCAATTGCTCTCTCCTCCGTCTCCCTTCTCACCTATTCAATTTCAGTCTAGGTTGGACCAAAATAAATACATGTAAATAGAGAGAAGTTTCCAACCAAAATTTGAAATCACTATATTATAATCCTAATAGCTTTCTATAAGGCTTTGTTCTAAGTGAGAACACGCAGGTTTCTGTTATTTTGTACCGACGTATCAGCCTTGCTGCCGGGTGATTCCTCTTTACACTCTGTACTCGAATCATCTCCTCCATTGTTATTAACTTGACCTCGCTTTCCAATCCGTGGCATCTTCCGTTGCCTCCGTTGATCATCTTCATATCGGGTTCGGAGGGCTGAGGGAGCCGGGAAAGACCCGAATCCTTATCCTTCTGGAGAAATTTGACTTAGGCTTCTTAACCCCTCATTGTCGGACTCCAGGGATTGGATCTTTGACCGGAGCTCGTTAATGTAGGAGATTGCGTCTCTGAGGAGAGAAGCTTTGTCCATTTTTGAGATATTGGGGATGACTGCTCGCAGGGTGTAGAATCTCTGGTTCAGCTTCTCTCGCTGCTGACGATCTGCTTCGACGTGATTGAAGGGCTCCTCACTCCTTCCCTTTCTCAGTCTCCGTCTCTATCTCTCCCTCACTCCCTTTCTCAGTCTCTATCTCTCCCTTTCTCAGTCCCTGTCTCTAGCTCTCCTTCAGTCTCTATCTCTCCCTCCCTCCCTTTCTCAGTCCCTATCTCTCCCTCCCTCCCACCCCCCTCTCTCCCTCTATCTCTCCACTTTTCTTTCCCACCTCTCTTTCTGTGACGCCCTAAGGTTCACACAAGGCTGCAGTCCAAGGTGAATCCCAGATTATCAAACCTGCCATGCACCAACACCGTGCAACAACATGTTTTACCATCACAACTACCATCTTTCTAGTGGAATCAACAAACAGGTGAATGTACAAAACATGCAAAGAAATTTGAAGTAGTACAATGAATAGAATATGCACAGAAGAAGTATATAAATAATCACCATAAGGGCCGAACTGAAACAAAATAAAATATCTCTGAACTGGAATAACTGTAATATGTCTTATCACAAAAGTCAAATAAAATCTCACTAAGTCACTCAGCCTTTACAAAACAAAAATACAAACTACTCTAATGTCTGAAAACTAAACAACTACTGTGGAGCTATGTAAAAACGACTAATACGATAAAGTAACTGGAGCCTAAGATGTAACTCTATCAACCTGCGACTCTCTGTGCGTTGGACTCGTTGCATGAAAAGGGGGAAAACAACGAGCGTAAAAGCACTAGCGAGATCATCTCCATCGCCCCCAGGGGAAAGGGGTAGGAGTATATAAGAAAATACTGTTAGTACATATAGATATAAAATCATTCATATAACTCTTAGTAAAAATTGGTATTTAGAAACCCACAACACGAGAATTAGTACGTCGAGCGAACTAATCCAAACAAGAAAACCCTCATGTAAATACCATGTCTCAAATTGTGAATCCCTAAATACCAATTTCAATCCTATGAATGAAAACAGTACATAAAAGAAAATACCACAACTCCAAACCTCAACCATAAAGAGCCAATGTCACAATCTTGAACTACCCTCGGGTAGTTGGCATAGTCATAAAGAAATATCATCCAGCTTAAACATCACCCTAGGCCATACAATGTATGTTAAGTATCTGATATGTACCCTACTCTCGGGTAATCTAACATGGGAGCAAACTATAATTGTGTACATATATGTCTTCATGAAATAATGATACTTTTGTAAGGTTCTCATAATATCATGTGGATTCAACATCCTTACTCAATCGTTCTGCGGCAATAGGTATATCTCCCTATTCCAGATGATGCATCCAAATGATCGTACAGCGAAATATAAGCATATCAGCCCAACCCAAAAAAACCTCGATCATCATTGAGTATTGGTACCTTCGAGTATTGGTACCTTCGCGGTCTCATTGCGGGGCAAAACATCCAATACTCCTAGTGTGGTACAGCCGCAGTCTCATTGCGGGAAAAACATCCACACCGTACATCCACAACTGATGAATTATGCATTGTTATGTGTTATACTAACAACTACCAACTTAGATATGTGTTACGCATCTCAACTATGCATATAAACTCAACTAAGAACATAAATTAAGTGTTCGTGCACGTATCTCGATGTACGGATCAATATCTCGTGTTCACAAACACCTCAGGTGTTTAACAGATCATAAACATCATAGAACAATGCAGGTCAATCGAGAAAACCCCTCGATCAAACACAAATTTCACAAAAACATGCATGTGCACTAACAGGCGGCGCGGTCGACCGGCGCCTACGCCGTGGTCGACCGGCCAATGACAGAAACTCTGTTCTGCCAAGTTCAACACAGTTTCGGGTTTTTCGTTTCTAACTCATACAATTCGTTGTAAAGCATGTAAATTATGTTCTGAAAACTTGTTTAACATTATTAGAGTTCATCTAACCACATGAAATAAAATCTAACAATTTAGATATGTTAATTAAACCCTAAACATGCTCACATTCATCAAAACGTTATGAAAACACCAAATCATAGTTTACACTCATGTTTAAAATGTTTTCAGATACAAAATATTCTCAGGAAATTCGTTGGTGATCTTTTATAAACAAAAGATTAAGCCTTTATTCCATATACTATGAAAGAAATTCTCTTTATACACAAAATAGTGGATTAGGCTCATAAAACCAAAACAAAAAAAAAAAACTTATTTAAAATCCTTTAAAACATGGGTAAATGGTTAGGAGAGATGAAACTCACCTGAAACTCTACTGCAAGGATGCTAAATGTGCAACACAACTCAGATTTAGCCACATGCCAACGATCTCGCCCTCACGTTGAAATTTGCTTCACAAGGCACTTGAACTCACAAGAGTTGTATCTAGGGTTTTGAGGGGAGCTGGGAGCTACTAGGGTTTAGAGAGATGAATGAAAGATGTGAAAAGTTCGTGAAAAAGGTAAAAAAATACCCAAAACCTACTCAAACTGGGATTCTGGAAAATCCCACGGCGGTCGTGTTAGATATAGGTGCCCTGCGGGTAATAATTGTATATTGTAACAGGACTTATATGAATATAATATCCTTGTTCAAAATGATAATATGCTATTTTGGTCAGATTTATCTGGTATTTTAATACAGATAAAGTCTTTAGAATGATACTAGACTATCAGACATTTCGGATATGATCGTAATGAAGAGATCTGATTTGTCGCTAACCTATATTCTAAAATATTCCTAGTCGATGAAGTGTTGAAATGGGACATCATCACTTTGGAAAGACTAGTGTATACTCTATTCCTCCTTTGGTAGGATGATGATCCATCTCTTAGATCATTGATGTGAGACATCAAGATATAGTATACAGGTGACTCATTAGTGAATGAGTTGACTGAATGACTCACTGAGAATATCTAGTTGGTAATTATACTTAACTGTCAAATAGAAGTTCTCAAGTGATATAGTACAAAGTAGTCTTTTGACCTAAAACATGAGTGCAATATCTTACATGTCAGTATAGGTGTACTTAGACTTTTACCTAACCACAGTTCTCATTGAGTTGTGCATAACGGTTCTTGCTGGGTGCATCCCGAGATATAAGTAGATATTAAGATGCCAAGATGGGATTCGTCTCTCCCAGTATAAGGGGTTGATGTCATAAGATTGTTTTATATAACTATAACAAAGAAATCCTTGGCCGAGGTAAATAAGATAAACTGAGTGTCAGTTTGATCTGATAGGTTATGAGTTTAATATCAACAAACACTAATCGAGCTATTAGGGTTTGACCGTTTCCCATACCCTAGGCTCGATAGTTTGACATGGTTTGACAAAGAGACCGGACTGTATGGTATTATCACTGAGTAGTCCTGATAAAATTGTGTAAGCATCTTGTAGATATTTATCACAACTTATACCCGGGTAGTCTTCATGTGTAGCTAGCACCTCTGTTGTACTTGTGGATATGATCCACTGCCGAGTCTTAAGTTGGGCCCTATAGTCACACCAAGCGCATATACTTGAATCCTATGAAATACAATTTATAGAGTTAATGCGTATGATTAATACGCATATATGATTTTACCGGATACACATAAACAATTATGTATATCGGTAAAATCGGAATGCTATGTGCTTAGGAAATGAATTCTAGTATTTTTCTCATAAAGTTAACTTTTAGTCAACTAGTTGACTTTTTGGTTAACAGTTGACTTTTGGTCAACTCGTTGACTTTTTGGTCATATGATGACTTATTAGTCAATGATTGAAAAAATATGAAATACCGTATTTATGAAATGACGTATTGATGTGGTATTTTTATTTATAAAATACATACTTCATTGTACCTTGATTAATGAGTCATGAGATGAGTCATTAAGGTGGTATAGTTTGGGAACATGGTTTTAGCACATAGTTTTAATTCTGCATGACTCATGAGATGAGTCATTGCATAACTCTTGAAAGGAATCATTACATTTAGATGACTCATGGCATGACTCATGAGATGAGCCATGACATATGTAGGGTGTAAATTTGATTTCCCGAAAATAGGGAGTTTCGTTTGTATTGATAAGAAAGCTTATTACAAACTAATAATCAAATGTTTACAACAGATTTAGGTGGCTATAGGACGCTTCGCTCGATGCTTGTGTCGAGTCTGCTTCCCTTGGACCGTTTGATCGAGGTTGCTGGAGAGCTTCAGTACGCAGTAGAAGCTCGAGTCGATGGAGTTCGGGTCTGCTTAGTTCGCCGGCGATCGGAGCTCATAACTAGGCAGCGGTGCTGTAATGCAAGGATTATGCGAACAGCTTGGTCTCAACTGTTTTTCTCCAAGTTTTTCGACCTCTCTCAAAGTTTGTTGGAAGAGGCTTTTAAATGGAAGAAGGACAGCTTGACTGCTCCTTGAATTATGGGATGTGACCATACATTGTTCGGAGATATCCTGCTGCCCATTCGTACCACCAGTGGTCATTCGAAGAGCTGTGCTCTGCGTCACGTCACGTAGGAGTGGGAAAGCCCCTCCTCGTATGTGTGACAACGGTTGTCGGATGCTTGCGTGGATCTGACCAACCACCGAGCGCCGGGCTCTTTCCAGGCTGCTTTGACATCTGTCTGCTCACTCGTACTGTGGGCGGCTGTTCGGCGGGCCAGGAGTGTCGTGCCTTCTCTCTTTAGGTCAAGAGAGGCGGGAAAGCATGTTCCTGGCACTCGAGTGGGTTTGGACAGCTCGCCGAATGCTGGCGGATTCATCTCCTGACTCAGACAGCCGAGGTGAGTTGCATTTATGAATGCTCAGGTCGACCCGACACCTGTCCAGTCTTTCGCACTGCGAGCGGCCGCTTGACAGTCTTGGAGTGTTGTGCCCTCTCTCTTTGGGTCGAGATAGGAGGGAAAGCCCATCGCAGCACGTGGGGTAACAGATATCTGGCCATATTGGCGGCCTTGGGGTTTGCGGCGAGTCGATTATTCAGGCGAATCTGTAACCGAGCACGTTTGACGACCATGTGGCTTAGGCAGGCGACTTCTTGTGGGCGAATTTCCTGTAGAAGCTCACAGAGGTATATTTTACCGTCTACAAGACCCCCTTCAAAGTTTTCAGACCTAAACCGGCTTGCTTGTGGTCTGGAATACTTTGAATGAAGAAGCTTTTGGTGAAGTAAGCGCACTTGGTTTCTTTTAGTATTTTTAGCAAACCCTCAGCTATCAACGGGTTTGATGTGCCTTTACCGATTACCGTTTGAATCGGGCTAGCCATACTATTCCCCTCAGTATGATGAGTTGTCGAGTAGTTTCTCTTAGACTCGATGCTAAGATTTCTACTCTCAACCTTAGCCGTTCGAGGCGTGGTTTTAAGCGAGGCCATCTCTTTGGCGTTTTAAAGCTTGGGACAAGTCGTGTTATTCGTCGTTTATCTCCCAGAGCGAATGAGCCATTCAGGCGAAGTTAGGTTTTGGGGGCGAAATTCTGTTCGACTTGCGGATTAGGGTCGAACTTTTCGCAGGCGAAACCTTGCTTTTCGGGCGAAACTCGGTTCGGTGTGGGTGAGCCACGCGTCCGCTAGTGGGCTTCGTGCTTTCCAGCTAAGACGGCGTGGTTCTGTCACGTCGCGCTCTGACGCAAGCTTCGTGCTCCCCGTTTGAATCGTGGCCGTGGTTTTCGAACCCAACTGTCAGATGCAACCGTCGATTTCGGTTCAGGTTTGGGGTTCTTCGACCGACCCGTTTCCCTCCTCGACGTGGCATTTCGAAGTGTCGGGGGGCAATCTGAACCGTTGATTTTGATCGTAGTCACGTTTCTCGTCCGCCAGTATTTCGCTTTTTGAGGGCGATCGTGGCCACGTTGGCAATTCCTCCGTTAAATAGGCCGTTCCCTTTCTTTGAGAGTTACCGTGCTCAAGAATCTTGAAAGTTTTCTAAAGAGAGAGAGTTCCCGCTTAATCCGCTCAATGGCGCCGAAATCCAAGAAGTGTATCGCGAAAGGAGGAGGTCCCGGGCGCTATTCCGCCCGCCTCGCCGCCGGTGCACCCGTCCGCATACCTGAGACACACTTGGGTAAGTCCAGGGGTTCATCTAACGACTTCGCGTAGGTTATAGGTGTCGGGTCGGGCGGATGAGCCTCGTTTATCCCCCTTAGGTTCGACCATCTTTGGTAGCTTCCTTGATTTAGGGCAAAATCCGTCCCTTTTTGGGCGGATTTTGTATTTGCTCATAGAGGACGATTTCTGCCTCTACAGGCGAAATTGACTTTTATTGGGTGGAGGCGAATTCGTTTTTGATAGGCGAGTTCGACCTCTTCTCTGGTAAAAGGGGAGCGTTGTTTTCGCTTTCCGACAAGCGAATTTGCCCATTTTTACTGGATTGGCGGATTCATCCTTAGGGCGGATCTTATCCTGACTCTTGTGTTTTTTCTTGTAGCGACCTTTTCTGACGAAGCCCTTCCGAAGGGCGTGGCCATCGGTCTCGTCGGAGGCACAGGCTATACGGCGCCTCCTCGATTTCCTTCTTTTGGATCCGATGCCCTCGTTCGCTGCTGATAAGCCCTACAGCTTGATGAAGAGGGTTACGGACGGTCATCATTTGACATTACGTGAGTTGATGACCGATGCGACGCTGACAGATGATGCCAGGACGGAGCTGTCGAAGCCTCAGTTCTTCTTCGGCGATGCTATGACCGATCCTTCCGTTCTTCTATTCAAGGAGAGCAGGTGGTTCCGCACAGTGGAAGGGACTCACTATTATCTCCCCAGCATGCCGAGGGGGTTCTCGATCGTCGAGCTGCGGTCTCTCGCGGTTCCCCGAGTGATGAACTGGGATTTGACCCCAACTCAAGACGGGGTCACTTGTGGCGTCTTTACAGGCTCCACGGCTTGGTATGGAGTGGAGAGTTCTTGTAAGCGCGTGACGGGTCTGCGCCCTGGCCTACCGTCCAACGAGCCGCCGGCAGGAGAGACGACGGCACTTCAGAGCTCCTGGGTGGGTATATTCTGCGCCCGGTAGCGACACTTGGTGGTCCAAGATCACTGACCACGTCCTGGCTGAGAATTCTGACCTTGAGAATTCGGAGCTGTATGTGGCCATTCGAGCCACTCGACATGGTTTGAGGATTAATGCTTCTCAGTTCCACAGTATCTTGGAACTGTATTGTGCGGAAAGCGGCACATTCTTCACCCCCAACGGTGAACTTGGCATAACCCACCATGAGATGTATGACGTGTCAGGGCTGCCTCTGGGAGATTTTCCCTACGAAGAGTATATCCCAAGCCAAGAGGAGATCGACCAGCTTTCTGACTGTTCCCCCTTGGTAGTGGAAACTCTGTGGGAGTTGCTCTGCCATTACCACATCTGCCTCAGTACTTTAGGGGCTGCGGATCACAAGGGGAAGAAGAAGAGGACTCCGGGGATCATCCACAAGAATTGGGCTGACTATCTGTTCCGGGGGAACGATGTCAAAGGGCAGCCTGCTCTTCCACTAGGCGAGTGTGACCAGGCTGAGGTGGAAAGGAGGATGGCCGAAGAGGAAGCCACAGTAGTTCTTGAACGTGATGGGGGCGGATTCAAATCCAGAACGGTCCTCCACTCGTTTCACCACCAGGCCAAGTCTCCTATATCTGGGAAGGCCTTGCTTGCAGGGTATCTCATGCATCGGGGGCTTTGCACCCTGACGACCCAATTCTGTCGTGTATCGACTGTCGATGAGGGGGACGGAGAGGTCATCAGGACTCCCAATCCTAGGGTGGGGCTGCCATACACCTACTTGATGGCATGGTTTGTATACCACTGTGAGTGTTTGATGAGCGCCCCCGTGACTCTTCAAGGAGACAGGTTTGTTCCTTTCCTTGAGCGTTTGGAGAGGTGCTCTTGGAAGTGTAGAGACATTCCTGATGCACGGAAGACGCTCTCCCACTTTGTCCACTACAATTTTCGTCGCTTCTTCCCCTACTTCAGCGGAGGAAGATATGGCGAGTCTCTTAGGGATGCGCCGACGGCGGATCATCACACGGCTCTTCCTCGTGGCGCTTTCCGATGGTTGGTAAACATTCGGCCGGGGTATCACATCCTACGCACATGTTCTGTGTGTTACCTCGAGCCGTATATCCCTTGCAGGTTCGCCCGCCAGTTCAGGTATGACCAACTATATGTGGGCAACGCCAATCCCCATCTGCACTTCGAAGGAGGGTTGGTGGATGGAGCTCGGGGATGGTTCTGGACTCATGCTGGCGGTACCCATGCCCGCTTTGAGCTACCCGCGAAGGACCGTGATTTGCATCACACTCTCCTGTACTGCCGGTAGTACCGGGGTGCTACGCTAATCCCGAAGGCTTCTGGTTTTAGGATTTGTGCTTGGCGGAACAGAGGCGTCCCCCCATAAGGCCTCTCCATTCTTCGAGATGGAGGGGTCGCCAAACTGCTAAGGAGTGGCTTCTGGAGGGCCCAGCTGAGGACGTTGAGGGCGGCGACGTGGGTCTAGACGAATCTGAAGTGCCTGAGACCCGAGCTCCCTCTCCTGGTCTTTCGTTGGACCCCCAGAGTGAGCGGGGAGAATCTGAGGAGTTAACCCGGGCGGGCGAGAGGCGGGCGAGAGGCTGGACCCGTGTCCCATTCGGGAAGCATTTTTTTTATTTTTTTTTGTCTGCACTGTTAATTTGGCACTTGAGTTGAACTTGGCGAGTCTCTGACTATTTTGTTTTAGACTTAGTCATTTTAGGCTCTTGTTCTGCCCTCTGTTGCTCACAGCGTGGGATCGGGTTAACTCCGATCTTCGCGTTGTAGCTCAAATGGGATCGAGAGAGAAACACTTGGCTTGCAGCAAAGAACAATCGTTCGCTCATGCGGCCACGACAGACAGGTCGTCTGCCGAACCGCTCTCGACAATTGTCGTCGTCTGGGTAGGCGACGACACAGGTGATAATCGAATCGTTCAGGGATGTAGGAATGTGACGATTGATTGTTGTAGAAGCCGTCGCGTGGTAGACTACTACCCATCAGTTACCCTAAGGGAATGTTAGGATATCTGGAATAGGTCAAATAGTTCAGGGACGTGGGAGTGTGACTATTGACAGAAGTAATAACACGTCGCGTGGTAGGCTATTACTTAGGCTATGTTACTTGTAAGAATAACGGCGCCAATCATCAGAGGTGATCGTTAACCTAATGGGATTTTTATCGCGATTGGAGCAACTGTGGTGACCTACCATTCTTCTGAAGAGGTTTGGTAAGTGGATTTTGTCAGAGGTTTAATGTTAACGTGACAGGGGTTGTCGTGATTGGAACGACTTTGAGGGCCCACCATCCTTTAGAAGAGGATTGGCGGGGGACTGTGGTTCTGGTCCTAACTATTTGAAGGTTTGACCAAGCGGGCGTCTGATGTCGCCCACCTGAGATGCTAATCTTGCCTATTTTGAGTGGTTTGCCAAGACAGGGAGCTTAGCTCAAGAAGTGGGTTTCGCCTAGACTGATAGGCTTGCCTGATATAAATGATTCGCCTGATCTGAGCGATTCGTCTGATCTGAGCGATTCGCCTGATCTGAGCGATTCGCCTGATCTGGGCGATTCGCCTGTACTGAGCGGTTCGCCTGTACTGAGCGGTTTGCTTGTACTGGTACCCTGGCTCAACAAACAGAAGTGCAGGAACAGTTTTACCTCTTATACCAGTTGGAGGGTGTGAGGGCCAGTTTAAACTCATGCACTCGTGGGAGTTTGTGAAGGAGAATTAGGGGTAGTACTTCTTCAGATACTTGTCGTTGATGGGCATCATGATCTTATCGCCGTTCAGCTTGACGAGGCGATAGGCGACGTTCGAGTAGACTGTCTCTACTACGAACGGTACTTCCCATTTGGGCTGGAACTTCCCCTTCTTCTTAGAAGTGAGGATCATTGGTCGGCGAACGGCCAGTACCAGCTCTCCTTCCTTGAAGGCTCGACGTCTGACTTTTTTGTCGAAGTTCTTAGCCATTCGAGCTTGATACAACTCAATGTGTTGTTGAGCTTCCAGCCGTTTGTCGTCCAACGCTTCGAGTTCTGCGAGTCGCAGTTGGTGATTTTCCTCGGCCGTCATCCCTGTTACTAAGGCGACGCGGAGGGATGGAATTTGAATCTCTAATGGCAATACGGCTTCACAGCCGTAAACCAATGAGTAGGGCGTGGTGCCAGTCGGTGTGTGAACCGTCGTGCGATATGCCCACAGGCTCTCGCCTAGCTTTTCGTTCCAATCGTGTTTGCTAGTGGAAGTCAGCTTGGTCAAGATCTTGATAATTGTTTTGTTGAAGGCTTCGGCCAAACCATTCGCTGAAGGGTTGTAGGCCGTGGAAGAGAGGTTCTGTATTCGGAATTTGTCACAAAACCTGGTGAATGCATGGCTAACGAATTGCATGCCATTGTCATGAATAATACGCCGGGGTACGCCGTATCGGTATATGATATGGTGCTTGATGAATTTGATCACGTCATTAGTCTTGACCTCTCTTAAGGGGATGGCTTCGGCCCACTTAGAGAAGTAATCGGTGATCGTGAGGATGAAGCGATGGCCTTTCGTCGATGGTGGGGAAATTGGCCCGACTATGTCCATCCCCCATGCTTCGAAGGGCCAAGACGCCCTCGTCGGATGCAGCCCTCGTCGGATGCAGATCTTCAGGAGGTTGGTGCATGTAGTTGGCGTGGATTTGGCATTCGTAGCAGCGCTTCGCATAAGCGACTGCGTCAGTAACCATCTCAGGCTAAAAGTAGCCTATCCTCCGCAGGCGATCCCAAAGTTTGGGTCCAGGCTGATGAGCCCCGCACGCGCCGTCATGGGCTTCGCGTAGGGCCTCTTGCGCCTCTGCCTTTGAAAGACAGCGAAGCAACAAGCCGTCGTATGACCTCCGATACAGCGTTTTAGTGGTTGAATCGTAGTAGAACCGCGAGGCACGTCGTCGGATAGACTCTCGTTCCTTCGCGTCTTCGGGCAACATGCCGTATAGGACGCAATCGATGATCGGGAGACGCCAGTCTTCCTGATCAGGCTGATCTGGGGTTTGATGGGTGGCGTTCGCCTCTGGGACGTCTTTTAGTCGAAAGAGTTTTCGGCTGGCGACTGTGACTCGTTGGGTCGTTCCCAAAGGCTGGGCTAGGTTAGCTGCCAAGGATGCGAGAGCATCCACATGAGTGTTCCTGGAACGGAGCACGTGCTCGATGCGGAAACTCTCGAGTAATTCCACTAGTCTGATAGCCGCTTCGTGGAGCGGGATGAGATCGTCGTTCCTGACTTCATATTCGACAGTCATTTGCTTAACGATGAGTTGGGAGTCACCTTAAGCCTCCAGATGCTTGATCCCTAACTCTCTGGCCAACTCGAGCCCTATGAGCAACGCGTTGTACTCGGCCATGTTGTTGGTGCACGGTTCCGTCAAGGAAAAGGCCCGGGGTAACACGTGGCCATGCGGAGAGGTGAGGACCACCCCCACTCCTGCAGAAATAGAGCCGCTCGTGACGAAGTCACATTGGCTTCGGGAGGTTCATCTGGCAGATCTTCAAATAGATCGGCCTTCGCCCCCAACGGGTGACTAGTCATGAGATCGCAGATGGCCTGTCCCTTGACTGATTTTTGTGGCATGAAGTGGATGTCGTATTGAGAGAGTAGAAGTGCCCACCTGGCCAGGCGCCAGTTTAATGCCGCAGGTTGTGTCATGAAGACCCGAATGGGGTTCATCCGGGAAATGACATGGATCGTTTGGCCAACCAAGTAGTGCCGCATCTTTTGGATGGCGAACACCAAGGCTAGGCATTCATTCTCGACCATTGGGTATCGCTGTTCGGTACCCTGCAAGGTTCTGCTCAGGTAGTAGATGCCTTGCTCGTGGCCTACATCGTCGTTTTGTGCCAAGAGGGTGCCTAGAGAATGTTCCATGGCCCGTATATATATGAGGAATGGCCTTCCTGAGATTGGCGCCGCAAGGACAGGCGGGTTTGAGAGATAAGCCTTGATCTCTTCAAAGGCCTTTTGGCATGGCTCGTCCCAGATGAAGGAAGTACCTTTCTTCATCAGCTTAGAGAATGGTTGACATTTACCCGAGAGATTTGAGATGAATCTTCGAATGTAAGCCAGTCGTCCCTGAAGGCCTCTTAGTTCTTTAATATTTCGGGGAGGTTGAAGCTCTTGAATAGCTCGCACCTTGTCTGGATCGATCCGGATTCCTTTTGTCGTGACGACGAAACCGAGGAATTTACCGCTAGACATCCCCAAAAATGACTTAGTAGGATTCATCTTGAGTTGATGAGTCCTCATGAGTTCGAACATCACCTTCAAGTCTTGGAGGTGGTCCTCCTTACGGCGACTCTTCACGACCAGGTCGTCGACGTAGCATTCGACTGTCTTTCGCAGATGATCTCGAAAGATCATGCTCATGGCGCGCTGGTAGGTTGCTCCAGCGTTCTTGAGTCCAAAAGGCATAACAGTGTAGCAGTACACCCCCATGGGAGTTCTGAATGAAGTGTGCTTCTCGTCCTCGGGGTGCATTTTGATTTGATTGTACCCCGAGAAACCATCCATGAAGGACATCCTCTCGAATCCGCACGTGTTGTCAATGATGACATCCATGATGGGCAGAGGAAATTCGTCCTTAGGGCACGCAGCGTTGAGGTTCCTAAAGTCGATGAAGATGCGGATCTTACCGTTTTTCTTCAAGACCGGAACAATATTCACCACCCAGTCGGGGTGTTGCTCCTCCCTGATGAAACTAGACTCAATCAGTTTCTTCACTTCTGCTTCGATCGCTTCCATGATCTGAGGGCGAAACCGCCTCTGCTGTTGTTTGATTGGTTTAGCATCAGGGCTGATGTTGAGGCGATGCATGGCGACCCGCGGATCCAGGCCGGGCATATCCTCGTAATTCCATGCGAAGACGTTAATGTATTCCCATATGAGGGCGATGAGGTCCTCTTTTTCCTGAGAAGGCAGACTGCCGCTGATGAATATGGGTTTGGGATTCGCCTCAGTGCCCATGTTCACCTGGAGGACTTCGTCTTTGGTTGGCGGTTCGCGTTGTTCAAAGCAACTGTTCCACTGGACGTTAACATGGCGATCCCATGTCTCGTCATAGAGTGGAAGTTGCCCGTCCTCCGCCATTTCGGCGGGGTCTATCGTAGCCATGTTGACCGTAAGGCTATCGAACAGATCCCTCACGCTGACGTCCGAGTCCCAAGCCGAAGTTGCTGACGATTGATCCCCCGAACATGCATAGTCGGAATCCTCGTTGACATAACAGCACAAATCCGATGAGGAGGAGGAGTAGCCTAAGCCTCTCCTAGTCCTGTTGAAGTAGTTTGAGGGTTTCCCTTTAGGGAAGGATCACTGTAGAGTGTCGACCATAGGTTATTAGGTGCATCATCCTCAGATGTGGAGCAAGACGACAAATAAGCAAAGTCGGATTTCTTATTTATGATAATTTCTTCCGCCTGAACAGCGTTGGTTACATGGTGACTCTCGTAACCGATTACAATTGACTCGAAGTCATTCAGAATTAAGTTGTCACCGTACTTAGGCTCGCTGTCCGCCTCGTTGCCACTCTCCAGTTCTTCTGCTGGTGGCTCGTCGGGGTCCTGGTACAGCAGAGAGTCCGCGAAGTAGTTTTCAACGCCTTTAAAGGGCTGCTTGTCGGCCACTACTGTCTTTACTCGCTCGTAGTCGTCCACGTACTTCAAGCACTGGTGCAGTGTGGACGGAACTATTCGGTTGCCATGAATCCACGGACGTCCCAAGAGCATGTTGTAGGAGGGTTCGACGTCGATGACGTAGCACGTCACCTTCGTCTTCATGTCGCCTATCCGACACTTCAGGCGGATTTTGCCGAGTGGCCGAGTCCCCGTGGCGTTAAAGCCGAAGATGGTAGTCGTAGTCGAGGCTAGGCGCTTTGACGGTATCCCTAAGTGTTTGATTAACTTCAGGGGCACGATGCTCAGCCTGTTCTGCCTCTGTTTCTTTCGAGAAATGGGTAGAGAACGCCTCTGAGTCGGCCAACATTTCTTGTAGGGCCTCCCGGGTAGATCTGGATAATCGGAGGAGGTCGTACATAGTGATTCGTGCGGGGATGCTTTTCAGTTGCGCGAGCACGTTGAACCAGAAAGGCTGGCGGCTTGAGCTTGGTCCGTCTGGATTGGGAGGGGTTACCGCGGCTAGCCTCACGGGGGGTCCTGTCGGGTTCTCCGCCCTCGCGGGGTATTCTTTCGCGAATTCTTTCCCTGCTCTCGTGGCGAAGACGTTGGTGTCCTCTTCAGAGTCTGTCAGGGCAGCCATCGCCATGTTATCTCTATCCAGGATGGCGGAGACAACGTTGTAGTGTTTTCCCTTAGCCTCCTTGGAAGGCTGTGCAGTCCATTGCTCATCATTGAGGAGGTCCGGATGGACCCACATCACCTGCCCCGATGGCAGAGTCTGTGGGACCAAACCCTTTCCCCGTTGGTTGTGAGGATCGTCATTAGTGATTTTCAAGACTGCCTTGGGGATAGGAACTACCCCCGCTGGAGCTTGAACCTCCGGGAGATCTGTCCCAAAGCTCAAAGTGATCATGTTCGCAGTCACTTGCTTTTGGACTTTCTCTTTCTTCAAAACCCCCGCGTCGTAGAGGGCCTGAAGCTTGTCCTTGAGGACGTAGCACTTGGTCGTGTGATGGCCAAGGAATCTGTGATAGACGCAGTAACTTGGGTCACCGGTTTTGTTCGCCTCCTCAGGCTTCGCGGTTTCGGGCAACTTAATTCGACCACTCTTGAGTAGAGTGTCGAAGGTCGCCACTACCTGGTCTTCTTTGAAGTCGTATTGCCGCGGGGGGCATTGTTCAAATTGCCTGGGTTTCGGCTTTTGAGCAGCCTTTGGTGCCGGGGCGGAGTCGACTGCCATGATCTCTTTTCCCCTCGACCGAGGAGGATTCTTTGGCGCAGCTGGCTCTGCTGCTCCCTTCTTGGACTACGGCTCCTCGGCCTCCAGCCTCTTGATCATGTTTTCGACTTGCTCGCCTTGGCGAACAAGCTCCTTCCAAGTCCGAGTCTCTACTGCCCCTATCTTAGATAAGATATGGATCGACAGATTGTTGCGGCACATCTCAATCAGTGTCGACTCGGAAACTTGGTCCCGACAGTGGACTGATCGATTCCGAAATCTCTTCACGAAGTCATTGACCGACTCCGACTTCCGCTGCTTCTCAGCAAGGAGAGTGGCCATTGACACTTCAGTGTCGTCATCGAAGAAGCAGGCGAGGAAGAGTTTTTCAACATCGGCCCATGCCTTGATAGAGCCGGGTTCCCGTTTGCGGAACCATTCAAAGGCCACCCCCTTGAGGGTACCTATGAATAGTCGAGTGAGAATGGCATCATTCCCTGTAAGGAACCCAGTCTGCGCCGTGAAGTAGTAGATGTGCTGCGAGGGCGATCCCTTGCCATCAAACTGTACCAAGCTGATTGGCTTGAACTCACCGGGTATGGGACCGTGTCCCATTCGATAGGGTAAGGACGTACCACCCCTAGCTTGTTCATGTTTTGCTGAAGCTTCAGCGCGTTGAGCTGGTCCTGGAACTCGTCAAATCTCTTGTCGCGGATGCTACCCCCAGTATGCGACGTTCCTATCGACGTTTTGGAGGAGTAATCGGAATGCGGATTGTCCTCCGTCTCAGTCGCTGGACGGTGAGGAGGTACCCACTCCTTGTCCCTAGTCTGCCGAGGTAAGGGACACTGGGTCCTTTTCTTCTTCTTCTTCTTGTTCAGCAGTTGCTCCATCATCTCTGGGTCCTTTTCTTCTTCTTTTTCTTGTTCAGCAGTTGCTCCATCATCTCTCTCAGAGAGTCGATGGTCGTCTGCTGTTCCTCCAGCCTTTGAGCCATTGTCTGCTCGGGGTTGAGTTCAGTCATGTGCACTCTCGCCAGCGCGTCTTGACTTGAGCGCGAGGTCTGAGACGTGGCTGCCGCCGAATGAACCTCGTCTTCACCGCAGGAGGGAGGTACCAGGATGGAGTAATCAAACCCAATACTTACTCCCCTGCGACTACGTGTTCGCTGGTATATGTCGTCCTGCCGGCGTTGAGCGAACCGAGTGTTAGGTCTTAGGACAGAGTCCGAGTCTGGCGAGTCGGAGAGCACCGCCTTCCCCTTATCCGTCATGTTAACTGTGGCAGATGAGAGCTCTAGGTCGTCGATAGCGTGTCCTTTTTGGTGACGACGCCTTCGACGGGAGGGCCTTGGTCGAGAGGACTGTTGAGAAAGTCTCTCAAATACCGAAGGTTTCGCCGTTCTAACGCATTGGCAGTCAGCGAGGACCGTGTGGATGAGTCTCTCGCAGTGGCACTGAGGATTCGCCTCATGTATAGTGTGTTTACGAGTTAAGTATTCCCTAAGGTCTTCCGTGGGCGGTTGGTGACAACCCCCAGCCTCGGAAGGGTCGCTCGGGTGAGTGTACGAGAGATTTTTGGACGTGCTCTCGGGTGCACGCTGGGTGAAATGGTTTGGTGCTGGAGTTGGACGATCTCTCCTTGACCGGCGGGTTTTCGCGTTTGGGCGAACTCCAGTACGTAGGCGGGTCTCAACCCTTCGTTTGGACGAGTGGGTTTGCAAGGCGTCGCCTATTTCCTTGCCTTTACGTTTATCCGCCAAAGAGTTATGGCGAGGCTCGCCAGCCTTCAAGGATTCGCCTACTTGGGCAGGCTCGCTCGCTCGGTGTGGTTTATTCGCATCAGGGATGTGACCTGAGAAGCGAAGTTCTCCTGAGCGGGTGGCTCTGTCTTCCTCGGTCGGCGCTCCTGATTTGGAGGGCCTTCCGACGTCAGGCAGTTTGCCTTCTCGTCTAGCGTTTCTCGGGCATGTACGATGATTCGGGCCATTGTGAGAAACGGAGGTTTGGACCTCCTGTCTGACGAGCGTTTGCCGTCGCTGTTGGCTATCTCTCCCAGCGAGGAGAGCATCACCGTGGGCTGTGGCAGTGCAGTTCGCGCCGGAGTGAACCGGCGTCTCCTTTGGGACAGGCGTCTGCGGGGATCGCTTGACGATCCATTTGGCAGACCCTTACCCCTTGCACTCGATCTCCGGATTGGCCTTGATCGATTGCGAGGGAGCGGGTTCCCACGATGAGACTCGGGTGGAATCCTCAGGCGCGGAGGCTTTGACCGTTTGAGGTCGACCTCGGCGCACAACTCTGTGGCGTTTGCAGGAAGCATCGCCCCCAGAGGAAGAAGAAGACAAGTACTCTTCGTACTTGGTCTGGTCGAACTCAATCTCCAGGGACTCTACGGTCGTCCCAACAGCAACTTCATCAAATTGAGCCACCACCATTTCGTTCGATGAAACAGCTTCTCCCACTGTGGTCGCCATCTTCTGTAGGGTGTAAATTTGATTTTCCGAAAACAGGGAGTTTCGTTTGTATTGATAAGAAAGCTTATTGCAAACTATTAATCAAATATTTACAACAGAAGCAGAGGGAATGCCCTCTTTGTTTAGTGTGGGGACTTTAGGTGGCTATAGGACGCTTCGCTCGATGCTTGTGTCGAGTCTGCTTCCCTTGGACCGTTCGATCGAGGTTGCTGGAGAGCTTCAGTACGCAGTAGAAGCTCGAGTCGATGGAGTTCGGGTCTGCTTAGTTCGCCGGCGATCGGAGCTCAGAACTAGGCAACGGTGCTGTAATGCAAGGATTATGCGAACAGCTTGGTCTCAACTATTTTTCTCTAAGTTTTTCGACCTCTCTCAAAGTTTGCTGGAAGAGGCTTTTAAATGGAAGAAGGACAGCTTGACTGCTCCTTGAATTATGGGATGTGACCATACATTGTTCGGAGATATCCTGCTGCCCATTCGTACCACCAGTGATCATTCGAAGAGCTGTGCTCTGCGTCACGTCACGTAGGAGTGGGAAAGCCCCTCCTCGTATGTGTGACAACGGCTGTCGGATGCTTGCGTGGATCTGACCAACCACCGAGCGCCGGCGGCTCTTGCCCATTGCTTGGACAACTGAGGTGAGTCGCATTTATGAGAGTGCAGGCTGCTTTGACATCTGTCTGCTCACTCGTACTGTGGGCGGCTGTTCGGCGGGCCTGGAGTGCCGTGTCTTCTCTCTTCAGGTCAAGAGAGGCGGGAAAGCATGTTCCTGGCACTCGAGTGGGTTTGGACAGCTCACCGAATGCTGGCGGATTCATCTCCTGACTCAGACAGCCGATGTGAGTTGCATTTATGAATGCTCAGGTCGACTCGACATCTGTCCAGTCCTTCGCACTGCGAGCGGCCACTTGACAGTCTTGGAGTGTTGTGCCCTCTCTCTTTGGGTTGAGATAGGAGGGAAAGCCCATCGCAGCACGTGGGGTAACAGATATCTGGCCATATTGGCGGCCTTAGGGTTTGCGGGCGGATTCGGCTTTGGACTCGGGCAGGCGAGTTGGTCATTCGGGTGAGTTTCTTGCAAGCTCACAGAGGTATATTTTACCGTCTACAACATATCTCACTCTATATATATGAGCTCTCTCTCTCTTATGAAAAAGTTAATGAAAAATTGGCTAAGTGGTTTTTTCCATAAGAGAATAAAAAAGAGAGCGCTACCTCTTACTAAACTCTAGCAATCTTAGAGTAAGAGGAAGTAGTAGGAATTTAAAGTACCCCGGGGTGGATATCTTGCATTGTGTCTCAAGAAGACTCCGATTTTATCAAGATCACTTGAAGACTTGGAGATCCACTACAATGAGGTTTACAACAACAAGGAGCAAGAGCTAGGGGTTGTTCGATCTTTCACCGAATCACGCTTCAAAAATATGACTTTCTAATTCTTGTATGCTCTCTTTAATACAGGGATCATGTTAGATTTAATTAGGATGGTCCTAGCTTGTTTTTCATGCTCTCTACATGATTAGTATTATTATACATACAATATTCCGTTGCGTATTTTGCATGTATTTAGCACGAATTACCAACAGGTCGACCGCGCATAAGTCGGCGGTCGACCGGCCAGAAGCCTTCCTATATGTGCATGTTTTGTGCATGATCATGATTTGAACTTGTTTCTCACACATAAATGTACTTATTTGATCTCAAATCACTTGTTATCATACTCATTCACCATATAATAATATTTATCATGATAAAACTAACTTATCATAATTAATCACATATTATCTTAATTTTTATGGGGTTTTACACTTTCCCTCTGCACTCTCTTTCCCCCCTCCCTACCCACCATTCCTCCCTCCCTGCCTAAGGATTACCACATTGAATATTATCAACCTATATCACCCGCATACTCAGCCTGCTCACATTACCGATCATCCTCGTCCCTAGTCCAATATATCACCGTGACAGTCATTTTGTCGGGATTTTTCTGGGCTGGGGTGTTCTTGATGATCAAGTGCATGAAGGATAGGATACACAACCGCCAGGATACTCCCCATCAAGAGACTCCCTACTTCCCACACAACCCTCCCCGCCCTCCGCTCAATCCTCTTTTTGTGTGGGCTGCAGAGCGCTTCTCCACTTTCACACATCCCATGCCTAGGCACAACCCCAACACCGAGTGCCTAGTGTGCACAAACCCTTTTGAAGAGGGGGTGCAGGTGACATTGCTTTTGTTATGCAAGCGCTACATGCACAGCGAGTGCTTGGCAGGGATGCTAGCTGCATATCGACGATGTGTCATGTGTAGATCAGAGATGGATCTAAAGGATGGCCTGCACCAGGTTGAGTCAATAGTTTAACCTCTAGTAGGTACAACTTAATGTTTGTTCTCTTAATTATTTAAGATAGGTGAAATATAAGACAATGATTGTTAAGACCCTTGATTATTCTATCGCATACTGTCATTGGTAGCAGTGGCAACGCCAGGACCCATAAGGTAGTAGGGGTAGTATATTATAAATAAAATAAACTAAAATAAAATAAAATAAAACATTTATTTCACCTAAAATAAAATAAAATAAACTAAAATGAATTCTATAAATCATAATTATATACAATTAGCAGAGAAAAATAACATGTATCACCTACTATTGAATTGAAACATTTGATCTTAACTTTAATAAACATTAATTCCACTTATAGACTTTCCATGTAACACTGATTTAAAATCCAACCATTGTCCCTTGAAGAGTTGAA
This sequence comes from Asparagus officinalis, assembly GCF_001876935.1. Taxonomy (NCBI): domain Eukaryota; kingdom Viridiplantae; phylum Streptophyta; class Magnoliopsida; order Asparagales; family Asparagaceae; genus Asparagus; species Asparagus officinalis. The sequence continues at coordinate 52,695,032 of NC_033796.1, forward strand.
ATCAAAATTTAAACATGATACAAATTTAAACAAGGCATAAAAACTAAAACTGTTGACTTTTGGTCAACTCGTTGACTTTTTGGTCATATGATGACTTATTAGTCAATGATTGAAAAAATATGAAATACCGTATTTATGAAATGTCGTATTGATGTGGTATTTTTATTTATAAAATACATACTTCATTGTACCTTGATTAATGAGTCATGAGATGAGTCATTAAGGTGGTATAGTTTGGGAACATAGTTTTAGCACATAGTTTTAATTCTGCATGACTCATGAGATGAGTCATTGCATAACTCTTGAAAGGAATCATTACATTTAGATGACTCATGGCATGACTCATGAGATGAGCCATGACATATCTCACTCTATATATATGAGCTCTCTCTCTCTTATGAAAAAGTTAATGAAAAATTGGCTAAGTGGTTTTTTCCATAAGAGAATAAAAAAGAGAGCGCTACCTCTTACTAAACTCTAGCAATCTTAGAGTAAGAGGAAGTAGTAGGATTTTAAAGTACCCCGGGGTGGATATCTTGCATTGTGTCTCAAGAAGACTCCGATTTTATCAAGATCACTTGAAGACTTGGAGATCCACTACAATGAGGTTTACAACAACAAGGAGCAAGAGCTAGGGGTTGTTCGATCTTTCACCGAATCACGCTTCAAAAATATGACTTTCTAATTCTTGTATGCTCTCTTTAATACAGGGATCATGTTAGATTTAATTAGGATGGTCCTAGCTTGTTTTTCATGCTCTCTACATGATTAGTATTATTATACATACAATCTTCCGTTGCGTATTTTGCATGTATTTAGCACGAATTACCAACAGGTCGACCGTGCATAAGTCGGCGGTCGACCGGCCAGAAGCCTTCCTGTATGTGCATGATCATGATTTGAACTTGTTTCTCACACATAAATGTACTTATTTGATCTCAAATCACTTGTTATCATACTCATTCACCATATAATAATATTTATCATGATAAAACTAACTTATCATAATTAATCACATATTATCTTAATTTTTACGGGGTTTTACACTTTCCCTCTGCACTCTCTTTCCCCCCTCCCTACCCACCATTCCTCCCTCCCTGCCTAAGGATTGCCACATTGAATATTATCAACCTATATCACCCGCATACTCAGCCTGCTCACATTACCGATCATCCTCGTCCCTAGTCCAATATATCACCGTGACAGTCATTTTGTCGGGATTTTTCTGGGCTGGGGTGTTCTTGATGATCAAGTGCATGAAGGATAGGATACACAACCGCCAGGATACTCCCCATCAAGAGACTCCCTACTTCCCACACAACCCTCCCCGCCCTCCGCTCAATCCTCTTTTTGTGTGGGCTGCAGAGCGCTTCTCCACTTTCACACATCCCATGCCTAGGCACAACCCCAACACCGAGTGCCTAGTGTGCACAAACCCTTTTGAAGAGGGGGTGCAGGTGACATTGCTTTTGTTATGCAAGCGCTACATGCACAGCGAGTGCTTGGCAGGGATGCTAGCTGCATATCGACGATGTGTCATGTGTAGATCAGAGATGGATCTAAAGGATGGCTTGCACCAGGTTGAGCCAATAGCTTAACCTCTAGTAGGTACAACTTAATGTTTGTTCTCTTAATTATTTAAGATAGGTGAAATATAAGACAATGATTGTTAAGACCCTTGATTATTCTATCGCATACTGTCATTGGTAGCAGTGGCAACGCCAGGACCCATAAGGTAGTAGGGGTAGTATATTATAAATAAAATAAACTAAAATAAAATAAAATAAAACATTTATTTCACCTAAAATAAAATAAAATAAACTAAAATGAATTCTATAAATCATAATTATATACAATTAGCAGAGAAAAATAACATGTATCACCTACTATTGAATTGAAACATTTGATCTTAACTTTAATAAACATTAATTCCACTTATAGACTTTCCATGTAACACTGATTTAAAATCCAACCATTGTCCCTTGAAGAGTTGAAATCAAAATTTAAACATGATACAAATTTAAACAAGGCATAAAAACTAAAACTGTTGACTTTTGGTCAACTCGTTGACTTTTTGGTCATATGATGACTTATTAGGTATTTATGAAACACCGTAATGATATGGTATTTTTATTTATAAAATACATACTTCATTGTACCTTGATTAATGAGTCATGAGATGAGTCATTAAGGTGGTATAGTTTGGGAACATGGTTTTAGCACATAGTTTTAATTCTGCATGACTCATGAGATGAGTCATTGCATAACTCTTGAAAGGAATCATTACATTTAGATGACTCATGGCATGACTCATGAGATGAGCCATGACATATCTCACTCTATATATATGAGCTCTCTCTCTCTTACGAAAAAGTTAATGAAAAATTGGCTTAAGTGGTTTTTTCCATAAGAGAATAAAAAAGAGAGCGCTACCTCTTACTAAACTCTAGCAATCTTAGAGTAAGAGGAAGTAGTAGGATTTTAAAGTACCCCGGGGTGGATATCTTGCATTGTGTCTCAAGAAGACTCCGATTTTATCAAGATCACTTGAAGACTTGGAGATCCACTACAATGAGGTTTACAACAACAAGGAGCAAGAGCTAGGGGTTGTTCGATCTTTCACCGAATCACGCTTTAAAAATATGACTTTCTAATTCTTGTATGCTCTCTTTAATACAGGGATCATGTTAGATTTAATTAGGATGGTCCTAGCTTGTTTTTCATGCTCTCTACATGATTAGTATTATTATACATACAATCTTCCGTTGCGTATTTTGCATGTATTTAGCACGAATTACCAACAGGTCGACCGTGCATAAGTCGGCGGTCGACCGGCCAGAAGCCTTCCTGTATGTGCATGATCATGATTTGAACTTGTTTCTCACACATAAATGTACTTATTTGATCTCAAATCACTTGTTATCATACTCATTCACCATATAATAATATTTATCATGATAAAACTAACTTATCATAATTAATCACATATTATCTTAATTTTTATGGGGTTTTACACTTTCCCTCTGCACTCTCTTTCCCCCCTCCCTACCCACCATTCCTCCCTCCCTGCCTAAAGATTGCCACATTGAATATTATCAACCTATATCACCCGCATACTCAGCCTGCTCACATTACCGATCATCCTCGTCCCTAGTCCAATATATCACCCTGACAGTCATTTTGTCGGGATTTTTCTGGGCTGGGGTGTTCTTGATGATCAAGTGCATGAAGGATAGGATACACAACCGCCAGGATACTCCCCATCAAGAGACTCCCTACTGCCCACACAACCCTCCCCGCCCTCCGCTCAATCCTCTTTTTGTGTGGGCTGCAGAGCGCTTCTCCACTTTCACACATCCCATGCCTAGGCACAACCCCAACACCGAGTGCCTAGTGTGCACAAACCCTTTTGAAGAGGGGGTGCAGGTGACATTGCTTTTGTTATGCAAGCGCTACATGCACAGCGAGTGCTTGGCAGGGATGCTAGTTGCATATCGACGATGTGTCATGTGTAGATCAGAGATGGATCTAAAGGATGGCTTGCACCAGGTTGAGCCAATAGCTTAACCTCTAGTAGGTACAACTTAATGTTTGTTCTCTTAATTATTTAAGATAGGTGAAATATAAGACAATGATTGTTAAGACCCTTGATTATTCTATCGCATACTGTCATTGGTAGCAGTGGCAACGCCAGGACCCATAAGGTAGTAGGGGTCTTGATTATTCTATCGCATACTGTCATTGGTAGCAGTGGCAACGCCAGGACCCATAAGGTAGTAGGGGTAGTATATTATAAATAAAATAAACTAAAATAAAATAAAATAAAACATTTATTTCACCTAAAATAAAATAAAATAAATTATAATGAATTCTATAAATCATAATTATATACAATTAGCAGAGAAAAATAACATGTATCACCTACTATTGAATTGAAACATTTGATCTTAACTTTAATAAACATTAATTCCACTTATAGACTTTCCATGTAACACTGATTTGAAATCCAACCATTGTCCCTTGAAGAGTTGAAATCAAAATTTAAACATGATACAAATTTAGACACGGCATAAAAACTAAAAACCTGTTGACTTTTGGTCACCATCGTTGACTTTTTGGTCATATGATGACTTATTAATCATGATTGAAAAAAATATGAAATACCGTAATTTATGAATGCCGTATTGATGTAGGTAATTTTTATTTATAAAAATACATACTGTCATTGTACTTGATTAATGATCATGAGATGAGTCATTAAGGTGTATTAGTTTGGGAACATAGTTTTAGCAACATAGTTTTAAAATTCTGCATGACATCATGAGATGAGTCATGGCATAACTCTTGAATGAATCATTACATTTAGATTGACTCATGGTATGACTCATGAGATGAGGGCCATGACATATCTACACTCTATAAATGAGGCTCTCTCTCTCCTATGAAAGTTAATGAGAAATGGCTAAGTGGTTTTTTCCATAAAGAGAATAAAAAAGAGAGCGGCTAATCGGGTACCGCTCTACTAAACTCTAAAAAAGAAATCTTAGATAAGAGGAAGTAGTAGGATTTTAAAGTAGGCCCTCAGGGGGTGGATCATCTTTGGCATTGTGTCTCAAAAGACCCGATTTTATCATGATCACTTGAAGACTTGGAGATCCACTACAATGAGGTTTACAACAATCAAGGAGGCAAGAGCTAATGGGGTTGTTCGATCTTTCACAGCGAATCACGCTATACAAAAATATGACTTTCCTAATTCTTGTATGCTTCTACTTTAAATACACGAGGATCAGTTAGATATTAATTAGGATGTCCTAAGCTTGTTTTTCATGCTCTCACTACATGATTAGTATTTATTATAGCATACCACTTAACCGTTGCGTATTTTGCATGTATTAGCACGAATTACGCAAAACAGGTCGAACCGCCGCATAAGTCGGCGTCGACCGGCCAGAAGCCTCCTGTATGTGCATGTTTGTGCATGATAAGATTTGAACTTGTTTCTCTACCACAACATAAATGTACTTATTTGATCTCAAATCACTTTGTTATCATACCATTCACGCATAATAATAATATTTATCAAATGATAAAACTAACTTTATCATAATTAATCACATATTATCTTAAATTTTACGGGGTTTTACACTTTCCCTACATGCACCTCTTTCCCCCCTCCCTACCCACCATTCCATCCTCCCTGCCTCACAAAAGGATTGGCACATTAACTATTTATCAACCTATATCACCCGCATACTCAAGCATGCTCACCGATTACCGATCATATAGACCTCGTCCCTAGTCCAAGATATACCGCTGACAGTCATTTTGTCCGGGAATTTATTTCTGGGCTTGGGGTGTTCTTCAGATGATCAAGTGGGCATGAAGGATATGGATACACAACAGCGCCAAGGATACTCCCACATCAAGAGACCTGCCTTACTGCCAGCCACACACCCTCCCCGCCCTCCCGCTGCCAATTCCTCTTTTGTGTTGGGCTCAGAGCGGCTTCTTCCACTTTCCCACAGACATCCATGCCTAGGCAACAACACCAAACCAGAGTGCCTAGTGTCACAAACCATTTTGAAAGGGGGTGCAAGGTGACATTGCTATTTGTTAATAGCAAAGCGCTACATGCACAGCGATGCTCTGGAGCAGGGATCTAGCTGCATATCGACGATGTGTCATGTGTAGATCAGAGATTGATCTAAAGGATGGCCCTGCACCAGGTTTGAGCCAATAGTTTACGACCTCTAGTAGGTACAACTAATGTTTGTCTCAGTTAATTATTTAAGATAGGTGAAATAATAAGACAATGATTGTTAAGAACCCGTATGATTATTCTATCGCATACTGTCATTGACAGTGGCAACGCAGGACGCCATAAGGTAAGAAGGGGTAGTATCTTATAAATAAAATAAACTAAAATAAAATAAAATAAAATCATTTATTTCACCTAAAATAAAATAAAAACTAAAATGAATTCTATAAATATGAATTATAAAAAAATACCATTAGCAGAGAAAAATAAAATGTATCACCTACTATTGAATTGAAACATTTGATCTTAACTTTAATAAACATTAATTCCACTTATACGAAGCCTTCCCATGTAACACTGATTTAAAAATCCAACCATTGTCGCGCTTGAAGAGGTTGAAACTCAAAATTTAAACATGATACAAAATTTTAAACAAGGGCCATAAAAACTAAAACGTTGACTTTTTGGTCGAAAAAAAAAAAAACGTCGTTGACTTTTGGTCATATGATGGAACTTATTAGTCAATAATGATTGAAAAATAATGATATACCGTATTGTAGAAATGTCGTATTGAATGTGGTATTTTTTATTTATAAAATACATACTTCATTGTAACCTTGATTAATGAGTCATGAATGAGTTCATTAAGGTGGTATTAGTTGGGAAGCATGTTTTAAAAGCACAATAGTTTAAATTCTGGCATGACTCAATGAGTGAGTCATTGGCATAACTCTTGAAAAAGGATCATTACATTTAGATGACTCATGGCATGACTCATGAGATAGCCTGACATAATCTCACTCTATATATATGAAGCTACTCTCTCTCTTAACGAAAAAGTTAATGAAAATTGGCTATAAGTGTTTTTCCATAAGAGAATAAAAAGAAGAGCGCTACCCTCTTACTAAACTCTAGCAATCTTAGAGTAAGAGGCAGTAGTAGGATTTTAAACGTACGCCAACCGGGTGATATCTTGCAATTGTGTCTACAAGAAGACTCCGATTTAATCACAGATCACTTGAAAAGACTTGGAGATCCACGTACAATGAGGTTTACATCCAACAAGGAGCAATGAGCTAGGGATATGTTCCGATCTTGTCAACGCGAAATCACGCTTTAAAAAATATGACTTTCTAATTCTTGTATGCCTCTCTTAATACAGGGATCATTAGATTTAATAGGATGGCCCTAGCTTGTTTTTGCATCGCTCTCAGCATGATTAGTATTAATTATACATACAATATCCGTTGCGTATTTGCATGTATTTAGCAGCGAATTACCAATCAGTCGACCCGTGCATAAAGCTCGGCCGGTCGACCGTCCAGAAGGCCTTCCTGTATGTGCATGATCAGATTTGAACTTCGTTTCTGCCACATAAATGTACTTATTTTGATCCTCTAAAATCACTTGTTATCATATTCTCATTCAACCACATATAATAATATTTATCATGAATTAATAACAACTTATCATAATTAATCACATTATTATCTTAATTTTTATGGGGTTTTACACTTTCCCTCCTGTGCACTCTGCTTACCCTCCCTATCCCACCATTCCTCACCATCCCTTTGCCTAAAAGATTCCACATTGAATATTAATCCAACCTATATCAACACTCCGATAGCTCAGCCTCAGCCGCTACAGCATTACGCGATCAATCACTCGTACCTAGTCCAATATATCACCCTGAAGTCATGTTGTCGGGATTTTTCTGGCTGGGGTGTTCTTGATGATCAAGTGCATGAAGATAGGATAATCAACCGCCAGGATACTCCCCATCAAAAGAGAACCTCCCTACTTTCAACAGCAACCCTCCCCGCCCTCCGCTCATCCTCTTTTTGTGTGGGGCTGCAGAGCGCTTCTCCACTTTAACACATCCCATGCCTAGGCAGCAACCCCAACACCGAGTTGCCTATGTGGCACAAACGCCTTTTGAAGAGGGGGTGCAGGGTGACATTTGGCTTTGTTATGCAAGCGCTTACATGCACAAGCGAAGTGCTGGGCAGGGAATGCCTAGTTTGCATATCGACGATGTGCATGTGTAGATCACAAGGAGATGGATCTAAAGATGGCTTGCAACCAGGTTGAGCCTAAATAGCTTAACCTATAGTAGGTACAACTAATGTTTGTTCTCTTAATTATTAAAGATAGGTGAAATAATAAGACGCGAAGACGAATGATTGTTAAGGACCCTTGAATTAATTTCTATCGGCATAACTGTCATAATGGTAGCAGTGGCAACGCCAGACCCATAAAAGAGTAGTTAGGTAGTATATTACAATAAATAAAATAAAGAACTAAAAATAAAATAAAATAAAAACATTTATTCACAATTAAGGTGATCTCATATCCACCAGCTGACCAGCGTCAGACCAGGAGAATAAAACATGTAGAAACACCCGGCGCCTAAAAATAAAAATAAAATAAAAATAAAATGAATTCATATAAATCATAATTATATACAATTAGCAGAGAAAATAACATGTATCACCTACTATTGAATTGAAAGCATTGATCTTAACTTTAAATAAACATTAATTCCAAACTTATAGACTTTCTCATGTACACTGATTGAAAATCCAACCTAATGTCGGCTGAAGAGTGAAATCAAATTTAAACATGAAAAAATTTAGATCACGGCAATAAAAAACTAAAACTGTAAGTTGGCTGCTTCTACCAGAAGAATACTGACACTTCTAACCGAGAATTGCTAAGTATTGTCTACAGTATTAGTGGACTGGCAACTGAAGGCTGGTGCTCTTCTAGCATGAATGAATAAGAAAAGAGAGGGACGAAAGCAAAAGGTGGGCATGACTAAAGGATAAGAGGCACTGATAATGGCATGAAAACAAAGAAGTTTGAGAGAAATTAAAGGTAAGGAGATAATAGGAGACTAAGCATTTGAATTTACATCTTCCCCTTTAAACAAAGTTGGCCATCATGGTTCAGCTATGTACTAAGTAAGCTTTCTTGTCCGGGTTTTCTACGGGCGAATCTATATACAGTCCAGAGGGGCATGGAACCCCCCAAAATTTTGGGGAAAAAAATATAGGGTGTTTCTGTAAAACCCATCATCCCTTAAAATTTTAAAATATTCAAGCTTATCTCAAAAACTCATAAACGTCAACGCGCTCCTACGTTGGCTATTCTACTCGTTTTGTTTGGGTTGTGGTGTATTTCTTGTGAATAAATTACCATTAGAGAAAAATTTTCGTCTATTTTTGTAACTGACCGGCCCCCTCTCCCTCCACCCAGAACTGAAATATATCGCTGGATCCCCCCTGCCGGGGTTCACACCACCTTGGATCAAATGCATCTGTACGATATTCATATACTATTATTAACCAATTTTATTAGCATCACAAACGTGATCCATTCCATAAGTTTTTCCACAACACTAAACCAGAAGAGTGGTGCTTTGAGCTTTAAACAAAGCCTTGGTGTTCTCACGGTCTGGCGTTGGAGCAACAGAGGATACATAGCAACGAAGCCCAAACTATCTTTTATTTAGTCCTTTCAAGAGCCTATAATTTTTTCCATCTAATTAGATAGAATTTTCGCCTTGCATAGCAAAATAATACTAACTTTCCTTTAAAAGCATTGCCATGGAATGTTTGCAAATAGAAAAAGGCTGCATCCAAGTCTTGGGAAATGGTAGGTGCTTGGCACGTTGGAATTTTCCACTTTGGTATCAAGACATACACATATGCATCAGAGAATTCTCCATAAAACAGTTATTTATACTCCCATTCTCTAAAAATGGATATAAAAGTACGTTAACACAATTCCTTTAATCATATCATAATGACACAATAGAATACATAAATCAAATAAGGATTTGCTAATAAATAAACTTTAAAGATGAAAATACCTTACACACCGGCGGTTAGCGAATCAACGAGGCGATGGTGGCGGCGTCGACAAGTAGATCTGGGTCGTGGCGTGATGACAGCGGTCGACAACCAGATATGGATCCACGAGCGGCGACGGTCGAAGAGTGTTTGAGTGTGGTGCAAGCAGGCTTCCGGGTGTGGGCGTTGAGAGAGCGCTTGCGAGCGGGGCGGGGAGCGTGGTGGGGGGAACTCCGAGCTGAGAAACGGAGCGTGGGGAGCAAGGTGCGCGGACCCGGGGGGAGAGCGACAGGCTGCCAACAGAGCGGGGGCGGGGGCGGGTGCGAGGGGAAGGTAATATGGCTAGCCGGAATATTTGGGGGGTTTTCAGCTTGGGTAAGAGGGTTGCAGCGGGGGTTTGGAGCGGGGGCTAGGTTTTGTTGGTTTAAACTTTTTTTAAAAAAATGGGCCAAGCATCATAGACGGAATTTCCGTCTAAGATACATCCTAGACAAAAGTTTCTAGGTCCAGCCCAAGATAAAGCCCAGAAGAGGTTTACATGAATTAGAATTCTATTTAGAAGAGGATTTGGATGATCTGTTTATAATAGGAATAGGTTTGGAGAATTCTATTGATGAGAAACTTGATATTTATTTTCGGGGTTACAGTAACCATCCTACAGTAACCCGAGAGAGAGAGAGAGAGAGAGAGAGAGAGAGAGAGAGAAGTTCAGATTCCGGATAGCTCGGGTGTCCGATTGCAGTGATTCAAAAGCCGTTGTCTTCAGAACGACGACCCCATCGAGAAAACAGTGTTGGTTTCTCCACGGATGTTGGAGATTTTTCGTGAGACAGGTTTTAGGGTTTTGGTGCCCTAGAGGTTATATCTTTTTCTTGTGATTTAATCCTCAAGTTTAGGTGTAACTTGGAGGGATTGTACTCTTGGTTCATAGTGAAATATTTTTTTCTGGATTGCCCCATGGACGTAGGAATGATTTGCCGAACCATGTTAAATTTTATTTTTTGCTTGCTTATGGTATTTTCATTGGTGTCGTTATTCATTTAGTGTTTAATTCCGCAAATTAATCTCCATAAAATCTCTAACAAGTGTTATTAGAGCCCTGGTTCGAGATGTGCTTTGGGATAAAAAAGATGGAGAGTTCTAGCACAATGATGAAATTGGATGGTTTCAATGGGCAACTATAGAAGTCCAAGATGGAAGATATTCTGTATTGTAAATATTTACATGACCCTATTGAGGGAGATGAAGCCAAGCCCAAAAAGATGATTGATAAAGAATGAAAGAAATAACTCAGGAAGACGATCGGTTATATTCGGATGTGGATAGACGTTAGTGTGTTTCATCATGTATCAGGTGAGACTAATGTGAAGTCTCTTTGGAAGAAGCTTGAGGATCTCTACGAGCAGAAGACCGTAGGAAACAAGGCATTTATTATGAGGCGGTTGGTGAAATTAAAATTTAAAGAAGGAAGCAACATAGCAGGGCACTTGAATGAGTTCAAGAATTTGATTAATCGGTTAGCTACCATAAAGATGACTATCAATGATGAACTACAGACTTTATTGCTATTGGGTTCTTTATCAGATAGTTTGGAGACACTGGTTGTGATAGTCAGCAACGCGACTTCCGATATTGTATTGTTAATGAGTATGGTTACTAGTAGTTTGTTCAACGAGGAGACTCGGAGGAAGTCTACCAGCATAGATAACTCATAGGTACTTGTTACGGAGAACAGAGGCAGGAGCAGGTATAGGGATCAGTCCAGAGGTCGTGGCACATCTAAGGGCAGATCAAAGTCTAAAGGGAGATGTTGCTTTTATTGTGGGAACCAAGTCATATCAAGAAGAATTGTTGGGCATTAAAGAAAAAGCAAGCTGGGAACAAAGATGAAAAGAAAGATGAGAAGAAGAAAGATGATAGTGGCACTACAACTACTTTTCCTAAGACCGATGTTATTCTTATTTGTAGGGAAGAAGATTGTATGCAGAATTCTGAGTGGATAGTGGATACATGAGCTACATGTCATGCTACCTCTAATTGAGATATTTTCACATCGTATAAAGTATGTGACTTTGGCAATGTGAAGATGGACAATACCAGATAGTCGAAGATTGTGGGACCTGGTGATATACACTTGCAGACAGATACATAATGCACATTGATCTTAAAGAATGTGCGACATGTTCTCAACTTGCGGCTAAACTTGATTTCAGGCTTACTTTGGACCAAATGGGATATGAAATTCAATTTGGTAGAGGAAAACTTGTGCTGGCTAGAAGAAGTGTATGTTGTAATTTATACAAGGCTCAAGCGAAGTCTTCATATGATTCTTTAAGTGTGGCTCAAGACGGTGACACTCTCAGCTTGTGGCATAGGAGGCTCTGGCGTATAAGTGAGAAGGGATTGCAAATATTGGAAAAGAAGTCTCTCATTTTATTTACCAAAGGTTCGTCACCCATCGCTTGTGATTATTATTTATTTGGCAAACAACATAGAGTTTTTTTTAGTAAGCCTTCTAAACGAAAAGATAATATTCTGGATTTAATTTATTCTGATGTTTGTGGTCATATTGAGGTGGAGTCCTTGGGTGGCAATAAGTATTTTGTCACATTTATTGATAATGCATCACGGAAGATGTGGGTCTTCTTGTTGAGGACAAAGGATCAGGTATTTTCAGTCTTCCAGCAGTTTCATGCCATGGTGGAGAGGCAGACAGGAAATAAGTTGAAGTGTTTACGCACCGATAATGGAGGAGAGTGCACTTCCATTAAGTTTAGAGATTATTGCTCCAAACATGGTATTCGACATCAGAGGATAGAGCACAGCACACCGCAATATAATAGAGTTGCAGAGAGGTACAACAGAACCATTATGGAGAAAGTCAGATGCATGTTGAAGATGACGAAGTTACCAAAGAGCTTCTGGACTGAAGCTCACTTGCATTCATTTAAGAGTTGAATTTTTTTGATTGTATTAGATATTATACATTGCTTTTAAAAACGATATTTAGCAACATAATTTGCTTATTTTTTTCTATATAAAATAATACCAAATTCACGTCAAATGTTGATATTAATATAATAATATTGCAACTGATAGGGGAAAACCATATTCAAGATATTATTCTCTAACAAATATATTTTATGATGCTTTTGTGAAATTAATATTTTTTTAAATATTATCTATACACAAGCTGGTCTGTTTCATTAATTAGTGCAACAAATTTGATGTCTATATTTAAATTGATGATTTCTATATTCCCCTATGCTAGACATGGCAATTATGACCCATGCCCAATTGCCCGCTCATTAATCAGTCCGCTCATAACCCACTCATTTACTTAAATGGGCCTAAATAGGCGGGTATCTATTGAAAGGAAGATAAATGGACCCTTAATGGGCGGGCATCGCGCCCACCTTAAACCCGTCGAGGTGAAAACCCTCCCGTTCTCTCGCTCGTTCTCACGTTTCTCACTCTCAAAAATCTAACGATGGCGGCAGCAGTTCGAAGAAAATTTCGAGGCGGCAACGTCATTGACTCGATCTACTCCGTCGTCACCCTCGTCCTCATCTCGTCGCCTCCGTTGAGCTCAGCGACGCCGCCACCGCCGTCGACGTCTACCGCCTCATCCAGTACGACATCAACGGATCTCCCTCGACGGATCTCCCTTCGGATCGAAGCGATGGCGAAACATTAGATGTGGCTAATTCCAGACTTGCTCACAAATTAATACACTGTACAGTTGTTAGATGGTTGAGTCCTGGTGAATGGCTAGATAGACTGAAATGAGACAAGGCAATTTATTAGTATTGATCATATTACTTGTTTTAACCTTTTTTAGACATATGACTTGCAAATGTATCGCAATCTATTAGTACTATGATAGCATCTTTTGTATTGGGAAGCAAAGTTAGCTGAGTTTGGATTAAACTATGCATTTTTGTTCTTTATTGTAAATATATATGTTACACAGAGCCTAATATATTATGCATTACATCTATATATTTGCCAATAGTTTTCTTCTGACTCATTTGTTGAATAAGAATTCTATTTCTAGTTTCTAATTCTCGAAGGAATCTATTTGGGAAAAAACTCAGAAATTTTGCACAAAAAACCCTCAAAAGGTTGTAACCCCCCCCCCCCCCCCCCCCCCCCA
>NC_033796.1:52708812-52733474 GCF_001876935.1 Asparagus officinalis
GAAAAAAAAAGTTTGCAAAGAACCCCCAAAAAGTTCGCAAAAAAACTCCCTAAAAAGTTTGCAAAAAGCCCCTAATAGTTTGCAAAAAGCCCTCAATAGTTTGCAGAAAGCTCCCTAGAATTTTATAAAAAAACACCCCAAAAGTATTATGTACATAACTATTATAGTTAAATGGGTAAATGGGCGGCTCGTTTATTAAAAGGATAACACGTTTATTAAATGGGCAGGCAAAAACCCGCCCATTTAGAAAATGTTAAATGAGCCATAAATGGGTAAATGGGCAAAACATGCCCGTCCATTTATGGCCCGCCCATTTAATACCCAAACTCACCCATTTAACACCCCTACGAGGCCTATGCATTAATTAGTGCAACAAATTTGGTGTCTATATTTGAATTGTTGCATAAATCATTGGAATAAAATGACCTTCTATATTCCCCTATGCATTAATTAGTGCAACAAAATTGATGTCTATATTTGAATTGTTTCATAAATCTTTGGAATAAAATGACCTTCTATATTCCCCTATGGTTCCCTATTGATTCACTCTTCCCTATGTATTTTCACCTTTGCCTTTTTTAAAAAAAAAACTACTAATAAACTGGATTGGAGCTAATTATTTGAGTCGTAGGAGGTTTGTGATTTTGTTGCGTACTCAGTTTTTGACAGTAGAGTGTGTGCGCATGTGTGATAGAGGGGGAGAGGGTTTATAAACTTAGTAAGATAGGAGGAGGGAGAATTGAATCGAGAGGATTAATGTCGTCGGTGCACCAACCTCTGCAGTGTACTTCTTGATTTGGGTTGGTAATCAATGGTTTTTATTTCTATTAGGCTGGAAATAGAAATTAATGTGTGTTTACGTTTGGAGACAGAAAAGTAATGAATGTAAAGTCAGGTAAAATTAGAAAAGAGTGCTTTGAATTTCTATATTTTTTTCTTTCTTGTTTGAATTGCTATCTTTTTTTCTTTCTTGTTTGATAGCTCATTTATGACTCATTTAACATTTTCTAAATGGGCGGATTTTTGCCTGCCCATTTAATAAACGGTCCATCCATTTGCTCATTTAACTATAATAGTTATGTATGTAATACTTTTGGGGTGTTTCTTATAAAACTTTGGGGGGGTTTTTGCGAGAACTTTTGTGGTGTGTGTGTGTGTGTGTGTGTGGGTGGGTGGGGGGGGGGTTTGTTTACAGTCTTTTGAGTTTTATGTCCAAACTTTCTAAGCTGTTTGTTCTTATTTTCCTTGTTCATTTCTCAAGCAGACTCCTATTTCTCATACAAAGATCAGATATTCAACTTCTTTGCTCAACCAAAATAATGTTACCCGCATAATATGAAACCTTACGAAAATACATGCAAGGAGAACAAATATAAGAGCAACGTCATACTAATATTGAAACTATCACCCAAGTCAAGCTAATAACTAAATAACTATATCTTTTGATGCTTTCTATGATATCTCGATATATCTCACTGTGATATTATAACAATATTTGAGATTTACAGTAATGCATCCATTCATCTAGTTTGAAATATATTCTGTATCATCTTAGTAGACGAATTTGTTGCTGCATACTGAAGCTCATCAATCTCATCTGATCTAAGACGCCATCCAAGCGAACCCAGGTTCTCTTCTGCTTGTTCAACTGACTTGACTCCTGGAATTGGAATTGTTCCTTTACAGATACACCAGTTTATGGGAACCTGAAATATACAAAGTTTATACAAGTGTCATGATCACGTAGCTTCAGTGTAATGATTTCAAAACCTGAGAAAATATTGAACTAACGCCAACCATCATTCGAACATGAACTTGAACAAAACTAGTTTTGTTTACTATAGTTAACTTTCCACTGTTTTACCAATATTGAACCTACACTGATGTCACTGATGCTTTAGTCTTTAACTCGAACTTGAACTTCCTTAGCACATTCCCCAAAACTGTGAATTGGAGTTGCATAAGAACCACTCATTAGGGTAATAAAGAAGGTGTTCTTAACTTCTATGAATATGGAGATTAATATACTTGCAGATTCCTTTGTTGACCAACAAAAACAAAAAAAACAAAAAAAGAACAAAAGAAAAGATAAAAGTACACGGACAAATCCAGATGAAAACGTCTGCAAAGAAATATTTTTTGTAGAATCATCTAGATTACCTTAACTGGGGATAAACTAATGTGGTTGAGGGACTTTTGATCTCAAATCTGGAAGGCTACTCAGATACGCCTGTAATCGGCCTGTTGCTGCAAGTATCAAACCTGAAACAGGATTAACAGTCAGGAACTGACTATAACTCCAACTTATAAGCAATATTAAAGGATTTTAGAAATACCAAGCAGCTTACATATTATACCGATAAATTCTCATTGGACGCTAATCAAGCAAGCGTTGCTTTTGAGCTCAATGTATAATACAAATTTTCAAGTTTCAACAATATGGAGCAACAATACAACTTATGGGATAGACATGGATTAGAAAGCAACATAGAAACTTAAGCAATTAAGAGGAAACATAAAGCTTACAGGGATATGGACAGAATGGGGAAATACAAGGCTTGAACAAATCCCCATTTCAATCCTTGCATATCACGTTGAGTCAGTTGGTAACACTGTGGAGTGAGAGGCCAGCAAAGCTGGCATGCCAATACCTCAAGGTTCAATATCCATTCACAATATTATCATTCATGTAACACATGCGAAGGAATTCTTTTACTAACAGTCAATTCCTGTTATTCATCAGGGAGCCATTGTAATCAGAAATCACGCAGATCTTGTTGCTTGGGAACCTAATCTGGAATTTGAACTGGATGAGATCTATAAAACATATCACAAGCATCCGGAACCTTGTGATCAGTGAAGTCCTGTGCGTGTGCTATTCAGTTAATTATATTTTCTGTCCTTTTCACTGATCATTATCAGTTGTTTTGTAGAAAAACCAAAGTTTGTTCATAAGTCAACCGGAATTATGAAAAAAAACTATTAGAACTTTGTTGAAAACCAAACATTTGTCATAATTCAATGACGGATACATGTGTGATGTCTATTTATCCGGGTAGCCGAACTATTGAAAATTTGTATGCGGTGATTAGATACATGAAAAATTGATCATATTTTTCCTTGTTTGTTCTCTGTAGAGTATATCAGCCATAATTAAAGTTTTTCTCCCATACTTCCAACTGGAACCGATAAAGATATAACCTTTGGCCCTAATTTCGTCAGGAAAAAAAAGTTCCATAATCATACATATAATTGAATGAAACTAGCAAATAACAACAGCGAAAGATCAAAAATACATAATTTCTTCAAACGTGAAGATAAAGATTACCTCAAATCGAGCGAGTAACTGACGATGGAGGAGGAGATTGGATCTCTTGCTCGCCCTCTATGGAGTCTTTTGACAAACTGAGGAAGAATTAGGGTTCTCGACGACGAGGAAGGAGGGTATCAAATCTCCCGCAGTCGACGTTGCCGGATTTTATGTAGAATTGGGGAGAAAATCTAGGGGGGTTTTTTTTCTCCGTGGGTTTGATTTTCTAATCGGCGAAGAGACCGAGAAGAACGAGAAGGCTTCGGGTTAGGTTTTGAGAATACAGGGGGCAAATGGGTGAACTGATACCGGCTGCCCATTTAGTATAGTTTGATATGAACCCGTCTGATTAGACTCATTTAACTAAACTAGTTTTTACACACGTGTAATGCACGTGATTTAATACCATGATTAAGTATTTTTGGCAGTTTGTGCTCATTTTTTTTTAAACTCTTACATCCCGATTATTTTTTTATGTTTGTTTAAATAGGATACACTCAATTTAAATTTTCATGTTGATATTTGAATTGACAAAAAACAAATATAATTTAAAAATAATTTGAATTTTCATATTATTTTTGACCGGTATGAAACTAAGCTTTATTTGAGAAAGTATAGCATTGCAAAGTGAAAAATATTAAAATAGTGTTATACAAGGAAGGTGAATATTTAAAACCAATATGGCAAAATGATTGATTTAAAGTATGTTAAAACGATGCAAAAGAGAATATGAAGTTTATTCCTAATCATTAATAGACTTCATAAAAAAATATAAATTAAAGATTAATACTAACTCTAGTATACTTTTATATGATAAAAACATCCACATAAGAATATAAAAGTACTGAAAAAAATTCATAAAACTCCCTTCTAAAGATTCCTAATTTCACTCAAAATAATTAAACTACCCTATAAAATATTCAGAAAATATTGTTTTTTTATTTCTTCTATTTTATTTTTTATTGAGTTAAGATCAATCCTTCTTCAGGTTTATCATTTATCTTATTGAGTTAAGATCAATCCTTCTTCAGGTTTATCATTTATCATTTCTCGGGCAATTCTAGAGTATTGTATTTATCATCTACATCAATTGTGACATCAGGCTAATTTTGTATTTTTTTATGCTATTATCTTTTCTGGACTCGTTAATTTTTTATCATCTCATTTAACTCTACAAAGAAGTCAAATGTACTTATGATGTTCAACACAAACTGTTCAAAATATAGACTTTAATTTTTTTTCTATTTCAATGAGAATAAATATTAATTTCATATATATAAAATTCTTTGTGTTCCTAATTTATTACTTAAATAAATTAGAAGCTATCTCTTTATTTTCTTCTAAAATGAATTCTTCTGATGTGTATCCAATAAGAATTTCTGTTATTTTAATAATATTATCTTTGCTCTATCCCTGTCATTTTCCATAAAGATCTAAAATAAATACCTGCATTATTCATTACCAATTTCTCTTAGATTATAATATTAATATTTAATTTGAAGAACACAGTATGGAATTTATGAATACTTACTAATTTTTCTTATGTCTTCCATGAAGATTTTTTCTTAGATTAGGATAAAGTTATTAAATTATTTTTTAATGTAACTCATTCAGTGCTTCATTAATAGATATGTCTTATGTTAATGCCAATTCAAGTGATTCATTGACGTTTTCTGAATTTTAGATTTATTTCTATCACTTTCCCATTTGCAATGGAAATAACTCAATTCTTTTAAAGTTATCTCTAAATATTCTAATAGTTTCTCCATATGTAATTCCTTGTATTCTTTTACCCTATAAATATTATTAACATCAAAGATTAAAGTTTCTAAATTAAAATCAATTAATGCTAAGGTATAATATTATAGTGTTTTATCATTTCTATTAACGTCAAAGATTAAAGTTTCTAAATTAAAATCAATTAATGCTAAGGTATAATATTATAGTGTTTTATCATTTCTATGGATTTAAATATCTATCAATTAATGTTACGAATGTATTTTGGCTACCCCAACTTATTACTAAAATTATATGAAATTACTTTAATTTATATAGTGCCGATAATTTTTAATCTATAATATTTTTAAAAATTTTATCCATTAACCGGATGTTTTTAATCAATTCTTATTGTTTTTGTTTACCAGTATCAACTTAGACTATTCTTAGATGCTGAAAATGGATAGTAAATCCCTAAATTAGAAATTTTAATATATATATATATATATATATATATGAAAAATACCAAACAATTACACTTTTCTTTGCCAAGTTTTAAAATTTTAGCCCATTTTTGTGGTTTTGAATTTGAGGGTGTGATTTGTAATTTTTAAAATTTTGAAAGAGTTTTTTTTAAAAAAAACTTTTAAGTTTGGTACTTGTAAATTATATGTTTCATGTGTTGGTGGTAATTTTTTAAATGTTAGTATATTTCTTGTAACTCTAAAATTTTGAGGGTGTCTTTTGCAATTATTAAAACTATAGATTAATTTTGAAAAATATTAAATTTCAGTGGTCTACCAATCGACGAATTTGATGTGTGCTAGTTAAAAATTTTGAAAATTTAGAGTTTTTTTTACAATTTTTAAATTTTGAAGGAGTTTTTAAAAAATTTTGAGGTTAATTTTGGAAAATTTTAATTTTTTAGGTGTCTAAGGGTAATATCTTGAATTCATCTTATTTTATTTACAAATTTTAGAATTTTAGGGTGGCTTTTTATAATTTGAACTTTTGAAGGTGTGTTTCTATAATTTTTAAAATATTAAGGGTGTTAATTAAAAAATTTAAATTTAAATGTCAAAAATTTTAGGTGTATCATGGTAATCTGTTGAATTCATCTGTGTTGTTTGTAAGTTTTAAAATTTTAGAATTTTAATGTGCTTGTCTGTAATTTAAACTTTTGAGGGTGTTTCTATAATTTTTGAGACATTAGGTGTTAACTGTAAATTTTAAATTCTTTGCAAACTGATGTTAATTTTTTAATTTCATGTTTTTTATTTTAAGTTTTGAGACATTGGGATGATTTTTATAATTTTAAACTTTTCAGGGTCTTTTCTGTAATTTTAAAACTTTTTATGGTTTTTTTACAATACTTCATGTATTATAATATGTTATCTACTTGTAATTTCTTTATCTTAATAAACTAATATCATTTTTATGTTTTATATATTTTATTAATATTAGTTTTTTTTAAAATTGTTAAGCTAAACATGGTTCACATAGGATTAGGATAAGATATGATTATGATTAGGATAGATTAAGATATAAATAAAATATTCAAAATAATGAAGGGTAATATTGACCATTGAAAATTAGAATTTGATTATAGATAAGATAATTCAAACTATAAAGGGGTATATTTGTCTAAAAAAGATTTTCCGAACTCGTGCTTTTAAAGGGAGTATGATGTGTGGGTTTTGGACGGGCTAAGTGATAGACGGACCAGTTAAGCAAATGAGTATGGGCAAAAATTCTTTTCACTACATACTGACAAGTCGATGCTGATCGAGTTAGCTAAACCTAGTGCCTTCAAATCAATGTGCAAAGCCTAGAGCTACACCAAAATTTGCATATTTATCTTTCTCTGCAATTTTTTTTAATAACACAGCTAAACAGAGCGCAAGTGCTCTCTTCACTAGTATTGTTCAAAGAATAAAGGGGCATCTCTATAATAGAGTTCAATAAAGGATGAATCTTCTCCAACCAAATAAAAACATAATCAGCAGAAAGAGCATGCTTAGCTAATTAACCAATACGCTGTCATATTACCTTGGCAGTTTACACGTAGAGGCATGCGCCTTGGGATAAAAAGGCTTTAGAAAATTATATAGAGACCTGCGTGTTCCATAAAGATGAACAAATATGTGTAAAAAAAAGCTGTGCGCGCGCACACACACACACAAATGTACACACGCACACACACCAAAAGAAATTAAGGGAGGTATATATATTCAAACTGCATACATAGGTGGAGAGTTTACGTGGAAATGTATACCTAATGTAGTTTATGCCAGCATGAAGCATAACGTTTTAGGACCTCTCATACACACAGATAGCATATATTCCATTAGTTAACAACCCAGCATTGTCAGTATTTTCTTGCAAAAAAACATTCCAAAGCATCATAATCTATGTGATAGGGAGACTATGTTGCGTTTTTTTTTGAAGCTTCATTGCCTTCAGGTTCTTGTGGAATTTTGATCACCGTGTATTGCTCGGTATATGTATCTTGTGTTCTGCAAAAATTCTTCTTTAGCTGAATGAAGTACTCTTTTTTCTATCGGATTTGTCTCCAAAACAAGCGGGATCGATAACTCCTTCCTGATATAGAGATCGTAGATACGCTGCAAATATAAGAAGGTATTCTAGTTATGTGAGGCGCACAATAATCACCTAGTTAGTGTTTTTGCATGAGTTGTAAAGCCGTGATCGAGAATAGGTTTTTAGCATTAATTCCTCCCTAAGATATTAGCAAATATGGAGCCGGTGATATCACGGAGCTGTACGTTTAAACGGCGCCTGTAATAGCTATTTAAATGTAATTAAGCTACGTGTTAGGGATTTCGCCGGAATCGAGAGCGACGAAATCGGAGAAAAAAGGGCTGAGCGTTTTGGTTTTGGGAACACAGGCGGTCAAATGGGTGAACAGAGACCGTACCAATTCAGTTGTATTTTAAGATTACCCCGCCCGATTAAATTTAAAATAACACAAAATATCCTCAAAAGTTTTAAAATTATAAAAAACATCCTGACATTTCAAATGTTAAAACAACAAACATGAAATTCAGAAACTAACAACAGCCTACGAAGAATTTAAATTTATAATTAACACCATCAATATCTCAAAAATTATAGAAATACCCTCGAAAGTTCATATTACAAACAAACACCCTGAAATTCTAAAATTTCAAAACTTACAAATAACATAGATGAATTCAATGGATTACCATGATGCACCTGAAAATTTCCAACGTCTCAAAACTTTAGAAAAAAACATGAAATTAAGAAATTAACAGCAGCCTCTAGAGAATTTAAAATTTACAATTAACACTCTTAATCTCTCAAAAATTATAGAAACACACTCAAAGTTCAAATTATAAAAAAGTACCCTAAAATCCTAAAATTCTAAAACTTGTAAACGGTATAGATGAATTCAAAGGGTTACCATCAAGCACTTAAAATTTTAAAATTATACAAAATTAACCTCAAAGTTATAAAAATTACAAAATGATACTCCTTTAAAAGTTAAAAATCATAAGAAACTCTAAAATTTTAAAATTTGTAATCAGCACACATCAAATATGGAAACTATTGTCAGACCACTAAATTCTAAAATTTTCAAAAATAACCCAAAGTTTTGATAATTATAAAAAACACCCTTAAAATTTTAGAAATTCCATACTTTGTTCTTCAAATGCTAAAGAAATTAAATATTAATATTATAATCTAAGGCTAATTGACAATGAAAAATACAGGCATTTAGTTCAAATTCTTGTGGAAAATGATAGGGATAGAGCAAATATAATATTATTGACATAACAGAACTCTTATTGGATGCACATCAGAAGAATTCATTGTAGGAAAAACATTACTCCTAATCTTATTTAAGTAATAAATTAAGAACACAAAGAATTTCATATATATGAAATTAACATTTTAGAGAAAAATCAAAGTTTGTATTTCAAGAAGCTTGTGTTGAATATTGGAAATACATTCAACTTTTTTGTGAAGTTAAATGAGAAGATGAAAGATTAGCAAGCTCACGAAAGATAACATCACAAAAAATTCAACTCTAGCTTGATGTCACAATCGATGTAGGATGCTGAAGACACTACTCCAAAATTACTTAAGAAAAAAATAAAGATGAAGGAAGAGTGATCTCAGCTCAATAAAATAATAAAACAGAGAGAATAAATGACAATATTTTTTAAATATTTTATAGAATAGTTTAATTATTTTGAGTGAAATTAGGAATCTTTAGACTGAATTTTCATGAACTTTTTTTAGTACTTTTATATGCTCATGTCGATACTCTTATCATATAAAAGTTAAAAGTACATTAGAGGTAGCATTAATATTTAGTTTATACTTTTTTATGAAGTCCAGCAATGATCAGGAACAAATTTTCATATTATCTTTTGTATCGTTTTAGTATACTTTTAATCAATTATCTTGCCTTATTGGTTTTAAATATTCACCTTCCTTGTATGATACTATTTTAACGTTTTTCACTTTTGTAACACTGTACTTTCTCGAGTAAGGCTTAGTTTCATGTTAGTCCAAATAATATAAAAATTCAATTTAACTTCAGATTATATTTATTTCCTGTCAAACTTCAATTATCAACATGAAAATGTAAATTGAGTGTAGCCCATTCATACAAATATCAAAGAAAATAAATAAACGCGATGTTAAAGTTTAGAGATAAAAGCGAACAAAAGCTGTTAAAGAGGAACGGAACAAATTTTAGTTAGGAAATAAGCTAACAATGCTCTCAAGAATTGTCTTTCCTATTAAAAGCTCTCAAGAATTAGAAATAAGATTTTTATTCTCTTTCTTTTCCCTCAACTCATGGAATTACAGGAGAGTACGGCGTTTTCAATTTAATAATAAAGTAATATCTTTACTTTATTAAAAGTTCTCCCCCTCATGCTTTGCATCTTAGTCCAAAGCTGGTACATATATATTATTCATAATTTGATTTCGTCAATCAGATAAAAGCTACTTAACCCTTGCAAATCTTATTCGCTATGGTCGTGTATTAAACAAATTAATCTGGTATCCCCTGACAATCGATGGTTCTCGATTGGATTCAGATCCAACACGTCAACTAAGGCCCAAGGTGTTATTGTATCATTCATTTTCTTGACTGACAAAAAACAATACGCAGTTGAGACTTAAATAACATAGAATAAGATTAACAATAGATGAGATTCACACAGTTGAGATGTTTTGGCTGCTACTTCAATAGACTTCGACAACAAACATTTAACTTGAAGAACGTCAACAGATAACGTTCATGATAAAGCCTACAACTATGAGCACAAGCATCTAGCAACTGAACGTTATGTCAATTGTTGCTCACAAGGATCACAATTAGACTCGGAAAAAAATATGTATCAGCGCCATTCTTCAGCGTTCTATGGGAAGTAAACTGGCCAGTTGAAGTAGTACGAGTCACGCACGGGCTTACTCATCTGGTTCCACTGCGAAAGAGATAGAGAAGAAAAAAAAAAACACCCGCTGAGTTGAGCTACGGTCAGACTACAGATTGCAAAAACATGAATCTGCTCATTGAAAAGAATCGCCAAAAGCCATATGTGCACATTGAGCTATTGAAATCTGCCTTGTGCTTGGAATTTAGTTGAATTGCAGACGCACCCTGAACAGTGGTAGCGTAGCCTAACCCTGAACTCTTTTTATTAGCATTTACACCACCTGAACCTCGGTCCGTGTTACTTTTTACCCTCAGTCTAAAGGGTAATTTAGTTTTTTTTTTTCCCCTATTAAACTGAGGGCAAAATGCAATTTACCGTCACATGATTCCCACCGACATCTCAACCTCAGGGGGCGTAGATGCTAACAAAATAGATTAGTTAAAGTGGAAACACGCTCAAAATACAACGGCAGATCTGCAATTGACCCTAAGATTTAAATACAACCAATTGTTTAACCAATGTCATTCAGGAATATGGTTATGATTCAAAGATGCCACTTTCGGTTTGCTTGTAGCTATGATAGTGATTTGGGATGAAAAGTAAAACACTGCTTCTTTATAGGTTAATTTCAAATTTCATACTCATATATCTCAATTAGTGGTGGTTACCCGGTGGTTCCCTTGAAAGTTAGGCTACAATTTGCACAAAAGTAAGCAACTGAGCCAGAATAGTGCAGAACATGATTGACACGTGAAAATGAATGGTAAAGAGGATCTTGAGTTCACCTTGAACTGGTGGGGCTCCTTCTTCTCCACGGCTTTCTTCCAATGGTAATGCTCGAACATCATGGCCTTATCATGCCAGCTGGTGATATTATCCAAGAACACGATGTAAAATAAGGAGTTAGAAAAAAGCACTAATAAGATGTTCATGTGCTCACAAGCAGCTAATAATTACAGAATTTTGAACGGTTCCTACGATGGGGATTCACAAGAAATTACAAAACATAATTGAGGGATAACCAAAAAAAAGATGCAGAGAAAATAAATTTAAAAAAAAAAGCACCAGAGTGGCTGTATAATTCATAACACGACATAGGCACTGATTTTTGTCTTTCCCAGGGACAAGGGAACTACTAACGTCTTAAGTTCTTAACCAACAAGTCAAACCATACGCAATTTTCCGCTTTGATATCAATATATTTCATCTTGACACTCGTGACATGTAACTGGATATCAAGGTTTTAAATGTCGGTTATCGGGGATTTATCGGACGGTCAACATTCTTATCGGATAGCGGAAATCGGGGATATATCGGGGATAAATAGTATTTATCGGAGTAATATACTAGCAAATAATAAACAAACATAAGCTTGAAAAATAATATAATGTTAGTCAAAATGGAATAATAAACTAGCAAATAATAAGATAACATCAAGAATGAAGAATCATCTACGCATCTACATAATTATTGTTTAATCATGAGATTCATAAACTAACTTACTAAGTTGATATTTAGTAGTTATGAGCCATTATCAATATCCATAAACAAACATAAGCTAATCACCAATCAACCAAGTTCCAAAAGCAACAAATAGTTCATAATTTGTAAACATTCAAAGAGCAAATCCAAAAGAAAGCAAAAGCTCCTAAATCCTACTTATCGGCCGATAAAACCGATATTTAGAGCCTACTTATCGGCTGATAAGTACCTTTATCGTCGATAACTCGCGATAAACCTCAAAAAACGATAACCGAATAAAAATCCTACTTATCCTAGCGGAAAGCTCCCAAATCCGATAACTCGGCGATAATATCGGATTATCGGCCGATATTTAAAACCATGCTGGATATAGTTCTCGTCCTGTATGATCACTCAACTTGTGCTACTAGTACTGCTAGATTATGTAACTGGGTTTTTACTCTTTGATAACAATACAACTTCTGCTACAAGTACCGCTAGATTATGTCCAGTCTCCGCACCAAGTTACTAGATGTATATGGATTACACATTTTAATAGATAACTCATCACATGCAACATCTGCAAGTGATGATGGGGTACCCATCTTCTTTGTGCCTTTTGCAGTTTCCATGAGATATATGGCTGACAATTATCCTTGCGGATTCAGCATTCCTTCAGGTAACATTTTCAGTTACCAGCTACCAATAGTTTTTATGGAAGAATGCAACAACATAATTGGTTTGCTGGAAACTCTATTCAACCACTTCCCGTCACCAGCTATCTTCTAGCCAAAAACTATCTAAACCCCCTCACCACTTACCAATAACATAGATTATTTTAAACGGCAGAGAGTAATGTAAAGTAATGTAAACCTTTTTATGACCTTCAAAGAGTATTTAATCAACTAGGGAAAAGTAAATATGGACATCTTCATTGTTCCGAACAAAGTACAATAATTTTAGGTGTAAACATTTCTTAATTTTTATTTGCCATAATATTTATGCAGCATCCACAAAAGTAACCAAGCTAAAGAACTCCAGGGAGATATAAGTATTTTGACAAGTGACGAGTGCTTAGCTAAATATTTGGGCATCTAAGGTATTAGTTCCTCGAAACATAAAAAATGGGAACCCATAGCAAATTATTTTGAAAGTCCCCAAAATCCTTTGATGACACCAAAGGGGTCTAAATTAGATTTTGATGTTAAAATTCTAACATGGGTTTGACTACGTGTCCACTAAAGTTAACCCTGCTCCTTGCTCCCTCCACAGCAAGAGCAGCAGCAGTTGAAGCCGGAAGCCCTTCAGTGGATGTCAGCTGCATATGGCAGTCCAGCGGTGGCTACCATGGTGGTCCAACAAGAGTCACCGACAGTGGTTGGCTGGAGACTACAGCCGCGACGGGCGACCGTCAGCCTCATCTTAGGGCGTGAAATAACAAGCGACCACTAGCTAATTATGGATTAAAATCACAATTTTTAACCAGAGGGGGATATTTGGTGGAATGTGGGGCCTTTTTCAAAATAACGTCCTTTGAGGGACCTATTTCCTGTTACCTAAGTTTAGAGGGACCAATACCTTAAAAACCCTAAAATATTTCCGTAAGCTTTTACTTAAAAAGATGGTTGCACTATTTGAAAAATAAGCAAGCACTGGAAAGAAATTAGGAAAACAACTGTGTTCTAAATTATTTAATCAATTAGTGAATTAAGCAAATTCTGGTCACTGTTTTATCATTTTATATAAGCAAATAAAAGTTTCATGAACTATTTATAACTAATCTAATTTTTCCATATTTCTGCTGCTTCATAATACTGCTAAGTGCTAACTGCGTACATATTCATTTCTGATACAATAAAAACAGCTTTAGAGCAATTGATCTAAATTTAAAACAATGTGACAGAGATATGAACTTTTTCACAACAAATACAACAGGTTTCATAAAAATATAATAATTTGGTTGCAATGTAAACAACTTTAAGGAAAACGTAAATTGTATGTATGCATATAGACACAGTTTGAAGAACTAGCAGATAATTTAAGTTTCCTATCTCCAAGCTGAAAATAGAGTATTTTCCCCACAGGGACATGCTGCATCCAAATCTCTAAAGCACTGGTTACAGTTGTTAGAGATAATTCTGAGAAATCAGCAAAAGTTATAGTATTCTAAATGCCATGATACAAAGAAATCAGACTAAAACTAGAAGTTCAGAATGGATGTAAGAAGTTAGCTCTTCAGTTGAAACCTCTACAAACAAATAGCAGGAAATAGAAAAGATTATTAAAAAAACATTTATGTGAAGACAGTTTTTAGAGGTTAAAAGTGCAGAAACAAGACAAGTTATTTTTGGGAAGTTCTGAAAAGATGGACAATTTTAGTATAAAAGTGAAGAAACAAGACAAGTTATTAAAAACAATACAAGTTATTTTTGGGAAGTTCTGAAAAGATGGACATTTTTAGTATAAAGGAGAATAATACACAATATTTTGTAAAATTCAAGTAATAAAAGGCAAAAGGAAAAGCGATAAGTTGATGCATAAACAAGTGAAAAGCAACACAAAAGTACCACTCAACATGTATCTCCTTATCCTAGGAATAACGATCATTTAGGGATCAGCATCCTGACTAGCATAAATCGGATAAAGCGATTGTTTTTTGGTATCCTAAGCTTATATGAAAACAAGAACGGAAAAACAACTTAGTTGTAGGAAAAAGTTCTTTGATCAACAAAAGAGCATTAACCGTAAAACATGAACCCATCTGTTCCATTGAGCACACCCATGATACTCACATCTAAACAGTCCTGCATCATTGAACTTCCAAGCATCAACTGTATAAGCTGTTTATTAAGTCCTCTTTCGACACCTATCTATACTCAAAATCAGACCACATTAAAAGTACGTCTCTTCAAGTCTGTGTAATCAGTACTCCAGCTTCATCCATGGAATCTTTCCGCACAAATTGCTAAACCATCCGCAACCATCTTTTGTTCCCATATATGTGTTTTAACCAATCTAGTAAAGCATCTCTATATCATGAAAATTCTACTTTTACAAGGTTAGAATTCGATAGCTGGTACTTGATTCTATGATCTAGATAACCTCTATTTTCATTAGTAGTATATCACCTTGAGATTGTCGTTTATGCTTAGTTGCACTGTTGTTGTACATCTAACCTCACTAAAATCTACATCTTCTTAATAGTGACCTATTTGATCAATTCTCAAGGCTCTCTTTGGTTTGTTTGTTTTGAATAAAAGTGAGAGAAAAGAAAAGAAAAAGAAAAAGAAAACAGGTTTTCAAAGTTTGGTTAGATGGGAAAGAAAAATGTAAGCTTGATTACCTAAAGAAAGTAAGCTTTTGAAATTTTCATTTAGGTTTTCTTCACCGTAAGGTAAGGAAAGGGATGGCAAAAAATTGTCGGGGCCAAACATTACCCCTTCGCGAGTTATGGTTGTGTGGCTGAATGAGGCTCCTTTTTTCGGGCACCACCGTGGATTAAAATGGGTCAGCTGACCCACATAGATTACACATAAAAAGGGATGTTCATACAGTAGTCTTTTATAACTTTCTTATTTAAAAAATAGTCCCTCAAATTATTAAAGTTATTATAAGGTACCGCAATTTTTAAGCTGTCTCAAAATTAGTCCAAACATCATTGAAATTGCTATTGCCTCTCAATTCTCATAAATTATCTAAAAACTATCCCTCCAATTGCTACTTCTGCACTTGACGGATTAATTTGAAACAAGTCATGGCAGTTGGTGAACCAAATAGAAATTAAATGATTTAAGGGACTAAATTTTGAAATAACTAAAGGGTACCTAATAGCAATTCAAATAATATGAGGGAAAAAATTTCAGGACAGGTATGTGCAATAACTCCTAAAGTGTCAAAGGGTCCAGTGTAATAAAAAAATTGAAGGGCTTACAGTAGCTCCTCAAAATTCCAGGGGGGGGTTCTATAATTAACCATTTGAATTTTGTAGGATACACACACACACACTACTTTCTCTATCTAGTTTTTTTAGAAGGATTTCCATGAGGTTCTTTTTTTCTATACAAACAAAAAAATACCAACAATGCTTACCTTTTCCCCAAGAACAACACTTGTACCGGATCTTCATAGGATCATGATCCTCTTCAATTAAGTGATAATTGGAGAGGATTCCATTCTCTCAATCCTTACCATCTATATCACTAAATCCTAGTAGTTAAAGCATGCACTTGGAACGGCGAGGATTAAACTCATAGTAGATGATCACTCCTCAAAGATGCACCGTAATACAAAAAAGAATTTGAAATTAACTCGTATGCTTCTCACCATACCCGTCTCCCTTTACACAGGAAATGCCCTTTAATTCTTCGCTTTGAACTTCGCGTCTCCAAGAAGAATGCAAGCCTTACAGCAAATGCATCATCTTCTACTATTTCTCTAGTCTCTTGCATAACATCGGAGAATATAGAGGTTGCTCCCTCAATAGTATTAGGTAACATGAATATGGACTTAGGTATAGTCCAAAACCCAGGATCAGGTTTACTAAGTTATGTCGTCATTCTCGTCACCTCGAGTAGACAGCAGATCCTAAATTCCTGGATTTTCTAAATAAATCCGCGCTCTATAGTTAAGCCAATTTTGATGGAGAACTGTATAGTTTTCTTTTTGCATTTTCTATACGAATCTGAAGCCGGTACAGCGACATCCCTAGAATCAACAATTGACAGAACATAAAACTACAACCCTCTCAACCCTCACCACATTGTTTTGCTTGGGTCGTTTGACAACAACAACATGATAACGAAAAAAAAAAAGAAGAAGACATTTTTTTCACAAACCCTAACAGGGACCGTGAAGTAAACGCTATTGAGAACAAGAACCGGGAATAGGTTTAAGTAGCATCCAAAAACCCTAATTATTGATAATTGATGATTAGACGATGATTAGATGATGGTGATTAAAAAAAAAAGCCCTAATTGAGAAGAGACGGCGAGGGTTCAGGGTTTAATACTTGAACTGGTTGGACAGCTGCCACATGTAAGGGTTGTTCCAGGTGAGGGCGGAGAAGACGAAGGATCCGATCCATATGTTCACGAATCGTTCCGGATCCGTGTGCGGCACGCCCGGATCGCCCCGATACGCGTTCCCGAAATATTTCTCCATTTACCTTCTACCCTTTTGCTCTTTGCTGCCTCCGCCTCTGCCTTATCCTCTGCTGGCCTTGTCCTCTGGCGACGGGTATTTTTTTATATTAGCCCCTTACGTTGAATGTAATTTGATATTAGCGCCTTACCTATCCACGTTGTGATATCAGCCCCTCACTCAAGCTGCTATAATGTGTTAATATGAGGGACTCATGTCAACGCGTCGTGGCAATTTTTTGAGGGGCTGATATCTGAATATGAACCAAACCATGGGACTCGTATCAGCATATCATAGCTATTTGAGGGGCTAATATAAAATATGAATATTTAAGGGCTTGGTATTAAATTACTTATGATGTAAGGGGCTGATATCGAAGAACCCAATTTCATTTTAGGATTTTTTTTTTTTTTGATATTAGTCTCTTATACTTTTATATTTTGCAAGTAGCCCGTAAAATTTTAGATTGCTATTAGGTCCCTCGATTCTTGCGTTTATGTCCCGAATAACCGAAATTACTATTAGGTGACCTCCTATTCCTAAGTTATTATGAGATTAGTCCCTCCAACCAAGAATTTATCGGAGGGGTTAGCTAGTCAGATATATTCTTCTGGATTATCAGGTCTTCAAATTCTCATAACTAGTTCCAGATTGACACGTCAAATTGTTATTTCTACTCTTGATTTGAGTGATTAACTTCAAAATAACTTAAAATTTGTAGGACCTAATGATATTTTTAATGATTTGAGAGAGTACTTTCCAATGCGACTTAAGAATTGTGAGACCTAATAGCTAATAGCTAGTTCAATTATTTGAGGGACTGCATAGCATGAATGATTTTTGGGACTAGTAGAAAAACACACATTGTTTCGTACAGTTTTTGGGAAGGGTGAATAGAAGAGATGGGGAAAGAGGTGAAAAACTCATTTGAGAGTTCCTTCGAGAGGATAATGGAGGGGAAATGAGTAGCATTGGTTGAGAGCTCGTCATCATCATTGACCTACTGTGCATGCAATTCGACTCTTGTCTGATTGATGTGAAATAGGAGTGAGGGTTATTTAATCTATGATGATCTGAATCCAACTACTGGTATTAATCTGAACACATGGTATATATAATAATTTCCCTTTCATTTCTTTTACTAAAAAAACATGATCCCCCCACCCCTACCCCCACCCCCACCCCCTCTTTTCATTATTGAGTATCCAAGCAAAGCGTCAAGGTTATTTGAGATAATACTTCAAAGTTGTCGTTTTCGTACAAGTTTCATTGAGACACTTTAATGCTTTAGAATGTAAGAAGGGTTTATACTTTTATTTTGTTTTTTGTTTTTTATTTTTGATGAAAAGAAAGGTTTACATTAGTTTCTATAAAATTATGAACTAAAATACGTGGATGAAAACCGACCTTTTTGGTCAACTATAGAGTTTAGAAAGAATGAAAAAACAAGAGTAAGCCTTTGGGAGTTAGGTTGTCAAATTAATATACATTGGAAAACTTCGGAGTATAAAATTGTTAGAATAGGACTTATATCAAAGTTCAAAAAATCAAAACTTCAACAGTAACAAAATGCAAGTAATACTATAACAAAAGTTGTATGTGTTCACACTTATTTTTGACACATGAAGTGTCATTTTATTTGCCAAGGATTACATAGTTGTGACACGAGTAAAAAGTGCAGCAAATCACGACACATATTCATGTCATCAGATATACAGTTAAATATAATTGAAAAAGATTAATAGTTCAACATGGATTATGCGAGAATCTATTAATGAGCTTAAATAATAAATCTTAGATTTTAATTATGATGTTGATTAAACTATGATAGTGTATAAGCTAAAAAATCTCCATAATTAAATGTGCTTTGGTGAGAATAATCCTAGGACGGGTCACCTTCTAGAAAGTTATAGTATTGAATGATGATACTCTTTTTTTATTTTTTATGCTCTAGACACAGCTATATATCACTGCTCTTGATGCATATATGTGTCACGAGTTTTATAACACATGTATGTATCACCACTCTCGACATATATATATGTGTCATGAAATTTGTGACACATTCTCAGATGTGTAGAAAGATGATTTCCACATATTCTCTAAACACATTTTTGATATTGTCACGCTCTATTTATGCGATACAAAAATGTGTCACGTTGAGATAATAAATTTATCATAATTTATAACTTTTGTTGTAGTGTAATCCATCTTCTTACTTGACGTAGCTAACTTGCTCGGTTTTGTTCTTCTCTAAATGATATATAAAAATAGAGTGTGAATGATGATAATGAGGAGGAGGAGGAGGAGGAGGTGGAGGTGTCTAAAGAGGAGTGGATGTTGTTATCCTCAAGTTTATCTTATGTTGTAGAACCTTCATACCTGGTATATTGAAAATGTGTTATATTGCATACCTCTCTCCCAACTTGAATGTGTTCCTCTTTGTTTAGGATCCCTGACGAGTTTTTATTTATTTTCATTTTTGGTAGAGAGAACATCGTGTTGGGTCCTTTTGTTTTGATGATGTTTAACAAACAATTTATCACTAATGTTGTTTGTCTAGTATTTATGTTTTGTATTTATTCTAGGCAAACAACATATTGGAGGATGGATGGAATCAAGCATTCAAGATCATGTTCAATGGAGGTTGGCGGAATAGTGTAGTGAAGCAATGCAATTCAAGTTGAAGATCCAAGTTCAAGCTTCATCCGTAAGTGTACCAAGTTGAGCTACATCGAAGATCAAGATAGCTTGGGTAATTTAGTTTAGGTTTATATTATGTGTGTTGATACTTTAAGCTCAATCACATACACGTTTTGGTTTTGTATATGTATAGTTATATATATACATATATGTTTTGGTTTAGTTTTGTAGATATGAAACAAATATATATTCATATACACATTCATATGTTTCATATTCTATTATATTTGGAAATATATTATGTTTTTTGGTTATAGACTCTAAAATAATAGTTCATATATTTTATCAAGTCTATAAAGCCATACAAGAGTTTTCAAAACATGGTTTAGTCAAAATGACAAAACAAGTGTTGTTGTATTTTCATGTTTTGGACTATTTTGAAAAATAAAGAGATTTCTCATTTGGGAGGTGTTTTTTGAAAACCAGTTTTTATAACATGCATATTATCATGTTTACAATCATTTCCAAAGTTTTACATTTTTTTGATTTTGTTTGTTATTTTTAAAGGCAATTTAAAAATCAGATTTCTGTTTTAAAACAAGCTGATAACCTATTATCAGTCGACTGATGAGATGACTGAAGAATGAGTCTGGAATCATCAAAAACTTTTTGTTTTATTTTAGTCGACTGATCAGTCGACTGATGAGGTTATTAGTCGATTGACGAGTTCATCAGTCGACTGATGATGTGTTGATGGCCTGTAAGGGTCAGCTCATTAGTCGACTGATGAACAGTATCAGTCAACTAACGGCTCAATGGCTAGTTTTTTCAGCTTTCTGTTTTTTTATCTTTTTGCTGGTTTTGTTGGTTTCTTCTTGGCTTTGGGGTTCCTATAAATACCCCCACATATCCTCGGTTCATAACTAACTAGAGGAAAGTTTTTAAACAAGTTTACAAGGGTTTTAAGTTTGGTTTTAGTTTGTTTCAAGAGTTTAGTTTTTGAAGAAATTTTTACAAGAGCAAAGAGGAGATCATCCTTTGGTGTTTGAGCTTCAACTCATCTCTCTCTCTCACTCTTATCATTTATTGGAGAAATTTTCTAAACTAAATCTAGCTATTTTATATGTTTGATTTTCATTTCCATAAGTTAGAATCTATATTGAGTTTAGTTTGATTTTGTTCTATTATCTCATTGTTACACACATGCACTTGAGCTTTTAGTATTTTCATACATAGTATAATTTGGGGTGTGAGAGATTGTAATCTAAAGTTGTGCTTAATTGAGTTCTCTCATTGTTTAGAGAACAATCATTTGTTGTGAGCTATAATTGTGAGGTTCACTTTGTAATACACTAGTACACCAATAGGAGTGTGTGGTGAGAGACGTGGTCATCCCAAGAGGAGTGGGGTAGGTCGTAATACCTAAAGAGAGGTTGTAATTCCTAACACTTGAGGGAGACACGGGCTAGAGACCAATACTTGAGGTGGTATTAGTGTAGTTACATTGTGAGTGGTTGTAAAGTTTTCGGTGAACTAGAAAACTGAGTGTGAGGTGTAAACGTTATTCGGGTGAGCATAGAAAACCCGGTTATGATAGTGGAGATCTCCTCGAGATGAGGAGCGGAGACGTAGGTCATGTTAGACCCTAGAGGGGGGGTGATTAGGGTCTTATGCTAATCTAATCCGATTATATACTAATTAAATTAATTAACAAGTTATCCTAGTAAGTATGAAATACAACAATATATGAGCTAGGATAAACAATATGAACAATGAGATATATCCTATATGATATAAGTATGAAATACAACAATATATGAGCTAGGATAAACAATATGAACAATGAGATATATCCTATATGATAGAAATATATGCAAGGATATATAAACAATAAGATATATCCTAACAAAGAGATATAGACAATGTATGTGCAAGAATATAAAAGCTAGCACAAGATGATATATATGTAAGGATATGCAAACACAAGGGTAACATAAACAAATGAAATAGTGAATGAAATAAATAATGAGAGAAATGCTATAAAGATGAACAAATATAAGTGCTAAGCCAAACTCAAACAAGCAATATGATCACGGAGTTCGGACCTTCCGTCCTACGTCTCCGCTCCCCACTCCCGGGAAGAAATCCACTATCATAACCGGATTTTCTACGTTCACCCGAATGGTTTTCTAGTTTACCGAAAACTCTACAACTAACACACTCTTGTAATCCCACTCTACACCCTCTCAAGTGTTGAACTAGATGTGTCTCCCTCAAGTGCTCGGTTACAACCTCTACCTAGGCTCGTCAACCGACGCCACTCCTCTTAGAACGATCCCCGACTCTTACCACACACTCCTCTCGGTGTACAAGTGTATTACAAAGTGAATCTCACAATAAGGCTCAATACAATAAATGTTTGTTCTCTACTATGGATGAGAACACAATGAAAGCTCACACTCAATTGTTACAACTCTCACCAACCCAAAATATATTATGAATGTAAATACAATAAGCTCAAGTGGGTGTGTGTAACAATAAGATAAAATCAAATCTAACTCAAATAGAAAACTAGCAATAATAAGAATATGAAAATCAATAATAAAATTGCTAGAGAAAAGAGTTAAAAAACTTCTCAATAGATCAAGAGGTAGAAGGAGAATGGTTGGATGCCCAAACATCAATAGATGATCTCCTCAAGCTCTTGTGAAATTGATTTCTCAAACTCAAACTTCCAAATGCTTAAAAGCTTCTTAAACACACTTAAACCAAACTAAAACCCTTGTTAAAACTCTTTTAAACTTGGTTAAAAACTCTCTTTAGATGATAGAAAATAGTTATGGCAAAGGGGTATATATAGGCTTGAAGAAACCAACCCCAAAAAACCATTAAAAAAAATAAAAAACAACAACTAGCCGTTACTACTATAGTAACAGTGGTCGACCGCGGCGGTCGACCGCGAGCCATATGCAAAGCTGAGTAACTTCCAGAGAGTTTGGCGGTCGACCGTGGCGGTCGACCGCGGGTACTGTAGCACTGCGTATTAGTTTTATAAAATCAATTAAAAATAGTAAAACAGCTCCAAAAATGTGAAATTTTGTGGGAAGGTTCTAGACATGTAGAATAACATGTTAGAGAAAGAATTTATAAAAAAATCATTTCCCAGTTGAGAGAAATAAATGTTTGAATACAAATTTACAGTTTCTGAAAAACTGCTGACATACACTATTTTGTAAAATCAATTGGGCACAGTAAATCAACTCCAAAAATAGTAAAATTTTGAGGGAAGTTTCTAAACATGTAGATAAACATGTCAAAGAAAGAATTTCTTGAATACCACTTTCTATTTATGAAAACTCATCTG
Source organism: Asparagus officinalis (assembly GCF_001876935.1). Lineage (NCBI taxonomy): Eukaryota > Viridiplantae > Streptophyta > Magnoliopsida > Asparagales > Asparagaceae > Asparagus > Asparagus officinalis. The sequence continues at coordinate 52,731,884 of NC_033796.1, forward strand.
TTTTGTAAAACATGCACGAACATGCACGAACGAAAAACATGATTTTGTAAATTCCATTAAACATAACAAATCAATTACAAACTTGATGAAACTTTGCGAAATATTTATAAACATGAAAACAAACATGTTTAAAAAAGAACTTCTCAAATTGTATTTCCATTTGTGAAAACTCATGTATTTTGCAAGTATGTCCAAAACATGAAAACTCAAAACCATGCATGTATATATATAACTATATATATACATAGAAACCAAAATACGTGTGTGTATATGATATTGAGCTTAAGGTACTTAACACACATAATATAAAATCTAAACTAGATTACCCAAGCTTGATCTTGATCTTCATTAAGCTCGACTTGGTACACATGCGGATGAAGCTGAACTTGGATCTTGAACTAGAATTACATAAGCTTCACCGACATTCCGCCAACCTCCTTTGGATATGATCGTTGAGGCTCAATTCCATCCATCCTCCAACACGTTGTTTGCCTAGAATAAATATAAAAACACAAACACTAAACAAACAATATTAGAAGTAAATTGTTTGTTAAACATCATCAAAACAAGAAGGCCAACAGGTCATGGGGACCGAACTCCGTGATCATATCGTTTGTTTGTGATTGCATTGGCGCATATATTTTTGTGTTCATATTTATATTGCCTTTGTCAATTGCTCATTGTTTATTTCCCACTATCTTATTTTGTTTGTTTCACCCTTGTATTATTTGTATATCCTTTCATATATATCTTGTCATATATCATACTTGCTAGGATATTTGTTAGTAAAGTTTTTAATTGGCATAAATCGGATCAGATTAGCATAAACTCTATTCACCCCCCTCTAGGGTTCTTTCTTAGTGGCATTAGGGTACTTTCACATCGGATTTGTGATGCGTCATGACATGCTACTACGAGGACGTTAGAGTGTGCAGATAGTCGCTATATCGATGAGCATGGTGTTTGTTGATGGTTAAGCTAGGGGCATCACTCAAACATATCTGTGATGCCCCCAGGTAATTAATTGTCTTACATCAGAGAATTGATAGAATTTAAGATGCTTAAAATGATAAGTCTTGAAAGTCAAATGTAATATTAATTAGACAAATTTTAATAGTAAATTAAGTTATACCACATGTTGCACCCAATGAGTCATGGCTTCACATAGAAACAATAAACATGTTGGAGTAGGGCATTTTTAATGCAGGAGACTTATCGTAATTATTCAGCTACTTTCAACATCATATGCACAATTGCACTCTGTGACTAGTTACCGCCCCCATCTTTGCAAGTATATGTTATGCAAATTCATTTGCTTCAATAGACATTGCAAAAAATCATGTAGAAGTTCTAATATACACTTTCAAAAGGAGAGGAAAAAATGAAACCTTTGCGAAGACATTCTTAGACGATACTAAAATGCCTTTGTTTTAAATTGATAGTAATCTAGTGGGCATTTAAAAGATTGACACTAAATGTGGAGGAGGATCATAGTTGAATTCTCAAGGGAATAAATGATTTGCTAGTTTTTTTGTGAATTTTTCTAGGTGCAGGAAACTTTTTTATTGAATTTTTTAATTTTGAGAAAATT
>NC_033796.1:52733484-52779496 GCF_001876935.1 Asparagus officinalis
TGCAAGAGTATTTATGTCTTTTTTAAGTGTAAAGACATTTCCAGGATTCCAAAAATATAACCCACTTCTATAAAAAAAGGTAACTCATAAACTGTGGGAACGTTCCTAAGTATATAGTATATCGATTATAGTATGATCTAGTATAATGCACATGCTTTGCACGTGAACGTACATGTTTTAAGTTTTGAATTTTTTATTAAATAGTAAAATTATGTCTTTATAAATAAAATTATATAATAAGATTGCTTAAAAAGAAATGTATGAATTAATTATTATAGTATAGTTATTGTAATTGAATGTTTTCTTATAATGATCGTCCAGTGCTAAACTTTTTTTCAAATAAGTCCCCTAAATCTATAACTATTCTTAAAATAAGTTTGCCAAATTTGTAAGTTCTCCAAAATATGTCCCTCCCACTTGAAAGTTCTTGACTTAGTTCTAAATTAACTAAACTGCATTGATCTTGCTAGTTTTTTTTCTGATGTTCCCTAGATAGTTACACTTAATACGATCAACATGTTACGATAGTTACTTCTCATTATAATTATTTAATATGGTAAATTACACTAAACCCTCATGAACTTCAGCCCTTATGAACTTTCAAAATCACACTCATAATAATTTTTTGTTTAGGGAGAAAGTCGATTTGTTCATTACTGTGTTCATTACAACTTCAAACGTTACAATGAAAATAAAAGCTAGTCTTTTTATAAGACCTTTACACAATGAAAACAAAAAAGTACAACTCTCGTCAAACAACACAACGGATGTTTATCGCTCGCTGCTTACGTGTGATCTTGGCCTGTGACTAGGATGTTGATATCCGTGGACCACCAAATGATCTGATCTGATCCGAAGCTTCGCCGATTCGTGAAGGAATCAAGAAGCCGAAGCAATTATCTCGGCAACGACGAGATAATTACTCTTCTCGAGATCACCGTAACGGGGCAATCTCAAGGCAAAGGACCAGGACGTGTAGATATGACGAACTCCTCTTCTTTATGCTGATGAACTCGATCCGATCTCTTCCTCTTCTGAAATTCATACTCCTTCAGTCTTCAGTTCAGCAAGGCTTCGCCGACGCTCGTGAATTCCAGATCTTAAAAAATAAAGGCACTGGGGCTGTATTTATAGGCTAAGTGATCCTTGTTTTTGGATAAGAACGATCAATTTAATCTTATCTTCAGTTGTATCTACTTAACCACATTCTTGGATGATATCAGATCAATTACAATAAATCCGGGTGGTTAACGGTCGAAAAACAGCTTTAAACCGTCAAATCAGTATTTTTGGGCTACGGACACCCGTGGGTGTCTCGGCGTGGCCGAGACACTTGTGAGTGTCTCGGCATTGTCTCGGCGATGCCCGTAACGTAGTTTCGCGCACTCTGTCCGTTTTCGCTGTATTTTTATCGTCTGATCTCGGAATTATGCGGTTCAAGATGCGTTGAAAAGCTGACAAGGAGATCTATGAGCTTCCATGATTAAATCACATATAGAGTAAACAGGACCTAAGGGGTTCTTCGTCTTTTGTAAGCGATATGCAGCTCCCGGTCCATTCGTGCTTTCGTTGTTCTGAAATTCCGTTGCTTCGCATGGTCCGTCGGCTCACTTCATGCATTTGTTGTCATCAAATGAGCTTCTGTGACTCGAATAGTGATGTTTATCATCTTCTCTATCTCGAGCCACGTACAGGGACCTATAGGTAATTTTTAACGCCTACACTTTTTTGTTTCAAACCCCCCGATAACTTTCTAAAATTTGTAGATAACCCCCGTAAATTAGAACCAGAAAATAATATAAAAAGGTATTTTGAAAGTTATTGGGGTTTGGTGTAATTTATCCAAAAGATATTCGAGGTTTCCTACAAAAGTTATTAGGGGTTTAGTGTGATTTTGAAAGTTCATAGAGTCTATTTACTGAAAAATGCTAAAAGTTCATGGGGTTTATTGTAATTTACCTTATTTAATATTATAGTTCTTAGTTCAAGTAATACTATTAAAATAATTGTAATATCTATATACTATAATATATTTATCTAATTTAACTTTTTTTATTATTCTCTTAAATAATTTAGTAATATAAATACTTTATAAATTTTTATTGTACTATGGTTAACAATTAACAGTACTATTATTAATATTAAATATTTTTTGGTAAAAAGGTTGGTTTTCAATCATTACTGTTTAGATTATTCAATATCATGTAATAATATTTGAGAAAATATTCTAAAAATAATATTAAATTATTTATTTAATTTATCTAATAATATAATACTAAATAAAATAGTGTAATTCATAATTTATGAGATATTATTAAAATAATTATACTATTTATGATATTAAATATTTGTTCTATTTATTTTATTGATCATTGAATTATAATATAATTATTAATAGTACTTAGTGATATATTACTTTATGCATACTATTTTACCTTAATTATTTTATTATAATTTATAAATAATTGTAATAATAATAATTTAATTGGTTGCTATTAGTAATTATGTATACTTTTTTATAAATTATTTTTATTATATTATTGTTGTAAATATAAATACAATGAATGTGGACATTACTAGAAGAAGTCTCTTCACCTACTTGTGACTTTTAGTATTCTCTTCCACATCTATATAATGTAATCCATGGAAGACAAAATGTATTGAGGAGAAATGAAGATGAATAAAATGAGATGATCACTTTCTCCCTATCTCCTTTTCTTGTTTATTTACTTTTACATTTCATGTTCGATTCTTACTTTTAATATGTGATGTATGTAGATACAACAACGAGATTACAACACGTTATCAGCACGAAAGCTCTAGCTAGCCGGTATGTAATCGTCCGTTGGTGGTAAGAGATATTTTGGTGTACACCTCTTACGAGTTAATAAAGTGAGCATGATACTCCTTATATACATTTTTCTTTAATTTGTTTTTAATAGTCACAGTTGATTAAAGCTATAGTTAATTGATAATAGCCTCCCCCTAGTGCAACTACCGGGACATTTTTGCAGTTATATGTGGATGTTTCTTTTTGTAGAGTTTTGATACAGTTGAAAAACTAGGTTGAGAAATAATCATCAATTGATTGTTCTGATACATTATTTGTGGATAAAATAGAGTAATGTTTAATCATATTAAAATAGCGCAGATGTGACTTAATTCATTTTTCACATACATTTTGTTCATTTAAATTATTAAGAAGAAATTGCTGGACATTTTCTGTTAGTATATTGTTTTAATTCTATACTATGAGATCATTCCTTTTTTCCAACACTAGTTTCAAATGAAGAGATAGTTAAAGATTTCAAGATTGTTTCTACCTTTTCATAATTCTTCTTGGTTTCCTCTGGTTAAGAATTCATGGAATTATATTTTTAAAAGCCTGTTTGTGTGACAATCAAGTGATGCTATCATCTGCAATATTAGACATTAAAATAACTTACTTGTGCTTGTGCTTATTGTCTGGATTGAAAAGAAACTTTGTACTTGGTTATTTTACATTCTACAAAATTAAAAGTAATTTAACATTTATTTTAAGTGAGTTAGAGGTGTTGCATGTAAACTTTTCCCTTACACTTACTTTGACTATTAGCGTATAAGATTGCCATTGGTAAGACGAAGAGCTATGTCTTGTTGGGAATGAGATCGACATTTGGAATATTCATGCATTCCCTTTTTCTGTGATGTATTAATTACAATGTGCATAATTATATTAGGAACTCTATCTATTCTTCTCTTATTTATATTGACACTTATATCTTCCATTGTTCAGCATAAAATGCCATACTTGTATAATGTTTCTAATCCTTGGATGGCGATATTGGAACATAAATTGCACATCCGAAAACATTTATGATGTATTTCATGTTCGACTTTTTCATACTTGATTTTGGTGATTATGTGTGATCTTATTAAAATGTGAATATTTCTAATTTTTCATGTACTAATCTTTCATCCCCATGATTAGTGCACTGTGATATATAATAGTAATTATTACTTGTCTTTGGCCTCGAACGTTCATTTTTACTGGACACCCTTGTGATTTTTGCACGATTATATCTCTTGATTCTTTAAGTATCTTTGTCCAGAAGACAAACACTTTAACTTTTCTCTCTATCAATTAAGACGTGAAAAATTAATACATCACTGAAAAAGTATTCACTTTTCTGGGCAATCCCTGAAGGATCGCTTTGATCTATGGAAACCAATCATCTTCCCTCAAACACAACTGGCAGACTGAATCAGAACTTTTTGGATTTTAAATACATGACTAAATATGATTCAGTTCTGTACCAAATTATCTAGCAGCTGAAACTCTGTAAGCGGAACATTACAGACAATGATAAAATTGATCGAAAAATTCTTTTCCCTATTCCACGCAAATAATATTGTACTCCAGCAACAGTACATGACTAAGAATTGCACTTAGCATTCTGAATTGATTAGTAGTCACAGAGAAGCACAATCAATTGATGATTAGAAATCACAATGTCAGACTAGTTGGCTTACGAGTTGTGTTTGTATCACATGCTACAATTCAGAAAATTACTTATACGCGTGGACAAGGGGGAGGCTATGAACATAGTAGGAGATCTTATCCTATATCTATTTTTGGATTTTAAACCCTCGACTGAATACAATTCAACAAGTAATCTTGTACTCTTACAATAGTACAACTAAAAGCATTATGAACTAATCCTTGTATTAGTAGTTGTTAAAAACACAACCAGCTGTTGTGAGAAACCATAATGCAAGTTTAATTGGTTCAGTCATAGTGCCTGAAGCACATGTCATAATTCAAATTCATAAGCTCGGACGAGGGGGGGTAGTAGATCTTATTGAGGTGGTCAAGGTAAACTATTTGGTTTTTCTATATTTGGATTATATGCATTTGTCAGACAATTTTAATTTATCTTGATTTTAATTTAAATTCTTGTGAATGATAATCATATTTTATTACAATTTTATACCCTCATTATTTATTTTACATGAATAAATATACCATTAATAATTGTTGTTAGCTTAGTTTCCACATAATTAAATAAAAATATAAATAAATATTATTAAATGTAAAAACCCCTAAAAATCTTTCTTCTCTATTTTGTAGCATTTTAGAAGCCTATTAAGCAAAAGCTTAAAAGAGGAAAATGATCAAAAGCCCAAAAGAAGCCAACACAAGCTTATTTTTTTCTCAAGTGAGTAAAGGCCCAAAGCCCATCAAATTTACACCAAGGGCTTAGGCTACTGGAGAATGAATTAGGCCGGTTGATTTTCAAAAAGGAAATGAATTGAATTGCTACAGCTAAATATCAAAATGGGCCGGACATAATTTTCATTTTCTCAAGAAAATCAATTGGGCCGGTGCTGCAACTTTGCATCACAAGAAAACCATTTGCCATTGGGCCGGACTGCTTTTGAAACTTATGGACCGGACTTGGAACATTGATTGCTGCAGAAAATCACCAATGGACCGAACATTGATGCTGCAGCTTTGATTTTCTCATTGGGCCGAAATCAAATGCAAACCTCAATGGGCCGGACTTGCTCAAAACTTTGAATGGGACTTGGACTTTGCTGCAGCCTTGAGTTTTTTTTTTTTTTACATTGGACTTGCTTGGAAAATCAATTAAAGATTGGGCCTTGGAAAATCAAATGAAGATTGGGCTAGAGAAGAACAAAAACCAAATTCAAAGGTGGAGATTGTTGCTTGGGGCTCAAGACAAATCCAATGGTTTATATTCATTGAAGATTACTAAATTTTGTAAACTCCTTTTGGAGAGGAGGGCTACTCTTAATTGAGAAGACCTTCCAAAAATTATAACTTTAGTTATAATTAATAATAATAATTTTTTTCCTCTTTAAATTTGTTCTTTCTCCTCTTTGTTGAATGATGAGGATGGAGATGAAGAGCAAATTGAAGGTTTGCATTTCTTTTCTCTTTTATTTCTTTTTAGTAATTTCTTTATTATTGCTTATTATTTAGATTTAAATCCATGTTTGTAGTGTAGATTTATTTTCTTGACTTTTTATTTCTTTTTGCACTTTAATTTGTAGAATAGATTTATTTTCTCACATTTAATTTTTGTAATATATTTTATAGTGTAGATTTTTATTTTCTTTGTAGTTAGATTTATTTCTTGTTCATAGTTTAGATTTTTCTTTTCTTTTTATTTTTGTAATTAGTTTCTTTTCTTCTTTCTTTTATTTCTTAAGATGTGAATTTAATTCTTGTAGGAATTTTAGAATTATATGAAACTAGTCTAATTTCCTTTATATTGTATGAATTATTCTCTTGCACTTAAAATGTTCATGTTTAGGATAATCAACTAGAGAACTAATCGGTAGAAGAAGAATTTGATAATCTATGCTTATCTTTAAATGGTTTGATAGATTATGCTTATGAATTCTAGGATTATTATCATGTTATTGTTCTTATCATGAATAGTAATTTTGACTTAGATGATAATTTGATAGGTTACACTTTCCTTAAATGGTTTGATAAGCTATTCTTAATAAATCTAAGTTGAAATATGATAAAAAGAGAATAGTTTATATTTTGTAATTGAAATTGGTTAGTGGATTATATTCTAGATTTCTTACCTCTTTTGAATCCTCCATCTTGACTTTCTTAAATTTTCTTTTCATTCTTAGTTTTATTTCTTGATTTTATTAATTCATATTTCTTGCCTTGTGATTTCATTTATTCTTTAATTCTTCCTTCTCTCCTATTTTTGTTGACCATAATAAAATCTACCTTTCACTTGGATATTAACTAACAAGATAAACACGAGCCATCTTCTCACATTTGATTTTTGTTGACCATAATTAAAAAAAAAAGATTTTCTTTTTATCATCCTTTTTAGTCGCTTTTAATTTCTAGGGTTGCATTTCATATAGTGTAGGAATTCACCAAAGTGATTGTTACACTTGATTTGGCACACACTTAAAACATTCTTAAGGGCAAAACCCCAATCAAGATAAGGCAAGGGATTTCATCACCCTTTCCTTAGCCCACAAATCACTAATTTCTCACTTCACAAACCCAAACCTTCTAAAACTCATTAAACATTGGGCCCTAAGGATTCGAGCTCAATAAGGAACAAGAAATCCTTAAGTGAACGGTTTAAGTTTTCTCAGAATAGTTGGTGTCTAAGGCAAGGTTTAGGGGTTGTGTAAAGCGCTCCGTAAGGAAAGAGGTACTTAATTGATCTTTGATCACCCTCTAGTACTATCCTTACCTGGCTAACTACCTGGGTAAAATTTTGATCTTTTCACTGTAGGAGTTTTTGGTTAGGAGTTGGTCTAGTGGAGTTAGGCTAAACCCTAGAGTTAGAGTTGATTGAAAAGTGATTGCCTTGATTTGTTTTAGTTAGGATTTTTCTTTTTCTTTATCTTTTCATATAAAAAAAACTAATTTTCTTTCTTTCCTTAAAAGAAAAAAAACTAATTTTCTTTCTTTCCTTTAAAAAAAAAATTGTTTTGGTGTATGCAAATTTGGGTTCGAGATAATTTTTATCGTTTAATCCGTGTTGAACCAATCCAAGAAATGGCAAATCAACCAGTTCTTCAGGATATGTGTTACCCCACCAGAAATGCAATTCCATCTTGCATAAGACTTCCCGAAGTAAATGGAGCAAATTTCGAACTTAGACCGCATTTCATAAACATGCTTCTAAAATTTCTAGGTAATGAAACAGAAGATGCATATATATTTATCTCGGAATTTGAGGAAATATGTATTATGATTAAAATGAGAGAATTAACCGAATATGCGATTAAGCTTAGATTTATTCAATTTGCTCTTAAGGACAAAGCTAAAAAATGGTTGTACAACTTACCGACAAATTCCATCTCAACTTAGGAGGAATTTGTCACCGTTTTTCTTAAGAAATTTTTCCCTATTCACAAAACGGTAAAGCTTAGGAACAGCATTCAGAATTTCAAAATTATCCCGGGAGAGCCATTCTGGAAATACTTTGATCGATTTAAAGATCTTTTAATCCAATGTCCTCATCATGGTCTAGAAAAATGGCGATTGTGCCAAGTCATATATGAAGGATTGGACTATTATTCAAAGACATCTTTAGAATCAATGTGTCAGGGAGGTTTTATGAGAAAAAACGCTGATGAAGCTTGGGAATTTCTAGAGAGTTTATCCGAGAAAACAATGCAGTGGGAAAACTGTGATGACAGTGTTTCATCTGTTCCCCAATCTAAGTCTAGTGGTCTTTTCTTGGAGTCAAACATTGCGTCTGAAGCGAAGATGGCGACGATTATGCGGAGGTTAGAAGCCTTAGAAGTTAAGGAATGAGCTCCGACTCAAATTAATCATATTTCTGCCCCGGGATGTCATAAATGTCAGTCTCCTACCCACGTTTCAGAGGAATGCCCTCTTCTAGGAAATAACCATGCATTAGAACAGATGAACGCTGCATTTCAGCGGCCTAGAAATGATCTATTTTCTCCAACCTACAATCCAGGTTGGAGAAATCATCCTAACTTTGCTTGGAACCAAGGAAATTCTCCCGGAAATCAAAACTTTATTCACTCATCAAACCAACAATTCCCTAGGGGAAACACTGTCCTATTTAATGCACCGAACAATTTTTCTAACCCACCTTTTCCAAACCAACATCCTAATCCTCATCAGCCCACAAATCCTTCAAATTCTGATCATGACAAACGTTTAAGTGTCTTAGAAAAAGGTTTAGAAGCTATGATCAAAGCTTCTACACAAACTACCAACATGCTGACCCAATTATCCACCACTCTAAATTCATTCATGCAAACCACCGGCCAAGTGCTCAACTCGAACACACAAGCCATAGCCCGGTTAGAAACCCAACTTGGGCAACTAGCCGCTGCCGTGAGTGAGAGAGAAAAAGGAAAATTTCCAAGTCAATCTGTTGCAAACCCTAAAGACACTGGATCTAGTTCCAACAATCCAGCTCAACTGAATGCAATTCACACACTACGATCAGGAAAAAAAAAAGATAATCAGGTTAGAATGCCACCGGATCAAACCCCTTCTCCCATTCAAAACACTCCTTCCGATGAAGCAATTCCTTCCGATGACCAAAATACTGAACTTGAAATTGAGCCTGATCTAGATAGGTATAGGCCCGTTGCCCCCTTTCCAGATAGACTCAAACCTAGGAAAAACTCCCCGCAGGTTGAGAAAATCCTAGAAACGTTTAAACAGGTCAAGATCAACATCCCTCTCCTAGATGCAATCGAACAAATCCCTTCTTATGCAAAGTTCTTGAAGGACTTATGCACTAAGAAAAGAACCACCAATGTCCCCAAGAAAGTCTTCTTAGCTGCCAACCTCAGTGATACCCGCAAAGACAGGGGGTGAAAAAGAGATAGTCTTTGGAAAAGGGGAATCATCCCCTACTCCAGATCATTTCTTGGATAGTAATTCGGACGAAGAAAAACCCGGGCGACATTTCTCTCGGTACAGTTCGCAAGCGAATGATTATATGGCGAACCGAGGTTATGACCTTTCACTCGGTGAAGGTCTTTATTTTGGTCAAGGTATTAGGGTTCCACCCCGTCCTGCCTATGTACCAAAAGGAAAACCAGATAATTATTACAGTCGTAATAGGGGTCTGGGTTATGCTTCATCATCCGATGACGATTATGGCCAACAAATCATTAACCAATTAATAGATAGGAGCAGACATTCATCTGACACCTCGAATTGGGATTCTGATGTGAGCATTGGAGAAAGATTCAAATTCCTAATGTCGAACATGGCGACGATTGACCCTTCCACAACAGAAGAAGACGATCAGTTACCTGTTTGGGAAGATCCATGGATGCATTACATGAATATCCAATACGGTGATCGATTTGAGCAAAGAGAACCTCCTACCGAGGATAAAGTGGTTCAAGTTAATATGGGTGACGAAAATAATCCGAAGCCTATATTTATCAGCGGTGATCTCCCGCCAGACGAAAAAGAGGAATTAATTGCCCTCGTTAAAGAGTATATCGACGTTTTCGCATGGAACTACGAAGATATGCCAGGACTCGACCCAAATGTAGCAATGCATACCCTTAACATAAAATCGGATGCTAAACCTGTCAAGCAACAACAAAGACGGTTTCGTCCGCAAATTATGGAGGCAATAGAAGCTGAAGTTAAGAAGCTAATTGACTCGGGTTTTGTCAGAGAGGAACAACATCCTGAATGGTTGGCCAATATCGTTCCAGTCCTCAAAAAGAACGGAAAAATCAGAATCTGTATTGACTTCAGAGATCTGAATACAGCATGCCCCAAGGATGATTTTCCCCTACCGATTACGGACGTCATTATCGACAACACATGCGGGTTTGAAAGAATGTCGTTCATGGATGGATTTTCTGGGTATAATCAAATCAAGATGCATCCGGATGATGAAAAGCATACAGCTTTCAGAACACCTCTTGGCGTCTTTTGTTATACCGCGACTTTTCCATCTTTGGTGACACATTTTCCTAATGTTTACATCATCTTAAACTGGTCCTAGAACGGTGTAGGGAGAAAAATCTGACTCTCAATTGGGAGAAATATCATTTCATGGTCAAACAAGGCATTGTCTTAGGACATGTAGTTTCCAATAGGGGAATTGAGGTGTACAAAGCTAAGGTTGATCTTATTTCCAATCTCCCTCCTCCCAAAACTGTCAAAGATGTCAGATCGTTTCTTGGTCATGTTGGTTTTTACCGACATTTCATCAAGGATTTTAGCAAGATTGCTAGACCCTTGACCAATCTCTTAGCCAATGATACATCATTTGTATTCTCTCCCGACTACCTCAAAGCTTTTGAATATCTGAAAAAGGAGCTAACCACAACTCCTATCATTCATGCACCGGACTGGACCTTACCATTCGAACTGATGTGTGATGCATCTGATTCTGCGATTGGTGCTGTTTTAGGACAACGGTTTGATGAAAAACCGCATGTGATCTACTACGCCAGTAGGACTCTGAATGATGCCCAGCAAAACTACTCTGTCACAGAGAAAGAGTTTTTAGCTGTAGTCTTTGCCTTAGAAAAATTCAGGTCCTACCTCATCGGTTCCTTAACCAAAGTTTTTACTGATCATGCCGCACTAAAGTATCTTTTGACAAAAAAGGATGCTAAAGCACGGCTCATTAGATGGATTCTCCTTCTTCAAGAGTTTGACATTCAAATTCTTGACAGAAGGGGAACAGAGAACCCCGTAGCAGATCACCTCTCTCGACTACCAAATGCACCAACATCAACCGTTCCGATCAATGAACATTTCCCAAATGAACAACTCCTAGAAATCCAATATGTTCCATGGTTCGCTGACATTGTGAACTACATAGTCATGAACCAGATCCCTTCTCATTGGTCCAAACAGGATAGATCCCGTTTTCTCTCCCAAGTAAAATACTTTTACTAGGATGATCCATATCTATTCAAATACTGTCCTGATCAGATCTTTAGGAGGTGTGTTCTCACGGAAGAAACTAGGAGTGTTCTATCCTTTTGTCATGAGCAAGCCTGTGGGGGCCACTTTGGTCCCAGAAAAATAGCTGAAAAAGTTCTCCAATCTGGGCTGTATTTGCACACTCTCTTCAAGGATTCATTCGAGTTTTGCAAAACCTGTAACCGCTGTCAGCTTTTAGGGAAGGTCACTAGGAGAAATATGATGCCTTTACAACTCATCTTATCTGTTGAACTTTTTGATCTGTGGGGTATCGATTTCATGGGACCATTTTTAAATTCCTTTAGAAATATCTACATTCTAGTAGCCGTTGAATACATGTCAAAATGGGTTGAGGCGGTAGCTTGCAAAACTAACGACAACAAGGTCGTTGTCAAATTTTTAAAAGAGAATATTTTTGCCCAGTTTGGAGTACCTCGAGCGATCATCAGTGATAACGGTACACATTTCTGTAACCGTTCTTTCGAGGCTTTGATGAGAAAATATTCAATCACACACAAATTGTCAACTCCTTATCACCCCCAAACCAGTGGACAAGTAGAGGTCACAAACAGGCAGATCAAACAAATCTTAGAAAAAACAGTTAACCATAACAGAAAAGATTGGTCTGTAAAATTATGTGATGCTCTGTGGGCGTATAAAACAACTTTTAAGGCCAATTTGGGGATGTCGCCATACAGACTGGTATTCAGGAAAGCTTGCCACCTACCAGTAGAGTTAGAACATCGAGTAATGTGGGCAATAAAACAATTGAATTTTGACTCAGACTCGGCAGGTAAGAACAGATTGCTCCAAATAAATGAGTTGGAAGAAATTAGAAATGATGCATACATAAACTCGAAAATTTACAAAGAGAAAATAAAGACTTTTCATGATAAATTAATTTTACGAAAAAATTTCTCTCCAGGACAAAAAGTTTTATTGTACAATTCAAAATTGCATCTTTTTCCAGGAAAATTAAGATCAAGATGGACAGGTCCATTTTTTGTCAAACAGGTTTTTTCACATGGAGCTGTCGAGATAGAAAATCCTAAAAATGGTAACATTTTTAAAATAAATGGTCAACGTCTGAAACCATTTTTAGAATTTTCTACGCTCGGAGAGGAAGAGGTGTTGGTTCTTCATGAACCTCATTATCTATAAAAAAAAGTTCTTTTGTTTCTTAAAAAAAAAGAAAAAAAAACATAACAAAAATTTGAATAAGTAACATAGGTAAAAATAATAATTACTTACAATTTTCCTCTTATTTGATTTCTTCATCCTCATACTAACAGTAATTGCAGATCCTTATCATCATTGTCAACCGAACAACTGTAAGTTCTCCAATTTTATCTGTAAAAATATTGTCACTTGCCAAATTAATAGAGTTAAGTAATAATTGATCAAATTGATAGATTTTAAATTTTCTAATTCTTAGTTAGTGACATATTCAAGTTCACCTTTTATGATAACTCCAAATAAAATTCTTAAGAAATGATTTTTCAACTAGTATACTTTACTTAAGTCTTACCTTAGATTTTTAATTAAAAATAATGAAATTTTTGCATGCTTAACTTAGAGTTGAAAATATATTTTTTAAGTTATCTTGATTTATACATTTTTTCAGACTATATATACTTGCACACATATATATATGCACACATATATATATAAAAAAAACTAACCTTATAAAAGAAGAGTGCGAAAAATGGGCACCACCCAAAAAAAATAAATAAATAAAAACTCTTAAATTCAAGGTGATTCTATCTTATAAAGCCTAAGTTGACTGAGCAATTAAGCCCAAGGAGTATCTCTATACTTAATGACCTAAGCCCAATTGGGTTGGGATTCATTGGCCCAAAACTCGTTAAATGGTCACTTAGAAAGCCCGTTAAAATAGAAAACAATCACCAAGAATTAGAGAGTGAAATATATATATATATATATAACACTAACCATTGTTTTTATATATATTGTTGTTTTGTATATATGGTCTTGAAAAATAATTTTTGATCAAGAGACTTGAAAGTTATTTAAAACAAAGAGTTAGCATGTTCTTTTCAAAACTTTTTAATTAAATTTCTAAGATTTGACTTGGTTTTGTATTGCTATAATGAAAAAGATTTTCTAGGGGATTTACATTAGAGTTATATATAAAAACGTTTTCTTGATTATTAACTAACTTTAATTAGAATGTTTAAATATATCAAGGAAAATCTGTTATTTACTGACTTATTTAACTTGGCAAGTTAACCAAATTTTGTGGGTATATTCACTGTAAACCCTCACGAGACTATAACTCGTCCACTAGGGTAACCTAGGGGTTTAAAGGCTTATTGTATGCGCTAAATACAACCGCGATTCCTACGAAAGTGAGTTAGGATTTTCTTTTTATTTTTTTTGCTAGAGGACTAGCAAAAGTTTAGGTGTGGGGGTATTTGATAATCACATTTTATTACAATTTTATACCATCATTATCTATTTTACATGAATAAATATACCATTAATAATTGTTGTTAGCTTAATTTCCACATAATTGAATAAAAATATAAATAAATATTATTAAATGTAAAAACCCCTAAAAATCTTTCTTCTCTATTTTGTAGCATTTTAGAAGCCTATGAAGCAAAAGCTTAAAATAGGAAAATGATCAAAAGCCCAAAAGAAGCCAACACAAGCTTATTTTTTTTCTCAAGTGAGTAAAGGCCCAAAGCCCATCAAATTTACACCAAGGGCTTAGGCTACTGGAGAATGAATTGGGCCGGTTGATTTTCAAAAAGGAAATGAATTGAATTGCTGCAGCTGGATATCAAAATGGGCCGGACATAATTTTCATTTTCTCAAGAAAATCAATTGGGCCGGTGCTGCAACTTTGCATCACAAGAAAACCATTTGCCATTAGGCCGGACTGCTTTTGAAACTTATGGACCGGACTTGGAACATTGATTGCTGCAGAAAATCACCAATGGACCGAACATTGATGCTGCAGCTTTGATTTTCTCATTGGGACATTGATTGCTGCAGAAAATCACCAATGGACCGAACATTGATGCTGCAGCTTTGATTTTCTCATTGGGTTGAAATCAAATGCAAACCTCAATGGGCCGGACTTGCTCAAAACTTTGAATGGGACTTAGACTTTGCTGCAGCCTTGAGTTTTTTTTACATTGGACTTGCTTGGAAAATCAATTGAAGATTGGGCCTTGGAAAATCAAATGAAGATTGGGCTAGAGAAGAACAAAAACCAAATTCAAAGGTGGAGATTGTTGCTTGGGGCTCAAGACAAATCCAATGGTTTATATTCATTGAAGATTACTATAAATAGGGGTAGAGAGTGAGGGGTTAGAGGTGTGAAAATTTTGTAAACTCCTTTTGGAGAGGAGGGCTACTCTTAATTGAGAAGACCTTCCAAAAATTATAACTTTAGTTATAATTAATAATAATAATTTTTCTCCTCTTTAAATTTGTTCTTTCTCCTCTTTGTTGAATGATGAGGATGGAGATGAAGAGCAAATTGAAGGTTTGTATTTCTTTTCTCTTTTATTTCTTTTTAGTAATTTCTTTATTATTGCTTATTAGTTAGATTTAAATCCATGTTTGTAGTGTAGATTTATTTTCTTGTCTTTTTATTTCCTTTTGCACTTTAATTTGTAGAATAGATTTATTTTCTCACATTTAATTTTTGTAATATATTTTGTAGTGTAGATTTTTATTTTCTTTGTAGTTAGATTTATTTCTTGTTCATAGTTTAGATTTTTCTTTTTTTTTTATTTTTGTAATTAGTTCTTTTTATTGTTTTTATTTCTTAAAGATATGAATTTAATTCTTGTAGGAAGTTTAGAATTATATGAAACTAGTCTAATTTCCTTTATATTGTATGAATTATTCTCTTGCACTTAAAATATTCATGTTTAGGATAATCAACTAGAGAACTAATCGGTAGAAGAAGAATTTGATAATCTATGCTTATCTTAAATGGTTTGATAGGTTATGCTTATGAATTCTAGGATTATTATCATGTTGTTGTTCTTATCATGAATAGTAATTTTAGCTTAGATGATAATTTGATAGGTTACACTTTCCTTAAATGGTTTGATAATCTATGCTTAATAAATCTAAGTTGAAATATGATAAAAAGAGAATAGTTTATATTTTGTAATTGAAATTGGTTAGTGGATTATATTCTAGATTTCTTACCTCTTTTGAATCCTTCATCTTAACTTTCTTAAATTTTCTTTTCATTTTTGGTTTTATTTCTTGATTTTATTAATTCATATTTCTTGCCTTATGATTTCATTTATTCTTTAATTCTTCCTTCTCTCCTCTAAAATTCAATTTATTATCTTTTGCATATATTCATAACAATCACTCAACAAAATCACACTTATTCTTTATTCCTAATTGTCACGCACAAAATATAAGAACCATTTCTAATAATCTCTTAAAATCACCTTTCTCGTGGGATCGATATTTTTTATACTATAACTTGATAAATTATGCACTTGTAATTTTGGTACATAATTATGCCGCATCAGTGAACTTATGTGTTTTTTATTCATATGTGTATATTTTAGAATTTGTCTGACCTAAAATACACCATGTTGCGATAAGTTTGAGATTTAGGGACCCAAATTCTTTTAAACTCTAGTATGAGCGATTGGGTCATCTTGGGCAAAATATGATTCGTCGGATTTTCTTAAATTAAATGAGGCATTCAAACCAAATCCGACCAACTGCATATCACAATTTTTCCCCTTTATCTAATACGTGGTAAAGAAGCAAAACATTTCCCATCTGCGTATTCTTTATTTGCAGTCCATGTTTCTATATCACCACCATAATGTACCTCTATGGGACCTCGGTGAAGGTACATACATTATTAATGAAACTCTGTCAATAATTTAGTACCTATAGCCCATGTTAGGGGATCAATTTATAATTTGGTACGCTGACTGTATTTTTATTAAAGATCAATTCTCAACATTAGGGGGAGATTAGTGCCCAAAATACAAAATAATGTCAAGAAATTTCATTGGTGAAAAAGATCTTCAATATTTATATCCACGTACTAGTCAAACTGAACCAGAAGTTCACATGATAATCTGCCAAAAAAAGAGTGACTAAGCCCCATATTTATGTTGAGTATGATGATTTGGAATGCCAGAAGCATACTGTGCTAGAAGCATATGAAAAAGATAAAAGTCCGCGGCAAACTAAATTCTATATAGAAAGACAGTCACTCCCATAACCTCCGAAAGAGGTTCATCCTGAAGATGGAATCTCCAGTAAATTGCACGTGCACTTGATAATCACAATACTGGAGATGCGGAACGGCCAAATCCAATTGTTAAGGGAAATGACGAGGATTTGGTTGACATAAAATAAGCTTTGAAGTGGCCACGAATTTGTGAAAAAGGAGAAATATATAATAGAAATATAAAAGTTGTCGACAACATAGTTGCCTCTACAGTTGCTCTTACTATCTCCAAAAATAATCTGGATCCAGAACCTAAGTCGGTAATAGAGTGCTTGAAGCATTCGGACTAGGCGAGATGGAAAGTGGCAATTGAGGCTGAGCTGGACTCACTAAAGTATTTTAAACCTGTAGTTTATATATCCCTGCAGGATATATATATGGGTCTTCGTAAGAAAAATAAATGAGAATTGTAAGGTGGTGAGATATAAAGCGAGATTCATAGCTAAATGGGTTCACGTAGAGACCCGACATCGATTTAGATGTAAAATATTCTCCTATTAGTGATTATATTACGTTCCGTAAGTTAATATGGCAGAAACTATGAATTTATATATGCAGTATATGTACATCATGACCATATTTTTATATGAGTCTTTTATATGAAAGTCCCTGATGGACTTAAAATTCCTGAATTAAGAGAAAACAAGAATCGCAACATGTATAACATTAAATTATAAAGGTCGTTATACGACTTGAAACAGTCGGGTAGAACGTAGTATAACCGACTGAGTAAGTTCCTCCTGAAGAGGAGATATACAAATAATGATGTATGCCCTTGTGTGTTTATAAAGAAATTCGAAAATGACTTCTGTATTATATCAGTCTATATTAATAATATAAATGTTATTGTAACGCACAAGGAGCTTACAGAAGCTAACTCATGCCTAAAGACGGAGTTTGAAATGAAGGACTTGGGAAAAACTAAGTTTTGTCTCGGCCTGCAGATCGAGTATTTTCCCAGAAGGAATTTTTCTACACCAGTCAACCTATGTGAAAAAGGCTTTGAAAAGATTTTATATGGATAAATTTCATCCACTTAGCACATCAATGGTCGTTCGGTCCCTCGAAGTGGATTAAGACCCATTTAGACCCAAAGAAGATAATGAAGAAATGTTAGGGCCAAAAGTTTCCTATCTGAGCACCATTAGAGCACTTCTTTATCTCGCAAATTGCACCTGGCCTTATATTGCATTTGCGGTGAATTTGCTAGCAAGGTATAGTGCTTATCCTACAAGGAGGCAATGGAATGTCGTTAAACATTTCCTTCGCTATCTTCAAGGTACAAAAGATCTTGGACTATTCTATAAAAGAAACCAAGATATGACATTGGTGGGCTATTAGGACGCTGGCTACATGTCTGATCCCCATAACGCCAGATCTCAGACTGGTTATGTTTTTCTCTGTGGTGGTACTGTCGTTTCTTAAAGGTCTGTTAAGCAGACCATGGTGACTACTTCTTCTAACCACTCAGAGATTATCACTTTATATGAGACCTCATGAGAATGTGTATGATTAAGATCTTTGATACGACATATTTGTGACTCGTGTGGTCTAGCGAAAGATGATACACTGGGTTTTTCTTAGCATAGACTCAGAAGATTGTCATCATCAGGGGGAGCGAATTTTCAACGCAATCCTGAAGATTGTGCCTTGAAGGACTATAGTTGTACTCTTTTTTCCTTTTGCTAAGTTTTGTCCCACGAGGTTTTCTTAGCTAAATGTTTTTAACGAGGCAACTAATGCAACACAAGTTTGGATCCCGAAGATCTATAGTTGTACTCTTTTTCCCTTTGCTAAGTTTTGTCCCACAGGGTTTTCTTAATTAAAGGTTTTTAATGAGGCAACTAATGCAACAAGAATCTACTAATGTCGTGTACTCTTTTTCTCGACTAGTTTTTATCCCACTGGGTTTTTCTAGCGAGGTTTTTAACGAGGCATTGACATCAGATAGTAATGTCCAAGGGGGAGTGTTGTAAATATAAATACAATGAATGTGGACATTACTAGAAGAAGTCTCTTCACCTACTTGTGACTTTTAGTATTCTCTTCCACATCTATATAATGTAATCCATGGAAGACAAAATGTATTGAGGAGAAATGAAGATGAATAAAATGAGATGATTACTTTCTCCCTATTTCTTTTTCTTGTTTATTTACTTTTACATTTCATGTTCGATTCTTATTTTTGATATGTGATGTATGTAGATACAACAACAAGATTACAACAATTATTAAATAATTAATAGTTATAATATTATTGATAATTATAATTATTTAGGAAGGTGAGGAAGTGCATAATTAATAAGTGGTCATATAGGAAGGTGAGGAAGTACATAATTAATAAGTGGTCATATGTATCTAATGAAAAATTAATTAGATTTAATGGCATAGTTAGATTTTATTAAAATTTGAGGGGGGGGGGGTGGGTGGGGGGAGATGGGGATAAATATTGTTAACAAATACTTTGAACTTCAGTTCCAATATGGAATTTAGTGGATCGGGTTAATAGGTCAAGATCCATAAACCCTAGGATGGATCCGTGACGAGATCCGACCCAAAGTTTGAAGGATGACCCTCACAAACAACAAGCGGATGACACGTGGCATGAACCTATGGGAATCATCGGGTAAAGTATCTCGGGTCGACGTGGCACGCGTCTCGCGAAACGCCTCGTTGCCTTCAGTGCCGCCGAAAACGGAACTCCGGGAGCCTTCTTACCATGCTCCGCTGGATCACTTTAATTGCCTTCACCTTGTTCCCTCTTCCAAACATAGCCACCAATGATTGTAAGCCACGCGTGATAATAAACGCACGAGGGCGCACCGCATCCTCAGACCATGTGTTTAAGAAAATTTTCACTATAACCCCTAGCATTTGTAAATTTTAGGTCTACAAGCAAAATTAAATGCATACATAACTGGTTTTAATTTCCAAATTCGCAGAGAAGCATTTTCTGATTTTGTTAAACTAGCTTTCACCGGTGCAGTGCAGGTAACTCAGTATAACGATCTTGATATGTTTATAACAAAAATATCATATGAATGATTAATATCAATGAAGTTGAAAGAATACATAAGGGGAAATGAATATAATAATTAATAGTGACACGAAGAAAAGTTGCATCTCTAATTATATGCAATGTTACAAATTCACAACTGTTAGTGTTTTATTAATAAATATAGATAGCATTAGGATTAGGATGGCACTTAGAAGAGTACTAGTATAAATAATGTCTCAGGGGCTTATTTGAAAATTGACAATTTGCAGGGGAAAATAAGGGGGAAACAGAAAAAAAGAGGAGCCCCGATCTTTGCCCGAACCCATTTCATCTATATATACGCCATCAATCTCCCCGTCTTTCTTCACTCTTTCCCTATCTCACTCTCTAGGGTTTTACGAGGGTTTCGTTTTTGTTTCCTCCCGTTTTCAAATTCCCCTCCAAAAACCCTAATTATCCTCATTCAAAACCCTAGAATTGCACTATTCTCTTCGAATTCGTCTCTAGTTCTCGTTTGGATCTCTTCAGATCCATGGCGGATACTACAGGATCCTCGGTAACGAATCAGTAAGTCCTCAATCTTGGGAAGTTTCCCACTGTTATCCACAGTTGCTATTCTAGGGTTTTCTTTGGGGGCATTTGGAAAGGCCGCAACTTTAACAATGTCGAATTTGCCAATCGAAACCCTAAGTCCCAAATAGGATGATATGATCAGCTGATCATGAGCGACGGCGGCAAGGAGAGTGCAAGGGAGAACTCTAACAGCAAGAAGAAGGTTATCCCCTCGGGATTCGACGATTTCGGCCGCCAGATCGCCAGGATCGCAGTGGCTCAGATCTGTGAGGACGCCGGGTTCCACAGCGCCCATAGGTCTGCTCTTGATACTCTTGCTGATATTGCGATTCGCTTTATTTGTGAGCTGGGCAAGACTTCTCATTTCTACGCGAATTTGTCGGGTAGAACTTCTTGCAACGAGTTTGATATTGTTCAAGGGTTGGAGGACTTGGGTTCATCGCATGGTTTTGCCTCTGCGTCGGATGCTCACCATTGCCTTGTGGGCTCTGGTGTTGTTAGGGAGATCACCCAATTTGTTAGCTTGCAGGAGGAGGTCCCGTTTGCCCGATCGATTCCGAGTTTTCCGGTTGTTCGTCGATCCTTTGGTCAACCGCCCAGCTTTGTGCAAATTGGGGAGGAGCCGCCCAAGAAACACATACCTGAGTGGCTTCCGGCATTCCCTGATCCACATACTTATGTTCACACTCCAGTTTGGCATGAGAGAGCCGCAGACGGTAGGGCAGATAAGATTGAGCAAGCTAGGCAACGGAGGAAGGCGGAAAGGTCTTTGTTAAGCTTGCAGAAGAGACTTTCTGGCAATGACACATCTGGCTTCGTTCAGACAGTTGAAAGCAGCAACCTTGATAAGGGGAAACAGGTGGTCGTTCACAATCCTTTTCTCGCGCCGCCATTGGCAGGGCAGCTGGTGAGAAAGATATACCCGAGGTTGTTATCCCCGATGAAGTTGGTGATCAGAAGAGGATATCAGTGCTTGAGACCTTTGAGTCGGTTATTGAGGCAGCAAAGACTGGATCTTTTGAGGATGAGGCCAAGGAAAAAAGGGTACTTCCAAAGAGCAGGCCTACAGTGCATTTTAAATTTGGAATTGAAAAGAAGTCTGTAGCTTTGCCGCTATCTTCAAAGACTTCTGGTGTCAAGAATGAATCCTGGTTTTTGAGGGATGACGAGAAGGACGACAAGAAGCGGAGGGCAGAGATGATACTCAAAGAAGCTATGGAGAACCCACACGAACTTACACAGCTGTAGATTACATTAGTCTAGGAACTTGTGATAGTAGATCTGCTACGCGAGGTTCCACATGGGTTCTTCGGTTGGGTACTTTGAGGTATGCGGGATGTTCCCATCAAATAGTAGCTTTCTAGAGTCATTTTTTGTCTACCTTTTTTTTTCTTTAATCACAAATTATCTTTTCTCTCATTCTTCTATTGCATGGTTGACATATATGATCCCATAACCCAGTCCTGGATCTTTCATTAATTAACATTTGATTGTAGTCTGTTAGGTGAGATTTTCTATGCCCTGTCAAACTTTTGAGAGAATGGGCAATGCCTTGCACAATGCTTTGTACAATATTGTATCCTTGGAATCAAATTTGCTGGTTGGAATTACATGAACAACTTTTTTTGGGTGAAAAGATTTCAGTTTTCTTATGAGCATATGCTTTTACATTTTCTCATATGTGTGGTCTTCTCCAAGTTTGGCCTAGTTCTAGTTGCAGATTAGAAAGTTTTTCTTTTCTAGATGTTTCATAACTTTCTTGCAATTTTGTAGTGGGATGATAAAGATTTTGTAAGTGTTTGTATATTTGTTCTAGATCGCAAGACATGACAATACTTTGAGCAAATCATATATCCTTGTTTTTCCAATTTACTCGCACATAATGATAAGCAATGAGGACAATTTGCTGTTCTATTTCTAATAAAGTATTATTTAGTTAGATACTTAGATATCATAAGTTCGTTAATAACAACTCAATGCTCTGTTATTTTGTTTAGGAAAATGATTTAAGGACCCAAAATATGGGACCAAGGGAGGGGACAGGTGAGGTGTCCCCTCCCTTGGTCCCATATTTTGGGTCCCCGTAGCATCACTATTTTGTTTATTTATCTAAGACATCATAGCCTCTGACATCATAATACATTACATTGAATATTGTGGTTATGCTTGTAACTTTGTAGCGTTTAGGAGTTCAAATGAAATCCTAATGGATTTATTTTTCTCATCACCAATATCCATCAATTATTCTGTAGATTCTTAGTTATTGTTTGTAAATTCTGACCAACCTAAATAAAAGGAGGATTAAATCTTTTATTTATGAAAAAAATCTCAGTAATCAGCAATTGTTCTTGAGTTGAGGGGTTTATCTTTGTCTAGTTTTATTTGAGTTGTATTTGTAACTATCTGAATGTGTAGTCTGCAATTGTTGATATCAGTAACCAGTCCAAGGCAATTTGATTGTAATTCGAAGTCAAGCTGTGACAATCATAATTAGAATGTTCATATTCCTAATCGTTGATAAACAATTTATTGGACAGTATGCATTATAGAAGTGTACAGGTCCAAAGTCGATGTATTTCTTCTTTTTTTAAATATCTCTTTTAGGTCTCCAATCAACAATAGGTAGACCAATGTGACATAGATGAACACAGTTCAGAAGAATTTATTTATCAAATCCAAAGAGGGTTCTGACATAGAAATGCTTTGTTGTGGTCATTCTGATGCGTATTTTTGTATATGAACTTTTATTTTCAATATTCTTCAAGTGAAATTATTTTTAGGCTCGTAATTTGGATAAAATTTTGGTTATTCATGTGTCCATACGGGCATATGTTTATGTGAAACTCTTTAAATTGTTAGTCATGGGTATTACCTGTGGGTTGCCTTATTTTTTAGACAAGCTACCAAGTATTAAGGATTTCGTCTCAGTGATATATGTATTCAACCTGCTTTGCACTCAGTATTCAACACTGTATATTACAAAATCTGTGTATAAAATAATTTTAGTGCAACAATATTCTGTATATTAACCTAGTTGAAGAGCACATGGGCATGTGATAGGGATATTTCATTACATAGTTCCTGCCATAGGCCCATAGGTATGACAAGACAAGGAATAAAATATGCCTTTCACTAGAGGTGCTTGCACTGCAAAGGTTCCCTATTTTCGTTGCACTATACAGTGCCATGCTAATTTGAAGAATGGCCCAGAAAAAGGAAAATATGAAAACTTAGTACGTACATTATTTGTAACTCATTGTATCTGGTCGATTGCTGCTTGTGAAAATTGGACTATTCTTCATGATGTAGTAAGTTCAATAGTAGGTTTAATATACAACTTAGGTAACACATATTATTGACTTGTGAAATTCGTTCCTCACTTATTGGCCTTCTGCACTGCAAAGACTCCTTAGTTTTGAAGAATGGAGTGGGGAAAAAAAATACGACAACACAATATGTAAATTTATTTGTAACTCATTATATCTGGTCTATTACTGGGTGTGAAAATTGGACTATCCTTCATGATGTAGTAAGATCAATACTTGGTTTTATATACAACTAAGCTAACACTATGAATTTGTAAATTTCCTTCCTCATTATCCACCTTCTGCCTACTTTCCTTATTAAGATCCTTAAGCAGCAGGCAGATGCCAAATTTTATGTGCTTATTGAGTCACAGGTTACTGTGATATGTATCATGAGCCAGTACTTTCTGTCTTAGAGATGTGAACCTTCAGAGGATGCCTCTTTAGCCATGCTGAGTTTTTTGTGTCTTATTGTTGTACGTACCTGTGAATGACCGAGTCTGACACTCTTTACCGAGTTAAGTTGTTCTCCATCAAACTTAGAACCTCCTACACCATTTCATTATTATCAATTAGAGGACACATAAGATTATTTGTTTCTTATAAAATTATTCGTTCTTAAAAAAAATATTTTGTTTTCACTGTCTGACTTGGAGGTCACGAGTTCGAGTTGTGGAGACAACCTCTTGTAAAAATGCGAGGTAAGGCTGCATACTAGAGACTAAAAAGTGGTCTGCAAGCGGAGGCTTCGTTCACTGCGATACTCTTTTTATAAAATTATTTTGTTTCTTAATATCATGTTCTGTTCCGTTAGTAATGAGTACATTCTTAACAATGAGTAGAGATCTTAAATAACAGTTTTGTATTCATGTGCATGTTGACTGTTGAGAGAGAGAGTGAGGGATCTTTAGGACATCAGATCCCAAATTGTTCCTGTTATGCTTACTTAGTAGATGGAAAGAGCTGAGATGAAGAAAAGATGCACATTGTTGTTGTATTTTCTTTAAACTTAAGGTTGTAAAATTTAGGATTGTTTTGTACTTTGCAACAAGATTAACCTTAGGCTTCTTAAGGCTGTTTTAATTAAATCTGATGTTTCTAAAGAAACCCACCTTTTAAGGTGGAAATTTTTTTTGTGTGAGTGAAAGTGTTTAAATGCCTTTCGTGGGTTTATTCATCCTTGCCTCTTTATTCCTGTTCTTTCCTTTCCACCCTGCTGCTTTTCTAAATTTATGCATGTATTTTTTCTGCCTTATTCTGTAATTTGTGCATTTCTGTAGAATTCAGACAATATTGCCTTTGGACTCCCCCAGTGCCCATTTTGACATACTCAAATGGAAATAATCTTTCATGTCGGCCCTCACCAACTCTCCATATATTCATTTCAGTGGACTTATTTTTAGCTTCAACTCTCATTTTCATCCACTTAACCATCTAATCGTCACATTTAGCCTAAATGTACTTCCTCGACATGGCTACACGGATTCTTTGTATTAGCATTGGAAAAAGCTGTTAAACCATTAACTCAGTTTTTGGTTTAGTTGTTTCTCAGGACAACAAGCACAAAGCTCCATGAAGTTACCTTTCATATGCTTTGAATCTTAAACCCTTAATTTAAAACTTAGTTTCTATCTTTTGGCTTCTCCATTTGTTATTGGTAGAAGTACCAACTTTTCCTTTTCATGATTAAAGATATCTCTCTTGTGCCACTCCAGCTTTCACTCGACGCCATTCATCTGGACGTCACTTAAGAGGGACCCTTCAGAATATTTCCATTCAATTGAATGGAATGATCTGGCATTGGCTGTCTGTTTTGCACAGAGGGGATTTCATTGAAACAGGCCCGAGTCTTCATTTATGGGACTTTCAAGGATGGGCAAGGCAGCGAATCAATTGAATCCTGCACGCAATGCTAGGGTCACTTTTTGCCATTCTGATCTGCATCGTCTATTCGTAGCACTTGTGTCACTTTTATGTGATCCGTATAGATCGGACACTGCCTCTCTCGTCTGCTACCTTTCCCAGATATGATGGCTTCTTTTGGTCAAGGGTCCAGTCCTACTGTAGGTAACAGCAGTCACAAGCACTTGACCAAAGGGGACTAGCACTTCTACTCCTCCAACTAGGAGCCGGTCGCAGGGAGACGCAAGGGATGTCGTGAGTGGTGGGATGATATGAAATATGTTCTATCGTAATTGCTATCCTTAGAGCATCTGTTGGAGACATTTAGAATCCTTATTTGCTAGAGGGACTTATAACTTCTTTATAACACTGGTTGTTGTTTTTCATTACATGGGAACCAAGTCACTGACAGAAAACTTTAATTATGACCGCATACTTCTTATCCTCTTGCCCTTTTAATCTTCCTCCTCCTGTTCTCCTCCCATTCCTTTTTCCCATTAAGTTAATTTAGGGTGTATTTGTTGGAATAGGATATCACATTGCAAATTTAGTTTTTGTTGTTACGTTGAAATATTATGTTTCATGGTATTTATTTTTCTTCTTTCATTATCATTTATTAATAGAGAAGTGAAAGGAATTGTAGTTTCTAAATCTGACACCAACAAATTGACAATTAACAGTGGTATTGGCTAGGCCAGAAATTTAAACTCTAATTAACCAAATTGGCTCACTTCTAATCGAAGTTCTGAATGTTTATTTTCTTTCTTTCTATTATTGTCTTTCACTTTATTTTTTCTTTGCATAAGTTCCTTTTTTAATAATTCCTTTTGTATCTTCAGCTTCTGAAATTTACAGATTCCTATATGATTTAAGTTCTGTTCCCTTCTGGATCCCTTATATAGTTAATCTATTTTATACTACATTTTTTCTTGTGAACCATGTCTGCAAATTCAACATTAGATTCTAATTTAAATTTTAAGTCAGAACTCTTAGTGTGCTGTTCCATTACCATAGCTAGCCAATAATCCTTGCTTAGATGAAGTTATTAATTTTATAAGTTTTTATCATAATGTAATGTAAATCTAGTTTAATTGATTCTTCAGAAACTTCTTGTTGGCTTAGTATTGTGTTCCACGGCAACCCCATTTCTATCACGTAATCATTTGGTGTGATTATACATTGTGTGGCAAACATGCTTTGATTTGTCCGAAACAAACATGCAAATTAATGAATTCTTGGGAAAAATAATTAAATGTATTATATTTTTAGTACGGTATTCTCCATTTTATTTTAGCCGTGCTTTTGACTCTTGGTAGTTTCCTTCTCTCCTTTCCTCTCTTATCCCATGCGCCTATTTAGGTTGGTTTTCAGGTCTGCCTTGAATGTATAGCTTCAAAACATGGTAGAGGAACAGAATTCTACAGGGCTGTCAATTTGTTGTCAATGTCTTCTTTGGTATTTTATTAATCAATTCCAACAAATAGTAAATCGCTTAGATTAAATTCTATTCTGAACTTAAAGAAATGCAGTATGTCTAATGTTTTGCACGGATCTTTCTTTGGTGCTTATTTTAACAATTACTCTGTTGTTACTAAAGAGAAGGTGCTCAGCTGAAAAGGTTATAGCTCAGCTATGCATGTTAATATATTTTCTCTTCCATATGCCTAATGGAAGAGAAGTTTGCTGTTGTCAAAATATGTGTTTAATACCCTATAATTTGCAGATGAATTAGAAAACATGTTTATGATATTTTCTCTTCATATGGTACCAGGGACATGTTAAGTCCAGAACAGTTTTTTTTGCCCTTTTCTTGCTCATGTTGGTTGATGAGCTTCATATCACATTCTTTCATTAGTATTGCTGAAATGTGAATGCTATAATTTTGGAAGCACTATCGTTTCAGTCATCAAATTGGTTCTTTACCAGTTAATCTTGTTCCTGCTTTTGAAAGGGTACGAATTGGATTCTGCAATATTTGTCGCTGTGATAGCTTAGAGATGTGATATTCTCCTTAAACAAAGAAACTGTGAAGAGTGGGGCCAGGTGATGAAGATCCCTAATTGTGCACTGGCAGTATATATTTATGAATTCCAGGTTGAACTGGGATGCAGCAGGGTTTTGAGGGGTTTTTAATAGAGATGAATGCCTACTGGTGTACGTGGTCATAAAGGTGCCCAATTTGTTATTTGACTGTGTTTTCTTATGGGCGGATGGGTTTGTTGCCCCCTTCCCCCAACCACGCAGGGGGGGGGGGTATGGTTGTCAATAGCTTGATTCGAACATTAAAGGAGCCCTAGTTGCCAACTGTCTCTATCTTCCTTTTACGCGTCAAGACCTTCACGAGAGCTTTCTATTCTGCTATTCACCATAGGGATTATCATGAAATGCACATTGCTCAGCAAACCGTCAAAAAGCCTACTTATATCTTTGCCTTTGGAACATTGGGAGTTCGACGCGAACACCAGAGGTAAACTTCTTGCACTCTTTTGAATAATGATAATCTCCATCATTATGTTGATTTGCTTTATTCTATTTCCTTGTAAACCTTCAGTCTACCTTCATCAATTGGCTCATGTCGGTTGGCAGCAGTAAGATATGTTTAAAGCTCTAGCAACAAGATTATGGGAATCTGGAGTTGAATTGGGTGAGCATGTTTACTACAATGTGGTCTCTTCGTGATACAGTTGAGTGAAATTGAAGTGAGTTCTGTTTCAAAGCTCTTCTCTTCTAATATGCAATTAGAATATCGTCTATTTATCACAGGCCCAAGTTTGTAGTGGCTTCCACTTACAAGGGCCCTTGAACTTGAGGATAAAAGCATGCAACTTGTTCAAAAGTATTTATCGGAGTATTTTATCTGGAATCTGACTGCACATGATTTCAAAGTTATAGTTCAATATTCTGATCCAGCTTCAAAGTCCTCGTGTTTAACACTTTGATTCTTCTTTTTATTCTGTTACTGTAAATTTTTACTGGATGACCTTAGTTTCTTTCTTTACAATTTTTCATTACTGTAATGGTAAACTTTTCCAGTATTGTATAGATGTATTTGCTGTGAGTTCTTTCTCCTTCTTTTTCGAAGGATTATATTTAGATTCACCTCTTTAACTCATTATAACTTTGAAAGATAAGGTTGGAGTACAGTTTAATTACGTAAATCTCAAAATTCTAAATTAAACCCTTTAAGCCGAAGAGTTGAAAAAAGATCTTTGTAGATTATACGTGCTTTAGTCGGTCATCTTTAAAACTGTTTTGTGACCTAAGACAAGCAATTAATCATAGTAAGGACTACTTCAATGTTACGTTCTCAACTATCTTGTATGGATATTTCTATCATGAAGCTGTACCCGTACGCATACCCGACCCGTGCCTTACCCATACCTGACACTTCTTGGACATTCCTCTACTATGTGCATACATTTATTCAGATGCGTACGTGGTTATACAATAGATGTCTTAATTCAAAACACTTGTCATACACTTCCTGGACATACATCTTACACTTGACGTCCACTTTTGAAACTTGTTTGATAAGGATCGGGTTCTTTTCAGCCCACATTCAGTTAAAAATGACGATTTCAAAGGCTCATTTGCGTATCTAGCTCAGAACTATGCTTTCAGTCCAGCGTTTCAGCCGTCTCCTTGTACCCTACTTTTCACAAATTGTCATGTACCTTACCCGCACCCGTACCCGTCCTTGTACCCTGCTTTTACAAATTGTCATGTCCCGTACCCGCACCCGTACCTG
Organism: Asparagus officinalis; assembly: GCF_001876935.1. Taxonomy (NCBI): domain Eukaryota; kingdom Viridiplantae; phylum Streptophyta; class Magnoliopsida; order Asparagales; family Asparagaceae; genus Asparagus; species Asparagus officinalis. The sequence continues at coordinate 52,762,714 of NC_033796.1, forward strand.
TACCCATGCAAATTAGGTTCTCAATGTCATGAGCAGTTTATATTTGTTCAGCCCACGTTCAGTTAAAAATGACGATTTCAAAGGCTCATTTGTGTATCTAGCTCAGAACTATGATTTTAGTCCAGCGTTTCAGTCGTGTCCTTGTACCCTACTTTTTACAAATTGTCATGTCCCGTACCCGCACCCGCACCCGCACCCGCACCCGCACCCGCACCCGTCGTTGTACCCTGCTTTTTACAAAGTGTCATGCCCTTACCCGCACCCATACCTGTACCCATGCAACGTAGGTTCTCAATGTCATGCTCAGTTTATATTTGTTGTCAACTATTAAAATGTGCTTCTAGGTTAATGATATTATTGCATCTTCTGCAAGCTTTAATGGATGCCTTTTATGTGATAAGCAGTAGAATTTTTCCCCCCGTAATAGCATCATCTCTGTGAAAATTCATCACTTCTCTGTTCATATACCCAGAAGATTACTGAATCATGATGCCAGACACACAAAACATGTTAGTTGTCGTTTGCTATTTGTGTAAAAATGTACTCAAATTTGGTCTTCTTGGCATGCGAGTCATTAATTGTGATTTTGTTTTCATGATAAGATTTGGGTACCGAGCTTGTTTTTGTCATTATTGTCATATGCTGCTAGTCCATGAGCTACTTCTGAGTTTTGCATTCTTTGAGTCTAATGTATCTTCTAGTCTTTAAAGTTCTTACATGAATATTGATTGCTGGCATTGGCATTTAAAATTAGAACATTTGCAGAAAGCGAATGATGTTTCTTTTTGAATGACGCGAGCCTATCAGTATGTCTTTAAGCTGTTCCATTCTTTCATAGAAATTCCACAATATCAAACACATATGGAGGGTAAGCTTCACACAAGAAGGGGAATCACCAAATTACGATTCTGTCAGTACTTCCCTTTCAGCTATATCCACCTTTCACATTTCTATTCCTGACCTTTTGGCCACTGGTTAATGGGCATTCTGCTTCCAATCTGTATCATCTGAATGAAGGAATTAGCTGCGAAAAGAGGCAGTAATATTACATTGCCAATATCTCTGGTATGAAAATAATTGTGCAGGCAGACGGGGGCGGACCCAGCAGGGGGCCAAGGGGGCCTTGTGCCCACCTTGGCCCATAAACAAATAAAGAGAGGGCACTAGTATCTTAGATCAGCAGCTAAATGAGCACACTGAAAACCAGCACAAAATTCATCTTATCGATTGTGGGCCTGGCGGTTGTGAAAATATTTTTTTAATTTAGTTGAACCTTAGGCTTATTTATTGGGTGTTAATTAGTAGTGCATTTTTTCTTGATTACTTAGATGAACTTTTAATTTATATGAAGATCTGGATCCCTCGTTTTTATAATAGCATTGTTCTTGATTAGATGAACTTTTATACATGTATATATATGTGACAGACATTTTTGGATGGTATCAATTGTGTTATAATAATATTATACAGCATTAGTTCTCATGTTTCTTTTATAATTTGAGTTGAAGGCGAAAATTAAGAAAATGAGGAAGCGGAAGAAATTACTAACATTATTTTTCTTTATAAAGAACAGTCTTTCTTATATCTTTTCTTTTTCTTTTTTCCTGAAATATTATTACCCCTTGTAGCTTTTATTTGGTGATAATTTTGTCCTAGGGTTGCAGTATTTGTATAGTTGTGTTTATATTAAATTTTTTTGGCCCCCCTTCCCAAGATTCCTTGGTCCGCCACTGCAGGTAGGAGTGGTAAGCCTATGTACAATCACAACCTCATCCACTGAAACAAGAGAAAAACTGACGGACTTGTTCCCTGCGAGTATAGAGCTGCTGCTGGGTGGGTCTCATTCAAACTAAGCAATTGCCTATTGCTCACATGCCTCATGGAATCTCTATCAGATTGAGCTGAAGTGTTTTGCAGCTAATTGATCAGTAATGTTCCGTCTGATTCTGCAAGTTATTCATGGAGCTGTATTTGGAAGCTCATTCAATTTTGACTGTTACTTATTGGAGGATTTGACCTGTGACTTGGGGATGATTCTCAATCTGTTGTGATAATATGCTTGAAGCTGTGAGCAATGGTAGTGCCCAATCACCAACTTCTTTGGTAAACGTTTTTGGCTTCAGTGTCTTGCGCCGATAGTATCAATCAGTGAATAAATGCATCTTGTATTTCCGAAAGCTTTGGCATGTGCAGGAGACAGTGATTATGTTAGTGCACGATATTGGCCCTGAAGTCGTGCAGGGACAGACATGCTCACCGGTTAACTAGAACGGTGGTGCATCAATAGTTGTACCTGGATTTTGGTAGTCAAAAGCAATACAAGGCTTTATTAGAGAGGTACACTTAAGTTTTGCTTTGGTTCGTTCTTGCTTTATTTAGATTATCAAGTGATGTTCTCTGACGAGAAACTTCTAACAGGTCGTGTGTTTTTATGCAAGCAAATGCGAAGCTGCAAAGTAAACACTAGAGAGATTTATTCCTTATCAAACTCAATCTTCTGATAATATCACTGCTGCTCTCACGTGGGAAGCAAAATCTGTAGACAATTTGGACATGTGGCAACAATTTGCATCTCGAGATTCAGCTGAAAGAGCATCTACTGTGTAGGAGAGACGGAGACGGACAGTGCTTTGCTCCATCGTCGCAATGCTGGCCTGGAAAGGGGGAGGAATTTGTCAAGATCGTTGGATGTGTTGGATGTGTTCTGAAGACGCAATAATTGGAATAATCTGAGATTTTGTTTGCCTAATGGTTGCTTAAAAATTAACTAGATCTCTCTTCCACAGACCTGCACGGTTTAAGCTGACGGTGAGGATTATGTAGAGGTAGACGCAGGAGATGAGATGCTTCTAGGGTTGGGATCGGTTCAGCTCCTCCTTAAGATCTGAGGCTCTGACCTGCGCTCATATGCAAAATCCATCGGTGGATGGAGACTGAGTACTGACCAAGGCTCCACTGGTGCTCAGTTCAGCTAGTTACTGATAAAGTATGTAGTAGAACTTAAGAGTCAGTATGTGAAGAGTAAACTGAGTTTCGCATGTTTGAATCAAGGCATTGTAGCTTCGATGGGATGCAGTGGCACTTATTGCAACTACAATTACGTGCAAGTGCCACTTGCTTTTACCAATTGAAGTGAACTAAACAGCCACGGCGCGTTTGGTAAATTACAACTGTAGTTGCAATATAACTGTCACCGACATGTAACTAAGATGTTGCAAATATTCTTTGCATGCAACTGCAATTACAGCTATTTGGTTCTATTTTTAAAATTTTCCAATTTGTAGTTGCAATTGTTTGGAACAGTTTGTAACTTTTCGTGTGCAACTTGTTTTTTCTAATTGAAACAATTATTAGTTAAATTTATATAGGCTAAATACCCATATTGGTATTTTAATTCCATCCCATTTACTAATAATGTATTTTAATTAGGCAAACTTGTTTTAAGGCATTTTAATTGATTTAGCTTACCAACAAGACTTTTTTTCTCGTCGGTGATCAGTTTTTTGGCGTGAGCTCGTCACGTGTGTGACACGTGATGACTTAAACTGTTTTTTGGTTGCTGATGTGGCACAGATTTTCTGACGTGGATAAAATAGTTGGGAGAATAAAAGAGGGGATTCAAGCTGAGATTGGGTGAGATTGGAAACTAGGGTTTATCAAATTGGGGCATTCAAGCTGAGATTGAGCGTGAAAGAGAAGATATTATGTCGTCGTCATCAAGTTCAAGCTCTCGTTCTAAAGCAAGCAGGGTAAGTGGAAAATTGGGATCGCATGTAAGTTCAAGCTCTCGTCCTCCGAAAATCACCTTTTGCATCAACTGAGGAACACCATCACATGGAATCCATGCAATCTATCTCTTTCAACTGTCTCCCCCATGATTTCTCACTCTCTATTTTTCCCTCTCTCTCGCGTTCAAATTCTGAAAATAAAAGGGGCGAATCTGTCCTAGTTTGGATGAATTGGGATTTTTAGAGGGTTAATTCCCGCCTTTAAACACTGTCACATCAGAAAATCCGTGCCACATCAGCAGCTAAAAAAAGTTTAAGTCATCATGTGCCACGCACGTGACGAGCTCTCGCCGAAAAACTGGTCGCCGATGAGAAAAATGGTTTTGTTGGTAAGTTGAATCAATTAAAATGCCTTAAAGCAGGTTTGCCTAATTAAAATACCTTCTTGGTAAATGGGGTGGAATTAAAATAACAATATGGGTATTTAGCCAATTTATATATTTACAATGTTCATTTTTAAAAAAATAATGTTAATTTACCTTTTCGAACTTTCCTAAAATATTTTCTATGAAAAAAAGAATGTAATTTTAAAAAAATATTTTTTTTGAAAAATTTGTATTTTTAATAAATAATAAATTTTTTTATAAGATTACCTTTTTTGCAAAAAAAAGTATTTATTTTTAAAAATAGTATTGAAAACAATATATTTATTTTTTAATATAAAAATATTTTACATAAAATTATTTTAAAATCTTTTATAAAGTTCTTAGATTTTTTGAAATTTTAGACAATGATTTTGAGATTTTAATTTTTTGTTAATTTGGGTTAGTTGAAAGAAGCTTGCAAGTGCCACTTAGGGCCTGGTTGGTTTGACAAGAATACCGAAAATAGAAAATAGAGCAACGAAATAACTTCTAAATTTACGAAGTAAGAAGTAATGAAACTAATTTTTTTTTATTTGTTTCACATATTTTTTGAAGTAGTGAAATTAGTACTTCTTGTTCTTCTTTCCCTTGTTCTGTTAGTATAGCAATGAAAAATTGTTAGGAAGTAACTAATAAATAAAATATTAATAAGGGAAAGAATTATTTATGTCCTAATTAGTGCATATTTTACCTACTTCTGTGCTACTTTCGAGCCTTGAGGGGCGAAAAAACAATTAGAAAGTTGAGATGACACGTGAGCGCCACAACAACATTTAAGAAAAATACTAAAATCAGGTTTTTCAAAAAAGCAAACACGTTTTTTTGCTCGGAAGTAGTAAAAGTATCACATACTTCATTTACTTCAGCTATTTCATAGTTACTTCCGTGCAAGCAAACAAGATCGTAACGCTTAAAGTCATGCAAGTCGGAAGCCGCAAGTAGAAAGGTATTTACAATTGTAGTCGTAACCGCAACATATAGTTGCAATGAAACAAACGCTTGCAACTGCACAAAAATGATTTAATTGCATGCAACCGGATAAAAATGGTCCAGTTGCATGCAACTGCAATTGACCAAGCACCCCTAGGAATTGCTACTAAGAGTTGCTATTGCTTCTTACATGCCCTGATCTTTTTAGAATCCAATTCCAATTTAGCATGTTAAAGTGAATCTTGAAGTATAACCGAGGGCAGTCAATCGGACAGCCTGGAATAATACCGTACGAAATGCCACCAATGAATCTAGTCATCAGACGTAGACCCAGATCCAAAAAGGAGACGCAAGCCTCTGACAGCAGCGTCAGCCTCCCAATAATTTCTTCAGGAGTTGGAATCATATTTTTATTTTATTTTATCACATGGTCCCTTCTTGTAATGATTGATTATTATTTTTCTAAAAAGATAATTTAATGACATTTTACTAGCCTCGCTCTAATATCACTTTCACCATCAAAGGAAGGTCCCCTCAAGCTCTTCTCGTCCTCATATTCTGCTTCTTCTGATTAGCTCTTTGGGATTCTTCTCCTGGGATTTGAGCTTGAGGTGGCAACGGTTGAGGTCAGTTTATCTCTTTTTTAAGCACTTTTTCATTTGTTTCTGTAGATAATATAAACCAATTACTGAAAACCCAAATTTGTTTTCTTTCTCCCTTCAAAAACGAGTTAAATATTATGGGAGATGAGTCATGGATTCTTTGCCCTCTTGTGAAGTAGTTTTTATTTATTTATGATGAAGTATTTTATTGGAGCTTGAAGCAGCGCTTGAAAGACAACTCAGAACTTTTCCATCTGTTTTAATGATAGTTTTCACCATTTCCCTTCTTTCTATCTTTTCTCTTTTTTATGATTGTGGAAGCAAGTGTATTAGAAAACTTTGTATGATTATTCAAAAAAAAAAAGAGGCTTTGTATGGTCAGTTGTGTATTAGGGGGGAAAAAGAAAGAAAAAAAATCTGTATATGAGAAAAACCTGGTTATGTGAAATTTAGGGACTGTTAATAATTCTGATTCTTTTACATCTCTTGGGCTCTTTTAGTTTCAGGAAATTTTATGCCAAAAAGAAAAAGAAAAAAACTTTAATAGAATGAACCAAAAGGTCAAAAGTTTCTTATTACTCTCGATGTCTTACAATATTTACAGATTTTGCCTTCTCTTATGAAAATTCTTATTTTAGCATATTAACAATTAAACAGATATAGGCAGGAAAAGATAAAGGAGTAATGAAAGACATTCATCCTGCCAGTATCAATTTTTTTATTCAATTCAGCATATATAATATATGAATTATCTGTGAACAGAAAGAACCAAAATGGCAAATTAAAAATTGTTGTTAACTTTATTAATATATTGAAACTTCTCCCATAGTTCTGATTCATTTACATCTATTTCAGGCCTTTATTTCCGCATACAAGTATTCTGTCAGCATTAACGACATTCTTCATTATCTGTCAGTAGAAAGAACCAATATATATTGTAACTTTGCCTTGTTCTAATTACAGCTAACATCGCACTTCATCCTTTCTTAAGAATTTTCTTCTGAAAATTCCGATTCATTTACATCTATTTTGGGTTTTTCTTTCAAGAAATTTATATGCAATGTCAGATACAAGTTTTGACAGCACGATGGTATTTATTTTATCTGTCAGTAGAAAGAAAATATGACCAAAAATTCTTATTTCTTCGTCTAATCTTAATCATAGCTAATATGCTGCTTTATAAATGACTAAAGTACAAGATTGGCATTAAAAGAAGTACCCCATGACCAACAAGATATTAAAATTATTTCCGGCGACACCAAGGTATTTAATCTTGCACGATGAGACTAATAGACCCAAAAATAAATTTTCTGGCCATTTTTCTAGTGATCACTTATATAATTTGCCACATGTGATTAGGTGACATGTTTATGATGACATGGCAACTGTAGTTAACCTCATTCAAACCATTAGAATGAGTGATTTTCAAATTAAAGCAAAAAAAAAGATGGATTTTTTCAAATTTGGGACTACTACTTCCTTCAAGTGGGTTGTTCTTCATCACTTGAGCTCAACGATTCCATGTTCTCAAGCAATGGAGAACTCTAATTTGATAGAAGAACCTCCCAAATTGAAAAAAAGATCTCCCCCCCCCCCCCCCACACACACACTCTCTCTCTCTCTCTTGCTTTTACACTCAGTTAAAAGTATGCCCCTCTAATGGTTTGAGTTAGGCTAACTACAACTACCAAGTTAACATAAATATGTCACATAAGCATCATGCGACATATTATATGAGTGGTCGCCGGAAAAGTTGGCCGAAAATTCATTTTTGTGTCTATTTGTCTCATCATGTAAGTTTACACGCCTTATCGCCGGAGATAATTTTGATACCAATTTGATCATTGGGTACCACGATAATTTTAATACCAATCATCGTTGGGTACTACTTTTAATACCAATCTAGTAATTTAGCCCTTTATAAATATGTAGACACTTATATGCAACGTAAGATACGAGTTTATTGTCATCATAGACTACATGTACATCATCTGTCAATAGAAAGAACCAAAATGAAAAAATCACCCACCCTCCCTTATGAACATTCTAAGTTGTTGACTACATTGTCACTGAAACAGATACACATAAAAAAAAAAAACAAAGAAGAGGACAAATGAAAGGCATTCATCCTATAAATCCAAAACCAGCAACCTTCCATAGTCTTAACGCATCACAAGTGAAGAAAAGAGGTCATACTAGTCGCTCATGGATACACATTGAAAAATCCGGGAAATCTCAAATTATAGAACTAGACAAGGCCACTATAATGAGACGCTCAGGTTTACCTGCCAGAGATCTTCGTCTTCTGGATCCTCTCTTTGTTTATCCTTCGACTATCCTCGGTAGAGAGAGAGCCATCGTTGTCAGCCTCGAGCAAATTAGGTGCATCATTATGGCTGATGAAGTTTTTCTCATGAATTCGTTGGATAACTGTGTGCTGAGGTATGAATCAGAGCTGTGTCGGAGGCTCGCGATGACACGAAATCAAAACCAGAACGGTACGGACATTGGACACCATTTTCATCTTATTGAGGATTTCTCCTTCTTTTGACATGTGTTTAAGTGTGCAATTGTGTTGCTTTTTAGATGATTTGCCTTTTGAATTCAAAGCACTTGAACTTGCTTTGGAGCTATCTTCAACGTCACTTGATGCTCAGGTATGCGTAAATCTTATATGGCATTTTTGGTAAGAAAGATTAGCTAGCTCGACTCATGGGACTAGAAATTTATCCATAAACATTCTTTTCTTCGAAGAAAAATACATCAGTTTACGTGATCTTCAGAATATCCAACTCTGTTACTACTGAATGTAGATATAGGTTCAAATACAAATATGATGTAACTCATCAGATGTGGGGAACTATGTAATTTTCAAAACTAGATGAATAATTAAAAAGCGTTAATTGTGGATATATAGACCCTAATTGTGGATAGACCCCCTCTATCTTTGTTGTTCTGAACTTACTACGCTTTAGTTTTATTTTCGCGTATGGACTACCTAAGTGAATTTCTTGACTCTTTTACCCTCAAGGAAAAAAAATTGTGTTTTTTTTTTTTTTGACAAGTAGGCCCCCAAGGATAAAAGATCTCCTATAGTTTCAGTAGTCTTCAAAGTATCTAACTTCACTATATCTACAAAACATTGATATATTGGTTCAACTAGGAATGTGTACATCAGTTCTTAACACAAGCCTACAATATGGAGCATGGAGTGATCAATACCTTTGGTTTTGCTAGGTCACAGAGCTTGAGATCGAGATATATCCCTTGCTCGATGAACTAGTCTCCTCCATTAGCACCATCAATCTCGAGCACGTTCGAAGGCTGAAAAGTCACCTTCTTGCCTTAACTCACAAAGTTCAAAAGGTGAGCAACTAATTATCTTTCGGAAAAATTACATAGTTTTTCTCGTATCGAAACCTCGATGCTATTTTCACAGGCTAATTACTAAGGCCCCATACTCAAATTGGTCTCTGTACTTGGTTTCCCCCCCAACCTGGTCCCTGTACCAAATCTGTGTTTTAAGCCAAGTCCTTTTTAACAGCCATTAAAATTTAGGTGTCAAATTTTCATTTATGACCATGTTACCCTCGTTGGTATGGCAGTAAAAGTCACTATTTTCAAACATTACCATTAGAGACTTCTGCATTGGACTGCATACATATGAGATTATGTTGCAAACTCCTATAAACAAAATTTCTTAGCCTCTCACTTTTGCTCCATATATAGAACTTCAAACAGGATTCCGACTCCCTGTCAGAACATTATTGTGGATGATGCCTAAGCTAAGCGTAGAAAGTTAAGTTCATGGATAACAAATATAAGAATGATAAATAAACAATTTGTTTCTGATAAAAAAAATTGCAGACAGACCCAATCATCAGTAATGAAACTTACGTATGAGGACCAAGTTGAGAAAAACATAAGTATGATGACCAATTTGAGTATGGAGCCCTAGTACAGGGACCAAAATAGCCTTTTAGCCAATTTTATATTACGCCTCCGTGCCTTCATGTTTGTTCGAAATAGGGCTACTATCAAACAATTTAATGATTTTACCTGTGTGCATTACAAATATAGTGTGTGTTTTTTTTATAACAACTTGATTGATTTGAGGGTAAATTACGAAGATGAAGATTTGGGTAGAAAATAAGAGTAGGAAAGAAATTAGGGTGGTCTCATATAAAAAAAAACAAAATTGTTATCATACCTCTGATTATAATTGATCAACGTCCCAGGTCCGAGATGAAATAGAGCAGCTAATGGACGACGACGAGGACATGGCAGAGATGTACCTAACGGAGAAGAAAGAGAGAATGGAAGCTTGTTTATCGACAGACCGAGAATTTAGCAGCGTTTCATCGATCAATATGGTGTCTAAGTCTGCTCCGGTGTCCCCTACATTTTCCAATGATGGTCTTCGACAAGAAAAGCCATGGGCAAGTACAGTTATGAGCTCGATCAAGTACGAGAGTTCGAGAGGTTCTTATGGTGTTGGGAGACAAATTGAAGAACTTGAGATGTTACTTGAAGCCTATTTTGTTGTGGTGGACAGTACATTGAACAAGCTGTTATCGGTAAGAGATTTAGATTTTCGCCTTAAAATCTTCGAAAAGTCATCTGTGGTGATTCCATTTGTTTGTGGCGTAGCTTAAAGAGTATATCGACGACACTGAAGACTTCATCAATATCAAACTGGTAAAAAAAAAAAAAACAGAAAAAAGAACTGACTTTTACTACAGAAATTTCTCAAAAACTGAACTTATCAGTATCATTTTGTACATAACAGGATAATGTTAGGAACCAGCTGATCCAATTCGAGTTGCTGCTGACCGCTGCGACATTTGTGGTTACAATCTTTGCAGTAGTTACCGGTGTTTTTGGGATGAACTTTGTTGACTCGGTTTTTGATCGATCCTCGAATTTCAACTTGGTTCTGATTATAGCGAGTGTATCGTGTGCAGCTATATACTTCAGTTTCCTGTTATATGTCAAGCATAAGAGGCTGCTGGCATCATAAGATAGTTTTTCCCCCCTCTCCGGATACTTCATTTGTTACTGGTGAATTCTTTAGAGAATTTAAGGCCTCTGTAGTAAAACATTTGGGCACCCAAAAAATAAATCGGATTCTTTAAAGAAATACTGGGTGTTATATTAGTCAGATGAAATTGATAATGTCAAGTTTTGCTCCCGTTAAGAAGGATGTAGCCGAATGTGCTTGATGCTGTCATATACATAACTAAAGATATAATGCATGATTTGAGAACTTCTTTGGCAAGTGTTCAACTAAGATTGTAACTAGAAAGCACTCAAAACAATTTTGCCATAGCAAGCTACTGCAAGTACTAAACTAACGAGTTTATAATACGTAACGCAATTCATAGAAGTATCAAATTCATCAAGAACCCGTGCATTCATTTTGGCGATACGCTAAAATATCACGAAATTTCTCCGCAATACATTTTAGACGTGCTGTGACGCCCACCTGAAGGTTACAGATAACAGAAAAACTTTGTTCTGAAATCAGGGGATCAAGGTGTTAAAACTCCGTTTTGGAATCAGGGGACGTAGCTGAAATTATGCTGTTGCACTAGTTGGATTCTTCTCTTCTCCCCTCTTTTGCCAAATTAAACTTCACCTTAATGGTATACCCTAGACATAAGAACATGTAAAACATAGTTTCGGTTTTATGGTCATTGTAGCAGTTTCAGCAAACAGCCTATAAATGCAATCACAAACTTCACAACCATAACTAAGACCTAGTGAAACTACAGCTAAGTGGAGTTTCATCTTAAAAATCAATTCAGGCGTAATATGCTTGAGAAGTTTAGAGTTGATGGACATTGTTGATGGGAATGTCGGTGATAATATATATCACTTTAGATAGTCAACCATCATATTTGGAAAGATTTTGAACATAAACTCATCGAAAAATACAAATAATTACATAACTTAAAGACAATGCCCTTAGTTGTATAAGATAGCTGATGAAATGCTCCGAGGCTCAAACAACTGAATGACAACTCATTGATAGTCAAACAGAAATTTAACTTCACGATATCGACGAATAGGGCTTGCCATATTATAAATAATGGCAATATCCAGGAAGTCGAAGCAAGAAAACCATTGCATAGGGAACCAATTATGTAAGTCTACAAGAGCAAAAACTGGAGGATACAATCAAGAGAACTGTCTACAGGAATTATAAGGGGTTTAATTTTTTTTTGCATACAATTACTCTTGCTCACTTCAGCTGCAACAACCGAATTAGATAGCTTGCGCTTCATTCATCAGGTTCAACTTGAGATGACCAGTGCAGGAAAATCTCATTTAGCAAAGTCCAGAGATTATCAGGTCTAGCGCCCTTGTAGATAGAACGGAGGTCTAATGCTGACTTCCTCAGCCAAGTTTCCATTGATTTTCCACGGACCAGTATGTATATCACAGAAATCCGCCGGAGATATTCGAAACAAACAGAAAATGTTACTAAGGTTTCAAAAGAATACAATTCCTCGTCACCTAACTTCCTACAAGTACAGGGATCTATCCCAAAAAAAAAGTCTTAAAGGCTGTGTTAGGCAACTCCCACTAACCTGATTCAAGCCTTAACCTCGGCGGTTCTAATCAGATAGAGTGGATCAATCCGGGCCCAAAAACTAACCAACAAAACCATGTTTGGAGATGGACCTGTTTTAGCCAAACAAAAATTAAACTTTTAACCATGTTAGTTTCACTAACGATTAGGGGAGGAGTCAAACACCCCTTAAAAAGGTTAAAATTTATCAAAGACATTTTAGACTTATGTCTAGTGGGTTTTTTCCCTCCTTTTCTGGGTGGTTGGGAGATGTGGGCCCGCATTTAGCACCTTCGAGGAAAATCCTATCAACTTGAGATGCCTCAATGGGTTTGGGTTTTTTGGTGAACTAACCCAATCCAACTGATAAACACGACATTTTAGACATTTTAGACTTATGTCTAGTGGGGTTTTTTCTCCTTTTCTGGGTGGTTGGGAGATGTGGGCCCGCATTTAGCACCTTCGAGGAAAATCCAACTGCTAAATCCCTTACGAAAATAGCACGATAGTGTATAGACCAGGGAAGTTGTAAGTTGTACAAAGAACATTATACTATATCCAGGGCAAACACGACCAATCACATTAGCTGACAAGTCTCAAATTCTGCTATATATGCCAACAATTCATGCTTTCTTATCTTGAAATTTATATATCAATACTTCAATGTATTAGCGTCAATGATATCAAGCAAAGCCAGAAAAATATTATGAACAGGCAAATCACAATAATCAACCTTATCACTGCATATAGATCTTGAGGTCTGTTAGTGCATGCCCACACAATGCCATAACAAATTAGTTAACTTTCATTGGTATAGTTGTATTAATTACAAAATTCGCAGTAAACATAAGCACAACAGAGCCAATTTAAGCTCACCGTTTGATTTATATATTCAATTGAAACAAGAGAGATAAGTTGCTTTAATTTTCCTTTTTTATTTATTTCTCGTCACCCTTTTTAGCTACAATTACCATCTTGTCGACTATTCATACCAAAAACCAACCACAGCTTCCCTATCTCAACTGAATTATGTAAAGTAAAGAAATTTAGAAAGACTTCTCATGACCATTAACAACAAAATCACGTTTCATAAAACTGAAATACATTGCAGAAAAATGAAAAGAATACAATAAAAAGCACACCTAGTTGATGACTTCCAAGGGCCAAAGTAACATTTACATGCATCTTTATTAAGTTGCACATGCAGTTTCAAAAGAGAGAAACTCCAAGCAACTAAAAATATATGTTCTTAAAAGGAAAGAGAACATGAGTAGTTCCCGAAAGAAATTCCTTAAGCATAAAGGAAATTAAATAGTAAAGTCATGTAGAGATTTCAAGGAAATGCAGATCTATCAATTTTAGAATCTTTACTTCAATCATGTAAGGTATCAAATACAACTAACAATACATGAAACAACAATAGGCTTAAATTTTCCTAACCTAAACATACGTCGTGCTAGAACATCAAAAAGTTAGTTGACAATGGGACTACAAACACTTCTAGTAAGGTCCTAGTCAACAAATAAAACAAAACACCAAGCATAATAGACACAGGAAGAGCTGGCAGAGCTTTATGATAGAATGCTAAAAGTAAAAGAGTGATACCGAGCCCCGCTATAATAGCAAGATAGCATGCATACACCGTCATGTAATCATATAGTGCCGCTCTCCCCACCAAGACGCTGTAAAATATGAAATCTCCCAAGCCCAACTTGATCGCACCTGTCGACCCTAACCCGATCCCTTCAAAACCATCCCCTTCTCCCCCTTCTAATTCTCTTCTTAATAACGCAGCACGTAACTCAGACCCTACATCATCAATAACCAACCTTGTCTCAGGCAACAACTCCCCAACTGTTGAATCATTCAAATTAGAACTTTGATTTTCTCCAATATCTCTCCTTTCCGTCAAAGAATCTGAATTGGGAACTGAATCAGTCCCAATATTGCTACTCCCATTCAAATTATCAGAGTTCCTCCTCCCTCTCCAGACCCTCCTCCTAGAGTTGACCGGAGCCTCAACCGGCCTAGCCTCATAAACCAAAGCCGGCAACTCCTCATCTCTCGACATCGCCAGCTCCACCAAAAGCCTCAACGGCCCAACGGGCAACAAAACAGCCCCCAGGTCATACAACGCCATCGAAACGAGCAAAGCCCAAGTAGTCCACTCGGGCAACATCGTAAAGCAATAAGCAACCAGAACCGCAATCGCCACCAAGTACCCTTGCGTCACCAAAATCGGCATTTTGATCAAAAACACCGACATTACTCCAACTACCGAGAAATTGAACATAACAATGGAGAAGCTAACAGCGTCGATAGCAAACCCAAAGTGGCTGACGAGAAGCAAGCAAACCTCAGCGCCGAGGAACGAGAGGACGACGAAGGAGGAGAAAGCCATGTAGGATTTGAGGAAGCCGGTGAAGCGGAAGTAGAAGAGGAGGAAGAGGACGAAGGTGAGGGCGGTGATGACGGCGACGAAGACGGCGGAGTAAAAGGCGGCGCCTTTGAGCTTGTCCCAGAGAGAATCCGAGGGGGACTCGGAGTAGGCGATGCCGGCGATGGAGGAGGTTAGGGTTAGGGTTTGCGAGGAAGAGGAGGAGGAGGAGAGGGCGGTGACGAGGAGGACGACGATGAGCATGCAGGTGGAGACTGGGACGATGATGCGGATGATCTCCTCGCCTAGGGTTGAGAGGATTGATGGCGGGGTCGGATTGGGATCCGCCATTGGAGGAGGATTTGGGAACTATGGTAGTATGGTTTGCTGATTTGGGGAGTAGAAAGTGAGGGTTATTTATGTATTATTTCTTTTAAAGGAAATTGTGCTAAAATAATCATAAATATATTGCCTTTATCTTATGTGCAAACTATAGAAACGTATTTATCCAGACAAAAATTTATGTCGTAAACTTAATGTAAAATTATTCCAAGTTGCATAGAATCTAGGGGAAAATGGGTCCAGACCCCAAAAGCAGAAAATTCATGTGATTAGGCCTATTGTATTCTGCTCTATGCGAATAAGCCCCAAATACACACAATATTTGTGACAATACCCCTGTTGATGTCTGATATCACACAGTCGAGGGGGTTGGGGTTTCGGTCTTCGCGCTGGTGCCGAATAAGGAGAGGATGAGAGATGGGGCCGACTCCTCCTTCGACTTTATGCCCGATCATTAGACTGGAATTCCTGATCCTTCTGCACAAACGAGAAGAAACCCGTGGGAGGGTGGGGCTCATTTCCCTCGTGGTACCTCCGACGGTCAAGTCAGCTGGTGAGCTTGAGTGGGGTTTGAGGAAGAGTTCAGGGCCATTGAGGTCCTTAGAGGGTACTCTTTGAGAGTTATTAGTTTTTTTTTTAACAAAGGCAAATTCAGAGCTTTTTTTGAAGAAGTAGCAGAACCCCCCCCCCCCCGCCCCCAACCCCCCTTTACCTTCTTTCCCTCCTTTTATAGCCCATCGCCTCTGAGAGTTTCACCCTTTGGCTTTGCCTATGCACATAAGGCGGTTGAGGGGTCAGCAGGCAGGTTACTGAGTCATCCTTCTCCTTCCAGATGTCGGCTGGCGATTGGAAGGGAAGTCATTCGAGTACTGGAGAGAAATGTCTTCTCAGTATCCTGGATTTGACAGATGAGGCAGGGCAGAGGATATGCCAACTGCTTGGTCGTCCTTCCCCCTCTAGATGGCGGTTGGTAATTAGAGGGGAAGTCATTCGAGCCTAGGGGATGGCGATCCCTAGGAAATAACTTATGAGTAGAATAAGCGGCTTATGCACGGGATTTGTCAGAGCAGAGATCTTGATGGGACTGACCAATGCTGTAGTGCCGATTAACATCTGAAGCGAGCTTAGCTGGATCTTATCCCCTTAGTAGAGGCGGGTCGGTTCGTGGGTTGTCTTTATGATTTCCCGACCCGACAGCCGAGTGAGCTTCGGGTCGAGTGTATGGTCGACACGTCTGCTCGAGGAGTCGTCTTAATTACGAGGACTGACTGATCCCACACTTCGAGTCGGTAATGATGACCATTGGTCAAAAAATGACTCGTCTACTCGGCTGGCCGATAGACTTGCCATTGGCTGGGCTTTTGGGCCTCTAAGCTGGTTTGGACCATAACTTTTTTAAGTCTATGCAGACAATCTTTTGATATCTTCGTCTTCAGATGGTAAATCACCATAACAGTTGGTCTCTTTCATTCGGAGCTGACTTTAGTCGGGTCCGAGTGAAATAGATATGAGTTTGCTCAAGGTGTTTGAGACTTTTTAGCCAGTTGATCGTGGCTGGAGACATGGCATAGGACTTGCTAACCGCCAATCTTCTGTAGACTGATGTTGTTGGTATTAGGAACCACTTTTCAGAGGAAACGAGACGTCGTGGGTAGAGTGAATGGCGCCTTACTTGTCAATTGATTGGTGTGAGTTACGAGTGGCGGTTAGCATCTTTGAGCGATTCATTTTCGATTTTTAAAATGGATTTTTCTTAGCTACTCTAGGATTGTGCCTCATGAATTCTTCTGCATGCTTCTTCGGAG